>NW_006399753.1:2131695-2214551 GCF_000299155.1 Elephantulus edwardii
CAGCCACCAGGTGTGATAGACCAGCCATCAGGGATAGAGTAGGGATGGATGCAACACCCTGAATCAGGCCAGGGTCCTGACTGGATGGCAGGAAGCTTCTCCTTCTGATTCATCTTTTTTCTTACAAGGGATGAAAAGAGTCCATGGGATCCAGGGTCCCTGCAGAGTGGTCAAGTCCTAGATCCGGGAAGATAGATGCCACGACTTCTGGAGTTCTCTTAGGAAGGTGAGTTTACAGATGCTGAAGAGGGAGGAAGCCCCCTGAGGGCCGGCACCCTGCATTCAGACATCACCATGAACTGTAACAGTATCTCTGCCACAGCCACTCTGTGTATGTCCATCACAGCAACACGAGAGGACCAAGACATACACCCACCCCACTTGTGACAACTAGTGTCTACAGATGTTGTCAGGGTCCTGCAGTGGCCAGAGTCGTCCCACTGCCCTTGGGGTAACCACCGGCTGAGGCCAAGAACCTGTGATAGTGCCTGATGTTGGCATGGACTAGGGTTAAGTATCAACGTGTGGCTTAACATACACAGTGGCAATTGTCCTGCTACCTGCCCGACTGCCATTAGCAACAATGGTGGGACCTGCTTGTAACCTCAGCATGGAGGTGGCATCCCCAACTTTGTCCTGACCCGTGGAATTACCATACTTTGGGCTGTCCCCAGGAACTGGGAACCACATGATACACTTCTTCCCTTTCCAAACCCCACTGTGGGACAGGCTAAATGCTACTAAAAGTGTATTCCTAAAAAACCCCTAACACCCCAAAACAAAACCCCAAAGTGTCTTTCTCGTCTTTCTTGGGACCTTCATTCTACCACCGTGTCCGTGAGCTCATCTGCCTCTGACCAGCCGATGTCCCCACATGTTCTATCCTGATGAAAGCGTACACCCCGCAAGGACAGCTCTGTGTAAAGGATGAAAAACTCGTGCTGAGAGCCGGGCACGGGCAGGTTGAGGGCTGTGGACACCAGAGCCACATCTATGAGGGGACATCCACTGCTCAGATGTGGTGACCTCCCAACTGTTGTGTGTCTGTCAGAGAGAAACTGCTGGAAACTTGAGGGACTGGCGTGTGGGTGGACACGCACCCTGGTCATTGGCAGCACATCGAGTATTTGGGCTCAGTTCTATGTAACTATGTGCTCTGAGTCCCAGCATATTTCTGAGGTCACACAGACAGGTGCAAACAGGCTCCCTCTTTCCAGGAAGGGGAGCTGGATCTACCAGAATATTCTACAGTCGAGACAGACGTTAGCTCTCAGTACCGGGTGACATTAGCAGGTTTGGGAAAACTGCCTTAGGGGAATTTTTTTTCCACTCTCTAAGCAGCAGGTAACATTTGCTCATTCTTCTCAGGTTAAATTACCACATTAATTATTCAGGAGACTTAATGCTATCAAACCAGAATCCGAGTACCGGATCCAAGGGGGAACCAGAAACAAAATCAATGGGTCCAAGGGCCTTGGCAGCTAATGAATAAGTAACATTCCTCCCCTTGGAAGTGAAGAGGGAAGGAGCAGATAG
This sequence comes from Elephantulus edwardii, assembly GCF_000299155.1. NCBI lineage: Eukaryota > Metazoa > Chordata > Mammalia > Macroscelidea > Macroscelididae > Elephantulus > Elephantulus edwardii. Next base: position 2,133,232 of record NW_006399753.1, read on the forward strand.
TTACATGGTGTGTAGACAACATGAGATATAGAGAAGGTGACAAAGGGATGAGTGGAAGGATAGTGGATGAGCAGATAGAAACATAGGTAGAGGATAGATAACAGAAACGAGGGCGAGGCGATCGATTACAGATGAAGGAAGGATGGATGGATGGATGGATGGAAGGAAGGAAGGATGGATGGATGGTTGGGTAGATGGATAGGAGAAGGCAGATAAACTGTAGAAGGTAAGTAGCTAAGATAGGGGTTTGGTGGACAGCCAACTAGATGAGGAGGTGATAGAAAGATGATAGACGGATGTTAGAGAGACATAGCCTGGAGGACGAAGGTCCACCCTTGGGGTCTCTTCTTCCTGTTCCAGCTCGGCTGTGGTCTTCTGCTGCTGGGGTTTCAAGTATCGTGGTTTTAAGTAACTGGAATTTCATGCGTCTTTCAGCGTGACCCTGATCAGGAGGCCTCAGCACACTCCCTAGGGGCCAGGATGGCTTTCATGCCAGCTATTTATACCCGAATCAATTCTGAGTTGACTGTAGGCCTCTGCTTAATCGAATCTTCTGTCCTTCACGCTCTGTGAGGACACACCTGGCCCTGGGAGGCTGGGAGGCCGTCCGTGGTGGAGGGCACAGACCTCCCAAAGGCCCAGCCATGCAGGCTCGCGTGGTGCCCACTGCACTCATGGCTGCTGGGCCCATGTGGTCACCCTCTGTGTGAGCTGAGGGTCAGGGCTGAGGGTCTGTGTGTGCCCATGCTGCTGTGAGATGGTGGGTGCTCATTTGAAATCAACCTCGACATCCATGTTTGCAGAGGTGGTTCTCGGGAGGGGACAGGGCCTGTGAGGAGGTTGGCCTGTCCACTCACATGCTGCCCTTCAGGGCAGACCTCCCCAGCTCACTCCACCTCCTTGGGGACACTTGTGAGGACAGTCCTCTCTGGTGTCCAGCAGTCCCAGGGGCTTGATGCATGGCCCACCCAGGTAAGGAAGTGTTGTGCCCTCCAGGCCTGCTGCACCCGAGGGAAGTCCCCTCTTAGGGTCTCTGCTCCCAGGAGGCCTCTGACCAAAAGCTGGACTGAGGCTCACATCCGCAGTGATATTGCTGGTCAGTGGTGCCCACAGGGTGCCCAGTAGGCTGCCTGATGCCTCCTGAGTCACGGGCTGATGGAGTGAGCTGGTCTGAAGGATGGAGATGTGGCATGAGGCCATGGGGAGTGGCTTCTCAGCAGCTACGTGCTTCCAGCTCTGGCTCACGTTCAGATATTTGACAGCCTGCAGGAGGCATTAGAAACCACTGAGGGCCACCTGTTGACCTGAGCATGTACTTGGAGAGGGGAGTCCAGCAAGCAGGATGACAAGGACACGGACACACGGCGAACTCAGAGGAGGCAGCATTGGGAGGGGCCACTCTGTGGTCCTTGAGTCCAGGCCTTGCTCCTTCTCCTTGTGCACCCCACGGAGCTCCTGGGAAACGTCCACGGGAGGCAGATTGGGAGATACAACCTCTTATTCCAACCAAGTGCTGGTCCCTGGTTCTAGGAGGCACTGCCTGGTGACATAGAGGACACTGGCCCTTGTTCTCGATCCCCAGCCCTGACCGTCAGTATCAGATGAAAACACATCCCATGGTGGACATTGCCATGTGTCCATCCAAGCCTGTTTGCTCTCCTGCTGGACACATAACCAGACATGACCCTGCAGGGCCCTGCACCAGCTGTCTGTGGTCCAGGCATGGTCAGGTGACTGTTCCAGGCGTGACTGAGAGGCCATGGTCCTGGTATGGCCAGGTGTCTGAGTCCTAAGTGTGCAGTGTGGGAAAGGCCATGTGTCCTTTTTGGAGGGAGGTCTTGGTGTCACACCCTTTGGACATGTCATCAAGAGGGGACCTTCTTGCAGAAGGATTTTGTGCTTGGTAAAGTGGTGGCCATCTGAGGAGAGGAGGACTCTCTGAGAGGCAGCCTGACACGGTGGCTCTGCAATGACTCAGACACAGCAGGGATACGAGGACAGTGCAGAACCAGGCAGGGCTGGACTCGGATGTCCACAGGGTCATCGAGTCAGAACGGCCTTGAAAACACCTGTCTGAGCACCTGGGATCTCAGACAGAAGGATGTGGGAACCCAGGCCCCACCCACCCAGCAGGGGCCTCCAGACACCTGAGGGGCTACTTCAGTCAGAGGGATGTGGGGACCCCAGTCCCACCGCCCAGCAGGGGCCTTACAACTTGTACAGTGGCTGGATCAGAGCAGTTTTCAGAGGCCTCTGAGCTCTGTCTTGTGGATAGACATTAAGGTGGGGGCTCTACGCTCGGTCCTCCTAGATGCGAGTTTAGGGGTGACCCCTGTTGTGCCTGGACGGGTGGGTCCAGTGGAGTTAAGGGAAGAGCCCTGCTGCCTGCACTGCCCAGTGTGCTCAGGCGGCCCAGGCTCTTGGGGGAGCACCTCTGTCGCAGACCCCATCCATCTCTGGGGCGTCTCCGCACCTCGGGTGAGAAATGGGGCCATCTGCGTCTCCGAGACGGAAACAGATGATGCCCCTTCCAGGCTCATCCTGGGAGCAAAGTTTTCTCCTCTGAGGAGTGAGCAGCAGGTCTCTGCTCTGAGAAGCCCCGGGCTTTGCAGGTAGGTCCCCCGTCATTCAGAGGACCCTCCATCCTTCATCCCATGGTCACTGGCCCCTCTTCATGTTGGTGGTGTCGTCTGTGGATGAGACGGCCCCAAGCTGAAGGAAAGCTCCTGGCCAATGATCAGATGGGGATTTGGTGCTCGCTTCGGCAGCACATATACTAAAATTGGAACGATACAGAGAAGATTAGCATGGCCCCTGCGTAAGGATGACACGCAAACTCGTGAAGCGTTCCATATTTTCGACCCTGAAATGAACCAGTCTGTAACGAAGGCTAACTCCTTTCACCTACAGATTTTGTCTTTGGATACAAAGCTAAGTAGATAGTCCTTACGGAGGGACTGTTTAAAAAGAGGCAGGGAGAAGAAAAGAAAAAAACAAAACAAAACAAAAAAACAGATGGGGATTTGGTGGCCAGATGGTGGAGCCAGAGGTCACTGGGGAGACCTGGTGGTTAGATGTTAATCCAATGGCCATGCTCTCAGGGGGCTCAAATCCACCAGCCCCTTCTTGGGAGAAAGATGCACCATCTCCTCCCATGTGATTCCTGCAGTCCTGAGGGAGGGTCAGCTATGAGCTTCTCCCAGATCAATGGCCGTGGGTGAGTGAACGGTGTGGTCTGGTAAGTGTGTAACAGCGTGGTGGGGACTTTGAAATGCTGGGAGGTGACCAAAACGTGCCACAGAGGCCAAAGTCACAGTGCTGTTGGGAGAATGGCACCCACAGATTGCTCCCCGCAGGCTGAGCCACGGCCTCCCTCGCAGAAGCCCCACAGCATCTCTTCAGGCTGTGAGCAAAGCTGCCTGCTCCGTCCATTCAGGGCCTGTGGTCTCATTATCACCCACAGAGGGCAAAGGAGGGAAGCACTATGCCCAGACCTCATGGCCAGTGTCCTGGCCTCTCTGGAGCCTACCCTCCCTGCCTTCCTACCTTCTTTACCTTCCCTGCCTTCCCTTTCCAGTAGCCCCCGGCCGCCAGCTGAGACCCCATCCTAACTGGGATCATGGGTGATCATCATAACTGGGACCATGACTGTGAGCGTCCATCCCTTCCCAAGGGCAGCACTGGCCCTCCTTAAGGGTCAGGGCACACAGCCACCACCAGGGGCCACCACTCCTGACACCCACAGTGCAGGGCACGACGTTGGGAGTCTGCTTCAGCTGTGCTGCATGAGCTCGCCTTCCAAGAACCGGCTACTTCCCAACCACCGAGCTGTGCTGATCTCCACCCGGTGCCCGGGCAGACACCTAGTTACGCTGATGACCCAGTGACCCAGTGCCTGGGCAGCCACCAAGTCGTGCTGATCTCCACCCGGTGCCTGGGCAGCCACTGAGCTACGCTGATGGCTCAGTGACCCAGTGCCCGGGCAGCCACCAAGCCGTGCTGATCTCCACCCGGTGCCCGGGCAGCCACCAAGCAGTGCTGATCTCCACCCGATGCCCGGGCAGCCACCAAGCCGTGCTGATCTCCACCCGGTGCCCGGGCAGCTTGCTGGCTGAGTGTCTCTCACTCATTTCTGCTCTAATCTCCCAAGCATTCTTTCTGCAGGATCGATGCCTGATCCTTCTCATACCGATATCAGAACCATCACCATGTTCACTGTAGCCAAGGCATAGGGAGACCAGCCAGTGGCATGTCTAGTGTCCGGCAGCAGCAGAACAGCTTACAGCAGAGGGCCACACACCGTGTTCCTGCCCAGCCAGAAAGAGAAAGGAGGTGCCGAATGGAGGTGTCGGTGGTGCTGGGGCGGGCTGGGCCACGGTGACATGATGTCAAGTAAAGAGACATCACAGAACAGCACATGCTGTCACGGCCACATGGTCTCCAGTGGGCAAGGGTGCAGAGGCCAAAGGTCATCAGGGGTTACCAAGGAGCCTGTGAGGGGTGGGGCCATGGATAAGGGAGGTGCCTGAGCTGCAGTCAAAGGTGATGGGGATGTTTAGAATGGACAGCGGTGAGGGCTGCCTGGCTCGTCATGGGGGCCTTTTGGAGGACGCACTAACATCCATCCAGGTTATAGGGACTTATTATAGAGCCTTCACTTGTTAGGAGAGCCATTCCCCAAGACCTGAGTGACAAGCTGAGGGCACCAGCTGCGGGGACAGAGCCTGGCCCAGGGTGAGGTCTCCTTGTCGTGAAGTTTGTGCAGCTGGACCCAGGGCAGAGTTTGGAGAGGTGAGGGATTTCCCCGTCCTGAGCTCACCCTCTCTCCCCATACACCTCCCCGCCCCCCGCCCCGGGACGAGTGTTCACAGGTCCCTGGGCATTATGTTTCTGTGGACATGGAGGAGTCAAGGATGTGCCCCTCTCCTCACCTTGTCCAGCAGAACAGAGATATTACAGAACGGATTCCTGAGTGGCTGACTTCCCTAGTCATTCATCACTGCTGCGTCTGGGAAGGAGCAATTATTGGTCTCATCGATTGTTTTCGGGCCACTGTTCGGGCAGCAGCAGAGACCCAGGACACCAGGGCATTTCCTAGAAGGGGCAAGGGATGGAGGAAGGGTGGACAGAGGAGAGGAAGGGGGCAGAGGAGAGGGCGAAGGGCATCGGGCTGTGCTTGTCTACCAGGCTCAATGTGGTAGAGGGAATGACCCCCAGTTCACCACCATCCAGTCAACTCCAACTCTTAGTGACCCTGTAGGACCGAGGAACACTGCCTAGAGGCTCTCTAAGGCCGGGACCTTAATGGAAGCAGTCTGCCACATCGTTCTCCCACGCAGCGGCTGGCGGGTTCGAACCATCAACCTTTTGGTTAGCAGCGAGCACTTAACCACTGCATTTGCTGGGCTCCTCCAAGGTAACAACACTGCAAATTAATGTAAATCAATTAATACAAATGGCAAATGTTTTCTACAACTGAAGCTATTACAGAAAAAAAAGTGGTTCTTGAATGGCTGGTGGGCTCGTGATGCCCACTCAGGACTGGCGGAGCTCCAGCCTCTATACGCTGCCCTCTCCACACCCCTGTGACGTCTCTAGGTGATCAGTCAGCATCGGACCCCACTCCCTCCCACTCCCCCGCACTGTGTCCACGTGGTCAGTCCGTGCTGGACCAGGCTTCCTCCCACATCCCTGCGCTGTGTCCACGTGGTCAGTCCGTGCTGGACCAGGCTCCTTCCCACACATCCATGCTGTGTCCATGTACTCGGTCTACACGGTGCCACATTCCATCCATACCCCTGCGCTGTGTCCACACGCTCAGTCCATGCTGTGCCATGATCCCTCCCACATCCCTGCGCTGTGTCCACACACTGTGTTCATGCGTCCCACGCTCCCTCCCATGCCCCTGTGCTATATCCACACGCTCTGTTCACGCTTTACCACACTCCCTCCCACATCCCTGCGCTGTGTCCGCTGTGTCCACATGCTCTGTCCAAGTTGTACCACACTCCCTCCTACATGGATGTCCTGTGTCCACGAGCTCTGTCCATGCTGTACCACTCCCCCTCCCATGCCCCTTATCTGTGTCCATGTGTTCAGCCCACATGCATGTGCAGAGCCCTCCAGGCCATGGTGGGGCAGGTGGGAAGGCTGGTGACCTGGCTCTCTGGAGTGCTCGTGTTGTGGACACTGGGGATTCCTTTTACAAACCAGCCTCAGAGTTCTCAGAGGACAGTGTCCACCATCTGCCACAGTGTCTGCCACACATATCCACCTGTTGGTTAGTGCAGATGTTCTGACGGCTGAGGTTTCTTGAGATTGAACTGCGTCGGATACCAGTGCTGGAAATGCCTTGGGCAGGGCCCATCTGACTGGCCACAGTCTTCTGAAAGCAAGACCCTTGGACTCCCAGGGTGCGTCCCCACTCTGATGTGGGCCTTTGTGATGGAGGCCTGGCTGACACTGCCCATGGCTTGCCTGGGAACACATGTGGGAGTAGGTTTTGTTGGGGCCCTGGGACCTGCAGGCTCAGGTTTTCGGGGCTCCCCTGTCGCCTGCCCTGAGGCTGTCCTGATGAGCTCACCATCTCCCAGGGATGCCTTCCTACCTGCCAGGGCCACTCACAAGTGCAGCAGGACACCTCAACTGCAGACCCTGTACTTACTTGCTCAAGGACCTGAGAGGACCCAGAAGTAGGGGTCCAGTGTCTGAGAGCACCCTGAAATAGGGTGACCAGAGCGGGGATGGACTCTGGGAATATGTGAGCAGAGCCTGGGTGGAACTTAGGAATGAAGGTGACCAGGGCCTGGGCGGGTGCTGAAAAGGAGTGACCAGAGCCTGGTGGGCCCTGGGAGTGGGCCCCAAGTGTCCCTGTGTCTCATCTTCTCTGACAACCAGACGCCCGGCTCTGCCCTAGGAAGTGAGGCCTGGAGGGCATGACCTCTCCTCACCTGCTGACGCCCATGTGAGGACCAGACGTCAGGACACAGGAGTGTGAAGCTCGGGCTCTCCTCGAAAAGCTTCCAATGTGATGGGGAGTTGTGTGGTTTGGACACACCCTCATTCATACAACAGAAGACGCTGATTTCCAGGGTTCCAGCCAGTGGACTTGTGGGGAGACCCCACAACACTTGTGTCTCCCCTACAGGTCCTACAGTGGACAGGAAACGGTGATGACGAAGATACCACAGGATGGAAGAGCTCTAGGTGGGGCTGCACATCACCTGCTTCATGAAGAGCTTCCTAATTATTGAAACCTCCTTGGCCTCGGCATCCGGCATGCGGGCCACAGGCGCTTGAAGCAAAGGAATGTGTTTTAAGAACCAGTTACAATATCAACTGGGACTGGGACTGGGGGACACTCTGCCGCCCCTGAGGCTCTGATTCTGTCTCTGCACCTCTCAGTGTTGCTCACTCTCATTTTCCTGATGTCCCATCTCCGTATCTTCCCCCTTGGGTCTCTATCTCTTCTGTGAGTGGCATGAACACGCACTTGTGTACATGCATGTGTGTACATGTCCACACACTCCTGTTCACACACACACACACCCTCTCACGTGCACACACATGTCCAGACTCTCCTGGTCACACACATACACACATTCTCTCACATACTCCTGTGCACACACGCATGCGTCCTCTCACACACGTACACACCCATGCATACCCTTATGCACTCACTCATGTACAGATGTGAACACATACACACATGTGTATACATGCTCACACTCACACACAAGCACACACACACGTTTGTGTACACACACACACACACACACACACACACACACACACACGGGCTGTTTCTCCTGAGGCTTCACTGACCCACCCCTGAGGCCCTGGTGACACGAAAGGGTCCCCTGTCACCATGGCTGCTTCCTGTCAGTGCTCTGTGGCTCACCATCTCTGGGCTGTCCCCCTTCCACAGTGAATGAGTGAGACCCCCTGAAAGCAGCTCTTCTTGACCAGCGAGTTGGGGCTCTGAGCGGGGTGCACCACAGCTTGGCTAGGGGGCTTCCTGCCAGTGGACACTTGGTCCTTACACCCCAACACTTCTCCTGACACTTCCCCTGTTTACCAATCCCTCCATCATCCAGGAAGCTGGCATGGACTCGGGGAGGACAGCCGATGCAGTGACCGACATCAGGTGAGACAGGAGGGCACTGCCCACATCAGTCAGGGCCCAAGTACCCCCCTGCTCTGTGGAGGGACATTTTGAGCACCGGAAAGGGTTAAGCTTGCGTGTGATTATTTATCCATTTGGCTAATTAGATTTTAATAAACCATTTCACGCTGTGGTTCGAAGCAATGCGAGATGAATTTCAATGGGCTTTGCCAAGCAGCCTTCTCGGCAAGGAAAATGCGGTGTCTGGGAGCTGCTGCAGGAGGTCAGGAGAGGACTGGACACAGCAGGGACCAGCGGGCCACACCCTGATCTCTGCCCTGTCACCTCCCTGCTGGGTTTGTGTCCCTCCCTCACTCACCAGGTGGCCACTGTGGTGCTGGCTTTGGGCAGCAGGGTTGGAGGAACCCCCAGCTCTGCCCTGGGATGGGGGCCCCCAATGTAGAAGAGCAACACTAAACACAAAGGTTCTGGCCCCCCGTGCAGAGTGGAGCCTGAGCCAGCAGCCAGAGTACTCAGCACGCCTGGCTCATCAGAGGCCAACTCCCACCCCATGAGGAGGACACTGCGGCCCAGGAGCTGAGCTGTGGGGCAAGGTCACACCTGCAGGTGGGAGCAGAGATCAGAGACCACTGTCTGGCCTGAGGGCTCAGCCTCTGTGGCATCACACCCCTGAACAGGACAAAGGGACTGAGAAACACAGGTATCTTCTGGGGCTGGAAGGACATCTAAGGTGAGACGTAGGTGATTAGACATTGGAGAAGTGTTGGAGGTGGAGGGAGCAAGGGGTGGGCCAGTGTAATCATTGAGGGCTCTTCTCCCATCCCCTGTCTTCCTCTCAGAGCCAGGGACGTACCCTGACTTGTTGCCATTCCTCCAGGAGACCCACCAGGAGATAGCAGATGGGGCTCTGGGGGTACCAGGTGGCCCTGGGTGGCCTCTGGTCCCACTCTGACCACTCTCGTCTAGTCTCTGGATGGAGGCCAGGCGGATGGTCCTGGTGGGAGTTGCAGCAGCCCATGGCTATGTGCTTGGAGCAGGGGTCTGTGACCTTGCACCCCAGGCCCTATATGTGCTTGGAGCAGGGGTCCATGACCCTGCACCCCAGGCCCATTGACAGAGGAGAATGCCCTGCCGCCACCTGCATCTTCCTCCCTCAACAGGCACAGGGGTGTGAACAGACCAGGATGAGCTGGGTCATTCTCCTGAAAACCCAGGAAGAACCAGTGCAGTGAGAAGTCCCTCCTATTCTGAGAGGGGCAGGTGCCAGGATGGGAAGTGCCCTGGGGGGCCCCAGGGAGGGCAGGCTCTGGGATCCTGAGTGGAGGTGGGCTATGTGGGGGGGATCCCAGAGAGGGCAGGCTCTGGGAGTGGTTGTGTAGATGCAGTATAAGCTCACAGTGGCCCCTGACACTGATTCACTCCCACTTGGGGAGCCAGCCTGGACGGTGTCCTGAGAGGCCTGGAGTCAGCATTGACCTGGAGCCCCCCGTGCAGATAGGAAGCCCCTGGAAGAGCCATGGGTAAGCTATATGACCTGGAGAGAGGTTGCTGGCAAGGCTTGGAGCTCAGGGAATGGTGAGGGTGGATAGTGGGCCTGAGGTGCTTAGAAAATGTGACCAAGGAACTGACCTTTGGAAGGCATAGATACTGGGTTTGTCCAGTCCTGCAGAGTGGCAGGGGGCCTGGAGCCTCTAGGAGCTGAGAGCCACGGGCAGGACCACACAGCAGTGTGCCAGGCTGGCCGGGTGTGGTCTGTGACGCCTGCAGACTCCTTGCCAGGATGTGGCTGGGAGGAAAGAGAGAGCTTGTCCTGGTCTGGTCTGTGCAGACTGTAAACAATGCTGCTGGCCTTGGACACAGGATGGCAGCCTCTCGAGGTTGCTGGCACTGGTGTGGGGTCCACTCATTCGCAAAGTCACTTGCTCTCCATGAGGAGGACCCTCGGGGGGCCCCTCCCTCAGGGTTCTCCTCTATGTCACCACCGGAAGCCCCAGGAATCCCTTCTGTTGCCAACAAGGCCCCGTGCAGCTGCTGCCGAGAACTGGGAGGCCGGATCTGCCCAGCTCCCTGCCTGGATCGCATGTGGCTTTGGGGGTCTCAGGCCCCTCTTGGGACTATGAAGTGACCCAAACAGCTCACAGAGATTTCATGCTGATGACATGTTTGTACCATCTGCTTTTTCTGCTCTGTCTTACATGGTCACTGTGGGTCAGTACCCACTTGATGGCTTCTGATTTGTTGAGTTTTAGGTTTATTTTGGAAGGGACATGATTAAGGACCTCTGGTGGAGCGATGTTAAAGCACTGTGATACTAAGCGCAAAGTCACTGGTTCAAAACCATCAGCTGCTCTAAGGGAAAAAGTCTCAGCAGTCGGCTCCTAGGGTACAGCCTCAGAGCCCCGCAGGCAGCTCTGCTTGGCCTCACAGGTCCACGGGCAGCAGGAAGAGACTGGACACCAGTGAACTTGGCGTGGTTAGAGAGCAGGCACTGGGAGTGTCTGTCCCTGTCCCCCATCCAGACCAGGAGGGCTCAGGTCTTCTGTTAGGACTTCAGTAAGAAGGTGAAGCCCTCCACACACTCACACTCACACAAGCCCCACACTGTCTGTCTCACACCCCCACACCCACCTACACGGACATGCTCACATGTGCACACACACATGCACACACACAGACACACATTCACGTTAACATGCTCTCACACACTCATACACACATACATGCACACACATTCACATGCTCACACACATGCACACACACACACACAACACACGCTACTCTCTCTCTCTCACACACACACACACACACACACACACACCCAGCAGCCCCCAGGGCTTCCCACTGTCACACTAACCCACACTTTCTTATCCTTCCCACAGCCCCAGCCAAGTCCTCTCTGGGTCTGATAGACTCTGGTCGAGGAGTCACAGCACATTTTCTGGTCCTGATTCCCCTACACTTGCCTATCATTCCCAGACTCCAGGTCACTAGACCACTTCTTAGTTCAAGTAAAGTACCTGATCTACAGTCTTCTAGACGGTTCTTCTTAGGAGAATGAGACAATTGTCCTCTGCTCTGCACATCTCTGATCGGAAATGGAAAGATCTGGGTGCCCATTAGCCATAAAACCAAGGGCCCAAAGTGCAGGCTCATGGTTCAGAGCCACAGTGTTCAGATGACCACAGAGTTCAGATGACCACCCCACTGGACCCCAGGTGGGAGAACCCAGCTGTCCCAGGAGGTGAGTCTGTGGGTCGGGCTGCATTTCTGGTAGAAAGAAACCACACGTTAGTCTGTCCAGTTACAGCCAGCCACCACACACACGTGCTCACACACACACATCCCTAAAATTGTAACCAAGTACAAAACACGCAAAACATCGCGCAACATGGATGGACCTAGTGGACGTCATGCTGAGTGAACTCAGTCAGGAAAGGACAAGCATTGTATGCACCCACCACTACAGTATGTTAGGCGCTGTTGAATCAGGTGTGACTCAGAGCGACCCTGTGACCAACAGATCTGAACCCTGTGCTGTCCTGTGCCAACCTCACAACTTCTGATACTCGTGAGCCCATTGGGACAGTCACTGTGTCGATCTACCTGGTTGAGGGTCTTTCTCTTCACCATCCCTACACCCTCCCAAGCATGATGTCCCTCTCCAAGGAATAGCCTATCCTAGCAACCAGCCCAAACTGCGTGAGATGACACCATCCCTGCCTCCTCGGAGCCCTCTGGCTGCTCCTACTACAGCTCCCAGTGTGGTATATAGTATTTAAAAAGCTAAACAAGCTTTGCACGCAGAAAGGAACATTCCTGAGTGACAGGCAGGGCGGGCAGGGTGGGAGCAAGGAGGGTCAGTTAGCACACAGATGCACGAGGGTAGAAGGCAGCCACTGCGAGTTCATCAGGAGACATGGGAGGGTCCGTCAGGGAAAGCAGACATCCAAAAAGCAGGGCCCAGACGGGCCGGACTGGTCACTGCCACGTACCCGCCTGCCGCGAGTTTGGAAGTCACAGCGGCGGCATCGATTCTTACGTCCTAAACATGATTTATGAGCCACTAAGAAGCTGTAGCTCCATGTGGCTCGCGGCTTTAGGGGCTATTCGTCTGGCTCAGTGTCTCGATATTGAGCTCAGAGCAGCGTTAACTGGAGCTTGCTCGGGACAGATTCTCATTCAGCTGGTTCCAACCCCTGGTGACCCCGGGGATGACCATGGCAACCCCCAGATGACCCCTGGGGACCACTGATGACCCCTAGTGACCCCCATTTGGCCCCTGGTGACTTGCAGACGACCCCTGCTGACCCCGTGTATGGCAGACCCGTGCCGTCCTCATGGTCGCAGGGGGCTTGGCCTGTTGTCAGCCCACCACATGGAGGGGCCCCCTCTCTTCACGTGCTCCTCCACTTCACCTAACACGGCGTCCTTCTCCAGGCCTGCTCTCTCCTGAGAACGTGTCCAGAGGAAGGGCAGTCGAGCCCCACCATCCTCCCCGTCCTTCAGCCGAGGTGAGGACGATTTGCTAGTTTTCCTGCTCCTCTGATATGGTCGGTACGTTATGGGATGTTGGCTGGTTTTGTTAAGAGTGTTTCTCTCGACCAAGCTCCGACTGCAAGCTGAGGTGAATGACCTAGGTGCTCTCACGGCTTTGCCACAGCTCCATCCTCGGTGACCCTCAGGGGCCATGTCCTGAGTGTAGTTCACCAGGCAGCCTGGTTTCCTGGAATCACTGCTCCACCAGAGACCCACCACGAGGAGACCAAGGAGAAACGACTGCGCCGTGACCCTCGACTTCACCCCTCGGAGTCTTGGTCTGGTCATCCATAAAGCAGTGGCCTTGGAGTTGACTACAAGTGCCAGCTATGGGGCCCCATGTGTACAGAGCAGGGCTGAGCAACAGAGGGTTTCAGTACTGACTCTGGGAGCAGATCACCAGGCATTTCTTCCTCAGTGTCCCTGGGCAGACTGGACCTTGTGGTTAATGACTGTGTGTTGACTGCTTGCATCTGCCACCTACGGACAGTTGCACACCCATCATCTGCTGTGCAGCTCATTCTGACTCCTCGTGGCCTTCACGACGCAGCAGCCTTGGCCCAGAGGCTTCCAGGCTGCCACCGGCATGAGAGCGGACTGTGTGCCTTGTTCTCCCACAGAGCAGCTAGTGGGCTTGGTCGGCAGCTTAGAGCTTTACCCACGGTGCCACCAGGGCTCTTGTGGGTGAAGGCAGGTCTGTGTCTTCCCCAGTCCTCACCCCTAGGACTGGCAGCCTCTGACCGTGTGTGGAGACTGTGAGGACATCAGCAGCCCTTCCTCCTCTAATGCGAGGTCACGGTGGCAGGCCATGGAGGCCAGCAGTGCCCACGGCCTCTGCCTCTGAGCACAACGGATACACATCTGGCACACGCTGGGTCCACAGCTGCAGGCAGGTCCTCACGTCTCTAGGTCCTGTGTCAGAGCCAGTGTGGCCGGTGGGCTTGGAGCCCCCCGGCTGAGTGTATCACTGCCAGTTCCCCTGCTGACCCTGCCCTCAGGAGCAGGAAGCCCTGTCACTGGTCCCTCGGGCCTCTCTGAGCAGCCGTCCAAGCAGGCCGAGCACCGGAATCCAGGGCGCCGCCCACCATCATTGCTGCTTTGCTGTGTGCCCTCTGTACTTGCAGCATGAACACCCTTTGCTCGGGAGCAGGGTCTCCACTGTGAGGGACCTGGGGCAGCAAGGAAACGTGCTCGGGACCCAGACACAGAAGACCTGAGGCTACCTCGCAACTGGGGCATCGGGCAGGGTGTCAGCTACATCAAAGCTAAACTAGGCAGGCAGGAGTGCTCGAGGTGCCCTCCAGAGAAGACACCATGTCTTAGCAAGAGGCTCTGAGGAGGCATCGTACTTCTCTAAGAATGTGGTCTGGCCCTGAGACTTTGACCTGAAGTCCTCCTGTGTCCCAGCCCTCTTTTGCCAACCCTTGTGCCTGCTGGAGGGGTACCAAGAGCAGGTTTGAGCCTGGGAGGTGGGGGAGATGCATAGAATATGAACCCGGGGTGACTTAGCAGTTACCAGACATACCCAATTTACCTCCAAGGCTGATGAGTAAAGCTTCGTTTCCTTGGGGTGATGACATCCAAGATTGGGGGGGGGTCTGCTTTGAAAACAGACAGAGCTGGCTATGTAGGGCTGGGAGAGATGTCCGTGCACGGTACCTCTCATTCTCCTGAGTTAGAGTTTGTGGTCAGACTCCTTGCTAAAGAAATCTCATCTTTGGTTTTGCTCACTGGATGCTCTGCCCATAAGTGGTCTCAAAGATGATGCAATTACTGTCACATTACAGTTATTGTCACACGATGAGTCTGTCCTGGAGGGTTGTAAGTTTTTCTATCCAAACACTTGGTGAGATTGTGTGCCAGCTTGACTGGGCAGTGACTTTGAGCCTTTAGGCAGTTATTTGATGATGTAGTCATTCCAGGGAGAGACCAGATGCAATGTTACCACCTCAGAAACAATGTAACCAGAAAGGAAACTCAGGAGGCAGCAGGTAGAGGCTCAGTGTTCATTTGCCTGGTGGTGTCTTGTTCTCCCAGTGTTGGGGTAACAGATGTATAGTGGGGAGTACTGAGAGGGTTTTTGAACAGAAGTTTCTTTTTCTTACCATTTAGGAGGTCAGAAGTGCCAGTTCAGAGCTCTGGTGCCCTAGCAAGTCTCTGTTTGCTCTGGGAAACTGCTGTTGGCTCTGCCTCTGCGGACCACTCTTGGCATTTCTGAGTTAGTAGTTGGCGGACTTCATGGTGTCTCTTTGTCTCTGTGCCTAACCTGTTCCTCCTCTAGGCAGTGATTGCCTTAAGACCCACAGGAAAGGATATCACTTCATTTACACAAGAGCCCCACCCACTGTGCGACCCTCTGCAGGTCTAGGATTAGGGGGCGGGGCAGGCTTGATTCAATCTCTAACCAGACAATCCCGCCCCTTGAGTCTCCTGAATGCCTTGAATTGGGGATGTGCAAGCCAGACTTTGTCTCTCACAGTACAGAACCGCTGACCTTGAGGGTGCCCGAGCTGAAGAGACCTTCAGTCTGGTCCCTCCCTCGGAGTGTCCACCCTCCCCTGGGACTGAGCCCAGGGCCATGGCCATTCTCATGGAGCCTCCACACAGGCTGGCCATCCTTCCCCACCCCCATCCTCTGCCACTTCCCCTCCATTCCACAGCATGTCCTCCACGGTGCATTTTACACTATTAATATATAATTAGACATGGCTTTGGATTTCTTCCTTTATCTTCCGGGCACATGTTTATTTTAGACCCCAAAATGGCAGGCGGAGAGGGAATGTTTGAACTGCAGAAACACTCTAAGAGTTTAGCCACGGGCTGAGGAATGCATTTGGCATAAATTACAGAAATGCTAAATAAAGACTGTGCCTTTTCCTTGTTTGTGGGAGATGCCAGACAACACCCAGTCCAGGAGTGCTGCAGACCTTGGCCCCTCGTCCTCGAGGGTCAGATAGAGGAAGGCCTTCAGCCAGGTGGACTGGCCCCATGCCTGGAGCAATGGGCCTGAGCACAGCAGTGACTGGGAGGCGCTGGGTCTGACTGGACCGGCGCGGGGTCTGGCGGGGACTTGACTCACGGCACCTCTGTTGGTCCTGGGTGGCTGGATGGCCGACTGCTTGTTATCTTGGCTTTGCTCCCCTGTGGACCCACCTGGATTTAGTTTATACTGTCAGTATGATGACACATTGGTGAGAGAAATCCCCAGGGTCCTCACTGCATGAGCAGCTGCTGAGTGAAAGGCTGGAGGTTCGAGCCCATCCAGAGGTGCCTGCCAACATCCTTCCTAATAGTCCTGGGAGCCCAGTGGAGCCTGACATAGAGCCATCAGCAGATCGACTCAGCAGTAGGTGGCATCCCAAGAGATTCTGCCTCCTTCAGGGAGCACTGGTAGGGCAGGGGGAGAGCATGGAGCGGCCAACCAAAAGGCCAGAGGTTTGAGTCCACCTAGAGGCTCCAAGGAGAAAGAACTGACCCTCTGCTTCCTTAAAGATCCAGTGGGTCTGCGGTTCTAGCGGGTCTGGCTGGGGTCAGAGGTTGGATCTTTGGTTCTGGTGGGTCTGGCTGGGGTCAGGGGTTGAATCTTTGGTTCTGGTGGGTCTGGCTGGGGTCAGAGGTTAGATCTTTGGTTCTGGTGGGTCTGGCTGGGGTCAGAGGTTAGATCTTTGGTTCTGGTGGGTCTGGTTGGGTTCCAGGCAGCATGTGGGGTTCAAGCTGGTCATATTTGCCCTAATTCTAGAACTGCAGTTAGATGTCACTGAGTATCTCCATTCATGACACTCTTATGTCCGCAGAGGGAAGTGTGTCCATCCTGGTCCATCTGCATGATTCGCTGTATGAGCCCAGTGCTGACCCCACAGATCAGTCCACTTCCTTGGGGGCTTCTCACCATACATACACAGGGTGTAACCAACCAGTGTGTCAAGACACATCTGAGGCTTCTCCGCACGGTGTCTGGTCCTGTACATTGGCCAGCGTGAGCCGTGTGGGGCTTGGCTTTCCTCCACAGAAACACGACTCAGGCCTGCTCCTCCAATCAGAGGTTGTTTCCACTTTTACAAGGATGCTACTGGGGCACCCTGGGGTGTCCTGTGTGCACTGCAGCCACTGCCCTCTGGCAACCCCCACCGAGGCGGAGGGTGGGGCATGGGCACTGCCACATTGTTTGAATATTGACAAATGCCCCTCTGTCATGGTGGCGTGGACTCAAGCCTCCTGAGGCCGGACAGAGTGAGTCCAGAAGCTGTCTGTCTTGGCTTGTGTGTTCAGTTCATGGATGTCATGGCATGCTGATGCTGTTTTATTGTGTCACAGATTAGTGGTGAGGTCCAGCACTTGAGAAGAGAGTGTTTGCCCACCCACTCCCTCTTTAGTAGATTATTGTCTCCTGCCTGCTTTCCTTGCCCAGGGGCTGATTGGCTTTCTGATCGATTAGTGAGTTCACCATAATCAGTTCTCAGGAACTGGTCCCTCGACAGCTCTGGGCACCTGTCCCTCCCTGACTGTGCATGGTTCATGGGCCTGGGCAGCAGAGATGGGATGTGGACACTTTCAATGATGCCATTGTAGTGTTTGCTAGAGGTGACACCTGCCCCGGGGATCCTCCAGCCCCCAGTGGACACAGGGTGTGAGCCGAGCAGGACTTCCAGGATGAGACTCATGGCGGCGGCTTGGAATCGGCCCTGGTGTGGTGTCCACACCACAGTCACATAAGCAGCAGGTCAGCAGTCCCCCTATGTGATGAGCCAGGCTTTGTCATTTCTAATTCAAAATTGAAGACCCGCTCTCTGCTGTGGGTGGAGGGTGATCACAGCCAGCAAGGGGCACCCCAGTGTCTGTGAGCAGGGCCATGCCTGGTCAGAAGGCCTCTGTGGGTAGAAGGCAGTTGAGATGTGGCCATACTGGACTAGGTAGACTTTCATCTGGTGACCAGTGTCTTTGTAAGAAGGGGAGCCTCAGACACAGAGAGAGACACCCCCCAGCTTCAGGGCCTCTAGAAGCTCAAAGCTTGTCCTGCCTACACCTCATTTGGACTCTGGCCACCAGATAATGAGAGGACACGTGTATGTTCTTCGACACCCCAAGGGTATGTCCCCTCATTTCAGCAGAGCCAAGAGATTAGGGCCCCCAAGACCATGGGGTGCTGTGCTGGGCCAGGCTATTGGGTGGAGACCCTCTCCCACCTTCGTGATGGGTTGAGACCCTCGCTGTCAGTTGATGAGTGGACCACATGACAAAAGCCCTGGAGGCCCAGATGCTCCTTGTAACTAAGAGACAGCCGCTCAGAGCTCCCTCCACACCCTGCCCCCACAGGAATAAATCCATACATCAGTTTGGGGTGGAAATTTCCTGCATGGAAAATTTCCAACCGTCTGGTAAAGATTTTAGGTTTTTATTTCTTGGGTGTAGGGAGGGCAGAGTGGGCCTGTTAGGGTGGGGTGCTACTACGAGGATTTAGGGGGCAATGTGTGGTGGCCATAGCAGATTGACCAATCACTTGGACTGAGGGGAGGAGATTGACCTTCAGGAAAGCCTGGTCAGTGCCTTGATAATACCACCATCCCATGAAGCCAGGGAAGAGCCTGCACAGTACCTTCTCTGCACGAGCCAGGGTGGGGCTTGGGGAGGTCAGCACCCCAGTGTCCTGGTGAGGGGACACTGTAACAGAAGCCCCACCCCAGGGGTCTCCAGAACAGACTGTCCTCTCACAGCCCAGGGGCTGGAGCCCTGGCCCACCGCGTAGTGCCCGGGGTTTCCCTGTCTCTTTAAGGTCAGCGGCTGTGATTCTTGGGTGTCTGTCCCCTTGTTGTACCTACTCTTTCTGCATCTCCACTCTTTTCACCACGCAGATCCTGGCCCTTCAGCTATTTGGAGGCCTCGTCATGGCAGAGAAAACCATTTCCAGCCCTGGGCTGCGGCTCGGGTTCCAGCTGTGATGAAAGCCTCTGTTGCCAAGTCGCTTGGTCCGACTGCAGTGGCTTTTCGTGGGGTCCAGACGCTGTGAGTCTTTACATCTTTCTCCCACCGAGATGCTGGCGGATTCAAACCACTGATGTTTTACTTAAGAGTCCACTCATGCCTGTCATGCTACCAGGGCTCCTTAACACACATCTGGGGACACACAATCCAACCCATCAGACCAGGGCCAAATCCCCAACACCTGTGTCTCCATCTATGCCCCCAAATATCCCATGGACACTGAGGATAGGGGCCTCAGCCCAGCTTGGGAACGTATGCAGACCCCCAGTGCCTCCTGCCTCAGTTTCCCTTCTTTCTCCCTATGAGCTGTGGGACTTGGGTTTCAGGCCTATGCGAGGCCATAGCCTTTCTCAAAGGAAATGCTACAAGGCACGGAAGGAACCAGAAAGAAGGAAGCTTTGCCAATGGCAGGCTGGCCAGGATGCCTGTCTGTTGGAGGGGCACGTCCTCCTGCTGGGGAGAGCCAGGGTGGGGGACAGATGAGCCCTAGGTGCGTCCCTAGTCAGAATCCCACATCCAGCTGGCACTGAACCCAGCTCCTTCCCTCCACCTCGAGGGAGTCGGCTCTGGCCCAAGGCTGTCATCAGCGTCCTGACTGCAGACATAGCTCATCTGTTCTCTCTCCAGTTCCATGACCCTCCTGGTTGATCTGGTGATGAAGGGTCGGGGGTCAGTGATGCCCAGTCCAGCCAAGGCTTCACTGCCCTGCAGTTCTACTGGGGAACTGCCTACTTGCACTGTTCACTGGGGGTCCAGGACCCCACACTGCACATCAGAGGTCCAGGGACCCCACACTGTATATCACATCATAGGTCCAGGATCCCCACGCTGTCCACCATGGTCCAGGACCCCACACTGCATGTCATAGGTCCAGGATCCCACACTGCACATTATAGGTCCAGGATCCCCACGCTGTACACTACGGTCCAGGAGCCCATGCTGTCCACCACAGTCCAGGACCCCACACTGCATGTCATAGGTCCAGGACCCCACACTGCACAGCATAGGCCCATCACACCGTATTGCTCACTAGACTCATTAGTTCATGCAAAGACCAAAGCAGAACCAGTGATGCAGGGATGTAAGATAGCATAGTCGCCGTGGAAAACCTGGGAGGGTTCTTAAAAACAAAGCCTCAATCACCATCTGACTCAACAATTCCGCTCCTGGGATGCACTACCCCATGGTAGACAACAGGGACACAAAGAGGCACGTGCTCACTGGTGGTCATGGGAACAGAGAAACAATCCAAATGTCCATCGACGAACGGCTGGACACACACCTGCCCACCTTAACCCACTGCTGCCCGCTGGTCCTCATGCACAGAGACCTCCGTGGAGTTCTGAGGCCACAGATCTGCCTCATCCTCCCAAACAAGAGGCTAGTGGGCTTGAACTGATGAGCTTTTACTTAGCAGTCCAAGGCATAGCCAGCTGCACCACCAGGCACCTTTGAGGGTATGGCATTCTGCTAGGACAAGCTGAAGTTCTGATGTGTGCTACAGCGTGGGGGCCGTGAGAGTGAGTCTGTGAGTGACACGCCAGGCACAGAAGGAAAAACGGCTCACAGTCCCTTGTGGGTGGACACGGAGCAGGCTAACGCATGGAGACCAGTGTAGGATGTGGGTTATGGGCAGGGCGGGAGATGGCAGCATTATTAAATGCTGGGCCAATATTAAGACAACACTGGTGTGGAAGACAGAGGGGTGAGACTCACTGTGCCCAGTGTGGGGCTGAGGAGGGGGCATCCTGTGGGGCGCTGGAAGTGGAGGGTCCTTGAATTAAGAGTGAGGATATCTAGCCTTTAAAATCCCCTAGGCATTCCTCCCAAGTGGAGAGGATGGTGATGTCCTGGGGTGCAGCTCTGAGCACTCCCCATGCGCACTGGTGAAGGGCTTTGTCTGCGAACCTCACTAAGTTGGGGTCTGCACTGTGCCTGGCCAGGGGCTCAGGGATGGAGCACAGCAGGGTCACTGTATGTGGCATTAAAGCTCTCTCACAGGCTCCTCACCTCCTGGTCCTTCTCCCTGTGCCCTGGGAGCCGGCGAGGGAGTGAGTGCCTCAGTGCCCTTTTCAACATGTCAGTGATGGATGCATGCCCTCTCCTTACCACTAATCTCCTTTCTGCTTTATAGGATTCTCACCCAGACAGTATATTACGGATGTAGTCATTTTCTGAGGAAAAGCCATCACAGCACAGCTGGAAGCCTCTGGCCTCAGGAATCTGAGGTGGGGGGAGCTGTGAGACAAGGTGCCCATTGTAGCCCCAGCTACTGACTGCAAAGCTGTGAGCGTACCAGGCTGGGGATGAGGTCACAGCACCATCAGCCAGCTCGCATGGGCCCTGAGACCAGAGCCAAGGCCAAGTGTGACCGAGTGCTGGGCATCTCAGGTTTTCTGCCCACCCCAACTGCCAGGCCAGGGAGCCTTTGAGCTGGCCCTGTGCCATTGAGGGCTACAGAAGAGGAAGCTGAGACACAACACTCAAGAGACTGGGTCAAAGGCAAGTTAGAGGTGATACTAGCCCCAGACCGAATAATTTCTCATCAACCCAGCATCCTCCTGGTCTCACCATACCCCTTAGGTCTGTCAGGCTCTGGGGCCAGGCACCCAGGGGTCTGGGGCAGGTCACTGGCTCACACAGACGCCTCAGTCCTGTTGGACCAGGGTCTGACACACCAGGACCCCTCCTGCCTTTGCCGAAGGCAGATAAGCTGAAGCTGCGTGGGCCTGGTGCCATCGTGGACTCTGTCCCCTCTGCATGTCCATCAGGGATGTTGACCATGGGTGTGGTCACTTCTCCCAGGACAGGGATGTGTCTCCCACAGGTCACTGCACTGCAGGTTCTGCTGGCAGCATAGCACCTGACTTTGCTGCTGGCACCTGGGAGTCGGGGGCTGGGATCAGTGTGAACTAGGAGTGTTGGTGTGGTGGGAGTGGGGAATGCAGAGAGATGGAGGGTGGGGTGCTGGCGGTCAGAGAGGATGTGGTAAAGGCATCTTGACATGGGAGAGTGACAAGTGTGGGCTTGCTCCTTGGGGGTATTAACACGATGAGGGGGCTCCTGACTCCCACCCACCATGAGCGGGGAACAGGTTCCCTTCGACAGCCTGAGGCCAGTCCCGGGAGGGCAGGCCTGTCTCCACCTTCTGTCCTTCCTACTGATTCTGAATCCACTCTCCCTCCCACGGCACCCTCTGCTTCTCCTCCTGGTTCAGTGACTTGTGGCAATGTCCACACAGAACTCACACACCATACTCACAGCTGAGGAGCAGTTGTTCAAGAGGCAATTCCTCAATCAGGACACCTCACCCACAGAGCAGACCTCAGTGCAGGGGCGCCAGCCTCCTGGTCTTGTGCCCACGCCCTGAAACCCAGGTTAACCACCTGTTAGCCACTGGTCTGGGGCAGAATGGGGGTCCAGCCACCCCACTCCCTCTATCCATGCCCTACAAGCCATCGGCCCTTTCCCCAGTGACACATCCTTTGCCCCTGCCCCTCTTTCCTGGTTCGCTCTGTGTCATTGGCCCCTGACCTTGGAATCTAGACCATTAGCCTGGATCCATCCTTTCTGGATACACTGGAAGGTGCCCTTCATGGGAGAGGGGGGAGAGGACACCATCAGGGACACTCAGGCGCAATGGCCGAGCGATGCTCAGAAGGCTGTCAGGGCCTCTGCCCTGCCCTCGGCCTCCCTGCAGGTCAGGGCAGCAGGCCCCCAGTTATGGGCTGGCTCTTGTCCCCACAAGCCCGAGGCTCTGAGCACAGCTGACCTGAGTCCCCATCCTGCTGGCTCTGTGCTAGTCAGGTGTGGCAGGTGACTGGACACCAGGCTGGCCTGACAGAGTGTGGGAGTCTTCGTGGCCCAAGGTGACCAGAGTTCTGCTGAGCCTGTGGCAGGTTCCATGTGTCATGGGGCATCACCTGCGCTGGCCCAGCCTCGCTTGTCCCAGGGGCACTGGGAGATGTCCTGTTTGTTTGATCACATGACTGCAGATGGTCAGACAGGACGCATTTGGGCTGAGAGCAGGGACAGCAGGTGGGTTAGACCCGCGACTGGGTGTGGCTCTGCCATGTTCTCTGATGTCCTCTGTAACTGCCCCTGCTCCTGTCCACCGTGTCCTGCATCCAGCTCCGCTGCTGACAAAGCACGTGTCACTGATTGTCAGCCACCCTCTGGCCTGGTGGTGGTTTAATGGCCAGGCAGGGCCCTTGTGCCCCGATGCTGAGTTAAAAGGCATCAAGTGCAGCAATTAGTGCCACGGAGGGGACCTTTCTGGGAGGGGAGGCAGCCCGCGCCTGATCAATGGCCGTGATTGAAAGGCTGGGATGGAGTTCTGGCTCCCGGATCCTGATTTTCACATCTCTCAGCAGGTGCAAGGGGAGTGTGTCTGTTACATATGTTAGTCTTAGCCTGCACCCAGCATCCCTCCTTCCCTGGGGACCCTCAGCTGCCCTGGCCACTGCTGTCCACCACCTGACCAGAGACTGTCACTGAGTAGGCAAATGGGCGCTGACATCAGTTCTGAGGGGTCCCACCGTCCCCCAGCACCCATCCCCCAGAGCCCCCAGCACCTGCTTCCCGCCGTTCACCTTGTACCTGCGCTCTCTCCCGGTCTGACCCTAAAACCTGACTGACACCTGCCGCTGGCAAGAACGCATACCTGTGTTCAAGTCACCTCAGCACCTATTTCTTTCTCCTCCAGAGGCAGATGTTGTACTGCCAGACCTCCCCCCACCCCTGATCCTGGTGGTGCACAGAGGAGGTAAAGAAAACGTCCTTTGATTAACCTGCTGCACGACAGACTTGGGGGAGTTCAGGAGTGGGCTGGCCGGCTCTGTGCAGAATCCCTGCCGTCTCCAGCTGCGGGCCTCTGTGGGCAGCCCACTGACCACCCCCACGGTCTGTTCTCAGAAAGGCCACTTACTGCGGACGCGCTGGGCAGGCTGGGCCTTGGCGCCTCTGTTTCCAGCAGCCCGGCCTCATCTCGCTCCCTTGTTCTCTGAGGGCCTTTCCACGTGTTCTGTTCTTCCTTCAGTGCACAGCTTAATGCTTTTCTTATCGATCTGTAGGAACTACTGGTATCAAAAGCCGCAGCTCCTCATTCTAATTGCTCTGAGTCCCCGCATGGTCTTTGTGTAGGAGGCTGTGACACAGAGAAACGTGTCTGAAGCTCCCAGACCCCCACGTGGACTCCTTCGGGTGCCCTGTTTGAAGCTCACGCAGCCCTGTCTGTTGGGTTGGGGTGAACGGCAAACTTGCTTCCTGCCTCCTGCTGAAAGTACAGGGGAGAGGAATCCTGGTGGCGCCATGGTTACATGCTTAGCTTCCAACCCCAAGGCTCGTGGTTTGAACCCATCCAGAGGCTCCGGAGAAGCAAAGCCTGGTGATCTCCCACTGTTGCTGTGGTGCCGCTGAGCTTGGTCCAGGCCATGGCGACCTGACCGGTCACAGGACAAGAGACTGAGCGTTCCCACAACCCATCCCCACGTCATCGCCGTCTGAGCCACTGATGCTGGGGGAGGACCTTCCTATTTCTCCCGATCTGTGACTCTAAACCCTGTGATGAGATGTTCGACCCCCGTGAGAGGACGTCTCCCACCTTCATTTCCAGGGAGCAGGCTCTACCTCTTCTGAGGCAGGCTGTTAGCTCTTCTGGCAAGTACTTTACCGCTGTTTGACAACTCCACACTCAGAGTGTCGGCTCCCCTGAGGTCCCCCTTCAGGCCGCCCTGTCCCTCAGTGACAGTCCTGCCGTGGGCAGCAGACCCACCCATGCGGCTCGGGGCTCGGGGTCTTGCCTGCCGCTTCCTTGGGTGCTGATTGCAGATCCAAGTGAAATGAAATCTTCGGCCATTTCAATCTTTCCACGGTTTATCACGGTGTCGTGAACTGGACGAGTGGTGAGGATTTCAGGTTTTTCCTGACGTTGACGTGTAATCCATGTTAAAGACCATAATCTCCCTTCTTCATCAGTATTCCAAGTTCTCTTCATTTTCAGCAGGCGAGGTTGTGTTACCTGCATAACACAGGTCGGTTGTATGTCTTCCTTCCATCCTGATGCCACATTCTTCTTCATAGAACCTGTTTTCTCAGATTATTTGCTCAGCAAAGCTCTCAGTAAATACAGTGACACGGCACAGCCCTGACAGCACCTTTCCTGGTATAAACCGGGCAGTGCCCCTCCTGTCTGTTCAAATGACTGCCTCTTGGTCTGGAAACGTGTTCCAGATGAGAAGTGAAGTGTTTTGGGATTCCTGGTCACCCTATATATGTCGGGTTAACTCTGGGCTTCGTGGCTGACCTGTGGTTTGTGGTTTTAAAATTGTATCCATCATATCATATCATATCATATCATATCATATCATATCATATCATATCATATCATATCTTATCATATCATATCATACACGTTTTCTCTCACACTGATCACAATCCCCGCAGGTAACCGTCCTCTCATGTTCTATTCACCTCGCCTTCCCTGCCCTCTGAGCTTCCTCCCCAAGCCAGCGAGCCCTCGATCTTGTCGGGGTGGTTGGAGCAACGACTGACTGTGGAAGCAGCTCCCAGGTCTCCCTTCTGGGCCCCTCGGTGAGCTCCCACCTGCACCCTGTGTGGTCAGCAGGACTTCTCCACTGTTGTCACCACTT
Organism: Elephantulus edwardii; assembly: GCF_000299155.1. NCBI lineage: Eukaryota > Metazoa > Chordata > Mammalia > Macroscelidea > Macroscelididae > Elephantulus > Elephantulus edwardii. Next base: position 2,158,522 of record NW_006399753.1, read on the forward strand.
TTCCCAGCACCCGTTTGCTTGGACCCTGTCAGCTTGTCCACTGTGTCCCCTCCTCTCAGGATCTTCAGTCAGGGGTCTTTTCCCTTCCTTGGGTCTCCTGTCCATCTGGTTCCCCACCCACGTCCTGTCCCCAGGAGCAGGTCTGGAGGGGGCTCATCGAGTGTCTGTTGTGCATTGGGGTGTAGTGGGGACCCTGGAGCAGGTCAATGGTGCGATATCCTCAGGAGCAGACAGTCCTTTGCAGGCTCCTAAGCCAGGTTTCATTAAGTAGCGCGATGGTGGCTGTGGCAGGGGCCTTTGATCTACTTAAGAGAAGAAGACAGATTGGGGAGCTCTGAGGATGCTATTTACATACAATTGATATGCTAATTACAAGCCATTCTTATCTATTTGTTAAAGCAGTTCCTGCCGGACGCCACCTAATGAGTTTGTTCTGCAGGTTTTCCTAACTTCACTGCTCTTACTGCATAATAAGGCTTTTAACATTCTGTAATTTGGACTGGGCACCGCTCGGTGAGGCTTTAGAAAACGCTTCTCGATTTGTGAGCTCTTGATGAATGCGTGCCAAGACGAGAAAGGCGAGAAAGGCGCAGGGGCCAGTCTTGGCATCCACCTGCGCGCCCGCCCCCCCCCCCCCCCCTTCGTCACTGACATCACGGTCGCAGGAGCTGGTTGGTGTCTTCTATCTGGAACATCCAGGCGGCTGTCTGTGGTGGCGAGAGTGCACGCTGTGGGGGCTCACTCAGCACCCCGGGGCGCACATATTCTCTGAGGTGTCAGCACCCTTGTTGTTGTTGTTAGGTGCCATGGAGTGTCACGGCAAACCCTGCCCCGCCGACACCATTCTCCCCGGTGGTGGAGGCAGACTGCCACATCTTCCTCGTGGGTTTGACTTGCTGCTCTTCTAGTTAGAAGCCCGGGACTTAGTCACTGTGCCACAAGGCCCCTTCCCATCCTTCCGAGACAAGTGTAAGAGGTTCTTACCTTGAGGCAGGGTCCCTGCAGGCGGAGGCAGCACGTGCACACAGGTGTGGACCTGCGTGCACACAAGGGCTGTCACCTAAACCCACACCTGCAGACCATTCACACTCCTTGGGGGCCCACGGGCAGGGCACACACAGCCAACAAGCTCACAGTCTCCCAGAGCCTCTCTGCACAGGGCAGAAGTGCCCACGGGGTGCAGCGGTCCAGGCTTAGAGAACAGTTCACATAAGGCAGGACCCCCGTGATGAGCAGGACCCCACAGAGCTTCCTGACTGACACACTAGGATGAAAGTCGGCCGGTGGAAACCCCACGATTGCACTGGAACCCTTCCTCTGTGCATTGTGTGGTGAGCCCCCAAACCAGAAAACCCCCAAACTAAACCAATGCTCAGCACCGAGTCCAGCTCTTAGTGGCCGCAGCACAGGCGCCGAGTGAGTGCCCCTGGGTTTCCAAGGCAGGGTCTTCAGGGAAGCAGCCTGTCCTGCCTTGTTTTTCTCCCTCGGAGCGCTGGGTGCACGTCACTGACCTCTCGTTAGCAGTTTGGTGCTTAATCACTGTGCCACCGGGATTCGTGAGCATTGCTGGAGGGACCTGCAACACAGAGGCAGACCCTCAGGGTGACTAGACAACTCTGTGCGTGCAGACACTGTGAGCCCGGCATGTGTCCACACCAGACTCAGGCCACCATCTGACAAGGCTGGTGCTGACCCTCTCATTAAGACGCCATCAGCAGTTCTCTGTGACCGCCAGCACTGGAGTTCATAAATAGCGAGTGTTTCATGTGGGGTCTGCTCATAGTGGACCCAGGGGCAAGGGCAGAGCTGTAAATGTTTACACCCTCATTTGAAACCGAGCGGCTGTGACGAGGACTGGGAGGCTGCCAGTCCCCAACCCCTTTGGCCCCTCCTCCCTGCTGAGCAGATGGGGGGGGCTGTCTTCCTGGGAGGCCAGGTCCCAAGGATCCCCTGTGGTTCCTACTGTGACCACAAAGGCACAGGATCACTCTCCACTCCCATTGGGGACACAGAGGCACAGGGTCCCTGGCTGCCCTTGCCAGCTCCATGCCCACGATGTCTTCTAAGCCTGATGGAGGGTGTGGCCCTCAACTGCCCTGTCCTGACATTTGACCCTGACCACCATCCCATTCTCATAATTGCCCTCCATTCTACCGACCCCTGGACACTGGCTGTGAACTCTGGCCCCTAGGTCCTGCCCTGAAATCTTCTAAGGAGCTACATCAGTGAGAAAAAGGTCATGGGTGTGTTCCCCCCATGGCTTTGTGGCCATGCTCCCCCTCACTGTGTGGCCATGTTCCCGCCCCCCCCCCCCCCGACCATGGCTATGTGGCGATGCTCGCTGTGGGGACCCATCGTTTCTTGATTATGATGTCACTTGGCACAGTTTATCTTCACGTCTCTTTATTTTGCTTTTAAGCTTCTTACATCTGTGGTTTACCAGTGAGTTTTCAGAGGATGTAAATGGCACGTGAGGAGACTGCCCAGCTCTCTCCCTGTATCTGCTGGTGGATTCGAGCCTGCAACGTTACTCTGGGTTCACAGCGAGGCTCCCACAGATGTGTGCCTGTGTGGTTTATCGTTTCCTTTAAGCTTGGGGGATTCCCAACCATTCTAAGGATCCTTTCTATTCCTTCCTTCTCTCTCTCTCTCTCCCCCTACCTCCCTCTCTCCCTCTTTTTTCCTCCTCTCTTCTTGCATTCTCTTTATCTCAAAACATCTTTCTTTTATCTGTTGGCTGCTGGATAGTTTGAAATCTTATAAATATTTTTTTAGCTTTGTTTCAGGAAAAGGTTTGACCTTCCAAGCCTAGCTTTTAAGATTAGCTGTTGGTAGTAGTACGTGTCATCAAGTCAGTTCTGACTCAGGTGACCTCATGGACAGCAGGACAAACTGCCTGCTCCCACGCCGGCCTCCCACTGCTCCCACATTGAGGTCATTGCTGCAGCCAGCATGCTTGTCCATCTCCTTGAGGGTCTTCATCTTCTTACTGACCCTCCACTTCTCCAAGCAGAATGTCCTTCTCTAGGGCCTGGGCCTTCTTGATAACATGCCCTCTGTGGTGTTAAGGGTTTATTGTTCAATGCGGCTCTCCTAGCTGTTGCCTGACTTAGCTATGTTGATGGGCAGGAATATGCAAACAGGGCATGATAGGCTGCCCACAAGGGGACTGGCCAGCCCCACTATTAAATTGAATGGATCCAACAGCAGAATTGGAGGATCTTCCCCACCAGCAAAGAAGAAATGGGAGAACATAGTGCTTCCTTCATAATCAGAGATTCTTGCCCCAGCCAGACTCGGGCCGACGGGAGCAACACCCATAGCTGAGAACCAGAGATCACTGAACTAGAGCTGAGAAAATTTCACCTAAGTTTGTGGAGGACCACGGTGAGAGAGGGGGAAAGAGCCACAATTGGCAGGGAGCTCTGGTGGCCTAGAGGCAAGAAGCTGTGCTGCAATCCCAGAGGCACATAGTGCAAGGCTACCGGCTGCTCTGTGGGAGATGGATGGACAATCTCCTCCCATGCTATTAACAGCCTCTGAAAGCCCCCTGGAGAGTCAGCTGTGTGTTGGCTCCAACACGATGGTATCAAACAACAACAACAACAGCTTTGTAATACTGGTGGTGAGGCTCAAGGCTGAGGCACCTGTGAGCACATTTTGGAAGTTGACCTGACTGTATTCTGTTTACTAATTGGAATTAGAGCCTTTTGACTTTCTCAGTATGGTTGTGTGTGTTTTATAAGCTATTGGACTCTGGACCCATAAAACCATATTCTTGATGTTGAGATAAGCAGAAAGAGGTGTAGGAACATAGGGGATGTGTCTGACCTCATGGAATTAGTTTTGCATTGTTGAAGGGATAGTTGCCCATTGTGGAGTTGTTGATGGGGACAGTTCCCCTTTGTGGAGTTGTTGGTGGGGACAGTTCCCCTTTGTGGAGTTGTTGATGGGGACAGTTCCCCTTTGTGGAGTTAGTAAAGGACACATGCTACCATTCCCCTTTGACCCTTGCTCTTTATACGTCCCAAAGTATGTGAGGTGGAGTCTAACCCTTCTTCTTCCGAGGAGCATTTTGGCTGCATTTGTTCTAAGACAGCTGTGTTTATTCTTTTGACAGCCCTTGGTGCAGTCAGTATTCTTCACCAACACCACAATTCAAAGGCACCATTTCTTGAGTCTTTCTTATTCATGGTTCAGCTTTCACATATGCATGAGGGATTGACAATACATGGCTTGGGTGAGGTGTATCTAAGTGCTCTCTATTCTTTGTGACTGTTGTTAGATACTGCCAAGTTCACTACAACTCATAGTGACCCAATGACAACAGGTCTGAACGCTGCACTATTCTGCATTGTTCTCATGGCAACAGAGTTAGGTATGTCTGAGTCAATGAGACTGCCTCAGGACAGAGCTCTTGTACATGGGGTTTCAATGAGTTGCGGGAAACTCTATGACACATAACAACAATAGTTTCTGACCCTCCCCCATCGCACAGCCTCTGTGTCAATCCATCTGGTTGAAGGTCTTCCTGTCTTTCATTGACCTTCCACCTCTACCAGCATGCTGGATTCAGCATAGGGTGAGTTGCTCTCACAGCTGAGGCATGAGTAGCGTGGGCACTTCCCAGGGCCCCAGGGCCTGTGACACTCTCTTGTCAGGCTGTTAGGAACAAGGCTGTTCCTGGTTGGTGTGGGATGCAGACAACACTCCCTGTAAGCTGTCAGGTGGCCTTTTCCGGACTATGGCAGTTTGGGGCCCCCTCTGCACTGTCAGGGCTCCATGGAGTGGACACTGGGGGACTGTCTCTGCCTCTCGCCCTAGGATCCAGAGCTTTGCCTCATTCACCTCCCCCAATCAGAGACGGAAGACTCTCCAGACACAAACCTGGGACCCATTTTACTCAGCCCGTTTGGTCTCCTCCTCTAGGGATTGTGGTCTTATGCTGCCTGATGCTTTGAGCTGTCTATTATGTCACTGTTGTAGGTGAAAGAGGAATCCTGCCCCTTCTCGTCTCACAGATCTCCTCCTAGGTCAGAAGTGGTGCCAGAGTCCACACAGTTCTGGTCTTGTCTGTATCCCCAAATCCTTGAGCAGTTGTGAGAACTCAGCCGCAGAACACCCAGTGACAGGTTCTCCCAAACGTAAAGCGATACAAGAGTCCTGTCCTTGTGTCGGCCTCTGCATTGTAGTGACCCTCGCCGGCTGAGCTGGCCACGGCAGGCCCGAGTGGGGCTTGTCATTGGTGTCCTCGCCCTGGCCCTTGTCTGCGCAGCCTCCTGCAACCCGCCTGGCCGCTCTGCTCTCCTGACAGCTGGCGGAGGACTCCACAGGCCTGTTGTCTGGTCAGGGCTGACAGTCTGAGCTGGCAACAGTGTGGCCGGAGGGCACTGGCTCCTGTCATTGCTGTCAGTGCGAGCGGGTGCTGCTGGGGTCGCTGGGGCCCTGGGCCTTTGTGAGCAGTGAGAGGGAGCAATTGTCATGTCAGCCCCGGCCCGTGATAGACACTGGAGTCACAGAATGTGAAGCTCTCGCGTGTGTCCTTGTGTGCTGGGCAGCATGAGGATGAGAAAGCTGGCAGCCAGGGCCTGGCATGGGGATACTCCTGGCTGGGTATCGGGGCTCCAGCCCTCCTTATTTTGGGGTGCTGCTCCCCAGCATCAGCTTCAACCCCACTGGACAGAGCAAATCCATACACTGCTGACCAGGAAGGGTGGAGCAGGGTGACCATGGGGGTGGGGTGATCCTGGGGTTGGCACCATCCTGAGATGGCAGGCCTGGGGAATATGTGACAGTGAGCCTGGGAACATTGACTGGGCAGTGGTTCAGATGCTGGTGCGTGGACTTCAAGCAGGGCTGGGCTGGGGTCAAAGGCTGATGCATGGACTTCTGAGTAGTGCTGAGTGGTGGCTTGGATGCTGGTGCGTGGACTTCTCAGCAGGGCTGGGCTGGAGTCAGCTTCACTGAGAATTGAGCTTTTGTGGTTGGGGAGGGGCATGGGGGCAAAAGGAGAGGATCCTGGGATTAGCCAGGACAAGCACTTGCTGACCTGAGACTAACCTCAGGGCAGAGGCCAGCTGTCCATCTTGCCTGCCAGTCTAGATTGAGATCATGGTGTGGACAATGGGTCAGGACAGTGGACAGCATCTCAAGGCCAGGTGTGTGACAGCTAATGAGAAATGTGGAGGCAGCGGGAGGCCTGGGGCTGGATCCTGTCCCCGGAGAAGTTGGGAGAAGGAATGTGGGCCTTTCCTTGGGCCTTCACAGTCTCACACCTCTACCCCAACTCCAGGCTGTGCACCATCAGCCCATGTAGGAGGTCTTCTCAGAACACCCCCTGTCCCCACAGTGCCTCCCCAGCGTCCACTGGCACTCCAGGGTGAATTGAGTACTCCCTGGTGACTGTCCCAGCTTGGTCAGCACCTGTGGTGGACAGACAGTTTGGGGTGGAGATGTTGGGATGGGTCTGTGTGTACCCCTCACCAGCAGGACGTCCCATCTGCCGGGCGGGCTGACCTGTAAGCATGGGTACACAGAGCACAGAGTCAGGCATGCCCGGGCTTCATGCCAGCCTGTGAGGAGGATTTCTCATGGTTTCACATCTCTGATGTGGTGGAAAACAGGTAACCTTGTGCACTGCGGGCCAGCAGGGAGGCACAGTGGACCTGTGTGACCCTTGGTTATATATTAGGTAACCTGACCCTGCGTCTCCTGTCATCCCTGGCTGAGGGGCCCAGAACAGGTTCACACCGGGGACGGCTCTTTCCCAGGCTCAACAATGCCATGGCAGCCCCACCATCCTGATTAGAAGTCTTTCTGTGAAGCTCTGGTAAATAAGAAGTTGCTGCCAACCCAGAGGTAGACAGTTCAAATCCACTCACTGCCCCTCGGGAAAAAGGTGGGCAATCTCCTCCCAAGGGATTTACAGCCTCTGAAAACCCGCTGAAGGGTCAGCTAGGACTTGGTTCCAACTAAATGGCAATGAGTTAGGACGATTCTTTTAGGTTCAATGGCAAGTGGACAATGGTCACTGGGCTCTGGTAGGACAGCCTCTAATCCACCAGTTGCTCTGTGGGAGAAGGATGGGCAATCTCCTTCTGTGCAATTTACAGCCTCTGAAAACATGCTGGAGGCCCAGCTACGGGTCAATCCACTCGACGGCTCATGGCAGCATAGCCACCCGAGGAACCATGGATCTGAACCCTGATCCGTCCTGTGACCGCCTGACTGTCTCTGACACACATGAGTCCGTGATGGTCTTGGTGTTAGTCCGTCTTGTTGGGCCTGACCCCCCACCTTTCCAGCATGAAGTCATTCTCCAAGTACTCGTCCCTTCTAATCTACCACTTGTTGCTCTTGTAGTTGTGTGCTGTGGAGTCGGAGCCGATCCACAGCTGACCTTCCAGCGGGTCTTCAGAGGCAGTTAACCACACGGGGAGACGGCTCATCCTTCTCCCACGGAGCAGCTGGTGGGTTCAAACCAGCACCTTTAGGACTGCAGGGCAGATTCTTACCAACTAGACCACCAGAGCTCCCCAGCTCCCCCATGAGATGGGCTCACAGAAAGTGTTGTTTTGCTCCATGGCTCCAGAGGGCAGGACTGAGGGGCTGGGGTGTAGCAGAGGAGGAGGGGAGGCCCCTGGAGGGATGCATGCGCCACTGAGCCGGCCTGACTGCGGACATTGTGTGCTCATCTCAAGGCCCTTGAGGAGCTGTGAGGTCCTGGAAGTGGGGACCAGGGGAGAGGTGGGGATGCATGAACCCGCTTGCACCCGCCCCTCACACCCTGAGGGCTGTGTAGCTACAGGCTGGAGTACCCAGCGGGGTGGTAGCTGGTGTGAGATGGGGAAGGCAAGTGGGGGCAGGCCGCCAGGTGACACCTGCTTCAGTTTGGGGCTGTCACCTTGTGGTGGCCTTTAAAAATTCATCTCAGCCTTGGCCACATCCCCATGCCACCCAGTGACCCGAAGTCTCCCTGGTTCTTCCATCTGCCAGGTGCCCAGGTTGGTGCCTGAGTCAGGACACAGCAATACATTCAGGTGTGGATCCCCAGCTCTGGCCGTGGGCTGGACACTGGGCGGCCGCCTTCCTAATGAGAATTTCCCAGGTTCTCTGAGTGCATCCCCATCACAGCCTGCGTGTGGCCAGCACATACCCGTTGAAGTCACGTCTGCCGGCATAATTAAGGCCACTGCTGGCCTCCAATTTGCATGGTAAGTGCTTTGAAATGCCAGCTCAGGTGTACGTTCTCCCCGCGTGAGAACACACGTGGCCGGGACTGGCGGCACCAGCACTGGCTGGGGGGTGGGCAGGGTGCCGAGCATTTTGGGGCCACGTGGCCCCAATCTGTCACCTGAGTGGGCTGGGGAAGACGACATCTCGCATCCTGCCAGGTCTGGGAAGCCACACAACACAGGTGCCGATCTGCCCCTTATGGCATCCGAGTCACAGTGGACCGCCCTTGGGGGTTTTCCGCTGCTGATTCCACACAAGCAGACCCCCAGTTCTTCCTCCCTACCCCAAGTGCTTCCAAATGCCCTGAGTGCATCCGAACCACCAGCATCTCAGTTAGTGGCTGAGCTCCTAACCCTTTGCACTCCCAGGACTCCACATTTCCGACCACCGCAGACACCTCATCTTGTACCCCAGCACCTTGTGCTGGGAAGACATTGTGTTCTCAGGTAGTGAAGCTTTGTGGACACTTGTGTGGGGCAGGTCTGTGGGTGTGTGTCCACCAGCACGTGCCCGGGTTGTGTCTGTCACATTGTGGTCCAGACCTTTCTATCCTGCTGTCCCCGTGTGCTGTCCGGCCCACAGGACTGTCAATAAAGCTTTTCTGTGCACGGGGACACTCTGAGTCCCTGTGACCATCTTGCTGCTGTAGAGGCTTTAATTCTGAGCCACAGCATCTCGGGGTCCACCTGTGGAGATAAGGGGAGGTGATGGGTGGGAGCACAAGCTGTGAGACCTCCTTAGGAGGGAGGCACTGCTGTCATTCAGAGAAAGGCCCTTTCACCTCCAGGTGGGCCTGGGATCTGAGCTTCCACCTGGTGGGGCTGGGGGGGTCTCTGCCTAGAAGTTGGCTCCAGGAAAGCTGTCGGCCTTCTGTGCCTGAGGGTGGGTCTCAAGGTGAACTTGGTGAGCATGTCATGGCTCTTCTCTGGTTTGCATTGTCTGAGGTCCCCAGCGACTCTCTGCTGCTGCAGAATACAGGTGGATTACTGACAGGTGGACTCCTCCCTACCCCCCACCAAGAGGTCCTGATGCAGGTCTCTGCCGGTGCCCAGTGTCCACGTAGGTGTTTTGCCCCTGTGCTGGGACTTCCCTTCACACCCCTCTCTCACCACCATGTGCCCACTCGAGGAGGGCAGCCGGCTGTGTCCTCAGGCCTCTCACTTTTCCTGGTGGAGTGTCTTAGTTTCTCAGTGCTGCTAAACATAAATACCAAAAATGGGTGACTAATAAATTTATTTTCTCATGGTTTCCAACTAACCCACTCAGTGCCATGAAGTCAGAACCGACCCATAGCTGACCCAGTGGGGTTTTCAGAGGCTGTAAATTGGCACAGGAAGAGACTGTTCACCTTTCTCCTGTGGAGTGGTTGGTGCATTTGAACCACATACTTTTGGATTGGCAGGACAGCTCCCTTCTCACAGCTTGTTGTTGTTGTTAGGTGTCATTGAGCTGAGTGTGACTCAGTGCCCGTCTTGTGCCATCTTCATCTCTGACATGCTTCGCCCATTGCTGCAGACACCAGATCGTCCGTGTCAGTGAGGATCTTCCTCTCCTTTCCAAACACAATGCCCCTTTCCCAGGAAGAGACTCTCCTACCAGCATCTGAAGCATGAGATCCATCCTTGCCTCTGGCTGCACTTGGTCCAAGACATCTCCGTAAATGTGCTTTCTGAAATAGGTTTGAGGGAAGATGTCCTCCGCTGGCTCTGGGGGAAGGTCCCCGTGTTCCTCAGAGGCCTCCATGTGTCTTGGTGCTGGTTTTCCCCCAGGCCTATGAGGTTCTCAGCACAGGGATCCCGTCTCTGCTCCTGGCTCTCTCTCGGTGTAGGGGGTCCCATTCCTCTGCTCACTTCTCTCCTCTTGCTTAGGGACCGTCTAGGGCTGTGGTCTCTGTCAGGGAGCGCATCTCACTGTAGTCACTTTATCACACACTCTCCTGGTCATATCGGATTGCACAAGACACTAACATCATGAGCTGCCGGATTGCAGTTATGTGAACTGCTGAGCCTCTGAGAGTCATGTCCCAGCCAAGGTGACACGTAATTTGTGGACGCTGCTCAGTCCCAGGGAGTTCTGTCCTGGGAAGGGCCCAGAGGGCTACTCTTGGCCATGTGTCTGCAGCAGCCTGTGACCTCTGTCCTTGCAAGGTGAGGTCTCTGTCCCCAGCTCCTGTGTGGCCTGATCCTATAGGACCCTGCAGGCTGCCTCCAGGCTCACAAACCCTCCGTACCAGACAGAACCCCAAGGAGGAAAGCAAGTTGGGTTTTCTCTCAAAGGTAGGTGCTAACACGGGAGGATGGAGAGAGATGGGGATTGCTGTGGCCATAGTGAACTGGCAGCCAGGGTCGCTGTGGACACCTCACCTGCTGGGCCGGCAGCCCTGGTCTGGCCACGAACACCATACAGGTTCTGAGAAGCTGCATACAATCTATGAGAAGCACTTTGTGGGCTGTGGGAGCACCACATGGCTGGGAGGAGCACTTATCAGACTCCAGGGAGCAGTACAGGACTCTGGGGAACACTATTTCCTAGGCCAAGCTTTGGAACCTGGCTTCCTGGACAAAGTATCAAGGTCCACAGAGGACCAAGCTGGCTTGCCCTCAGACCCAAGGTCCCAGGAGGAACTCTGAAGAGAGGAAGGCTCCTCCAGGCTATCAGCCCCACGTTCCCCTCTGCAGGTGTTGAGACCTCCACCCCCTGGCAGGGCGGCAGGAGGAGACTGACCCTTTGCCCTCTCCATCCTGGGCAGGGCCTGAGTGCCTGGCTGAGTTAGGACAAGGCTACTGTGAGTCATAGCTGGCGCGCTCATAGCTGTCCTCAGCCAACGCTGCCCTAGCAGATGTCCAAGTGAGAGCTGGAGACGGCTGCTTGCTGTGGTCATTGCCAATCGCCACTGCTAGTGACTCGTGTAAGGGCCAGCCAGGCAGGAGGCGGTACTCAGACCTGGGTAGTGACAGCCAGCATGACTGGTGGTCAGGGCCAGGGGCTTCCCTTCCAACCTCATGCTCCAGACAGTGGTGTTGGCAGGGGCTGGCCGAACATATGCCTGCTGCCTGCGGACAGCTGCCAGCCACCAGGGAGCCTGCGGCGCCAAGCCCAGGCCAGGGCTGCAGCCAGCACCACAGTGTTGAAGCTCGAGTCAATGGTGAGATCCAGCACTCACAGCCTCTCTGCCAGGGACCCTGACCCCAGTGGGTGGGCACCTGGCCAGCTGTTCCAGGCAGGCTTTCCTGTCTGTCCTTTTCTGCACCTCCCAGTGGTCAGGGGCTTGGTAGGTGGTCAGAAGGCTGAGGGAGAGGTGGCAGAGTGGAGAGGGTTGGTTAGGGGTTCAGGTTGGGTTCAGGGTCTGAGAAGGCAGCCAGGGTGGTCCTTGGGCAGGCAGAGGTGCTGGGTGTGACCTTGTTCCCCAGGTGTGGATGCCAGGAGGTCCATGCCTCCCCAGCCTACAGCTGGCCTTTCCACTCCCATCAGTCTGACCTCACTTCGACCAAGTTCCTCCAAGGGAGGAGCCTTATCTCCCTTTTCACCCACTTTTAGGGTTTTGGAGCATGTTACCCACACCTTTTAGATGACTCTCCTGAGTTTTGAGGGATCTGTCCAGGATTCCCCAGCAGGTGGACTGGCCCTGGGACATAAAGTCCAGCAGTCAACCCTCGGCTTGTGATAACCAGGGAAATAGGATGTCTGAGTCCTAGTGCCCCAGACCTCCCCCCACCCCGCAAGCACCCTTTGCTTCCTCAGGCAGCTGGCCTGTGGACATTGACTCTACAGCTGCCTCCGTGAGGTGGACAGTGCTTCCTCATGTCTGTCCTGTCTGTACCCCCCCATGGGACAGTGTAGTAGTGGAGGTGGGTGGGAGAACATGTGTGGGTCTCATCTGCGATCCTGAGGAGGGTGGTGGTGAGGACTGAGCATTGGAGAGGACACAGGATGGACTCAGGAGGGGTCAGCTGGCGGAGATTCTTGGGGACCTCCAGGCTGACTTGACTCTGCCTAGGAGGAGGAAGATGGAGGAGGTGTGGTTCTGGAGAGAGATAATGAACTTGGCCTTGGAGCTGCTGCCTGGTGCATTAATGTGCACCAGGGAGGCTGAGCTGGGCTCAGCACCTGCCAAGCTCACTCGGAATGTCCCCTAATCGGCTTAGAGACTTATGCAAATCCAATGTGCAGGCACCCTGATTGGGCCTGGGGGATTGTCCGGGCCACCAGTCCTCAATTTCCCCACAGCTCCAGGGCCCTGAGCACCACTGCCAGATGACATCCCAGGCCAAGACAAGTTTTAGCATAATTAGGACTTCTGCCAAAGGGTTTCCAGAGGGACCAGCGCACAGGCTCAGCGGCCCGGTTGCCTGAGCTGGGCAAGCAGGTGGGAGACCCGACTTGGTGCAGGCTGAGCCCCAATCCCCAGCACATACTGAGCCTTGACCTTCGCTTGCTCTGAGCCCTGACTCCTAGCCCATCCTGTGATTCTGTCTCTGGGGGCAGGTTCCCACAGAGAATGACAAAAGACTCAAGGGACAGTGTAGGCCACATGAGGTCTGGACACAGCCGGCTTTCTGTGGAGACAAGCCTCTGTGTCCTCTGATCCTGGTCTGGAAGACACTTCGTGTGGATGGTTTTAACGAGCTGAACTTGGCTCTGTCTTAGATGAGCAGGAGGTGTGGAGTTCAGGGCCCTGGCCTTAGGAGAGGCCCTTTCTGGAGGAAGGCCCTGTCTCCGCCAGCGTCTGTGGGCGCGGCGTTATGTGGAGATGTCGTGTGGAGTGGCATCTATATCCCCTTCTCTGCTTTGCGTAATCTGCTCTTTTATGTCTCAAAAGAGATGGATTTTAAACACACCCTATGCTAAGCCTGCTTCATTAACATAATAGAACAAAAATCCATTCTAACCACAGGTATAAAACCAAAGTCACTGCCCTCAAATTGATTCCTCATCGGCCCTTCTCTGGGTCCCAGGCTGTGGGTCTTCAGGGGAGCAGGCCACCCATCCTCCTCCTTGGAGAGGCTTGTGGATTTGAACTGCCAACCTCTCACATCACAAGTAAGAGCTCCAATCCCAGGGCTCCTGGAGCACTTTCGTATCTGTCATTCGATGGGATGAACACGATGGCGTGGTTCCATTCTGATTTCTTACCTCCGTCCTCTGTGCATCCCCTGAGTGTCCCCACGCCTTGCATCCCTCAGCCCGTCCAATTGGGCGGTTAAAATAGTTGAAAGAATTGGGTCAGCGCCTATAATATCCTCTCACTGATTCTGATCACTCAGGCAATTGCCACATCATTAACCCGGTCATCACAGCCCTTAATCAGCCACAGAGAATGTGGACACTCCAGGCGCCCTGCAGGGGACATGCCGCCCGCTGACAGCAGCCTTTGCTCAGGGCCCACGGGGACGTGTGGCACTTGAGGGAAGGCAGCCTTGGGCACACGCGCTGTCCCACTTGTCCAGCGTCTCTGCTTCCCATCTGATCATTTGCCTGAAATGAGATCGTGGCTGGTTTATGATTCCTGCACTCAGCCCACATCACTGCACACCCCTTCTTGTGCACACGAACATGTGGGGAGATGGGGAACTTCTCACCTCTGAGGGACCTGGCATGAGGAGGGGTGGACTTCAGCATCCAGGGAACTGCCCCTCGCACGGTGTGACCTTGTACTAGCGCCCCTTTCTGTAACTCTGGGACCAGCACTCGCTCCCAGGGCCACGGCCAGACCAAGCCCCGCAGTGACAGCTGTGATGCAGTGGTGCTCACGAATGAGGGCGCTGGTATCTCTTCTTAGCTCTGATGGGTTTCTGGTAATCTTCACGGGTGGGCTGTGAACACATCCTGGCTGTGGACAGCTGCCTGTCCAGACCCGGCTCGAGCCCTCCCTGCCCTCTGCCTCTGCTCTTATCTCATGCTCACCTGCCTGTGGGTTTGCCACATGTCCCTCCTAGCCAACTGTTGACCTGAATTCATTGCTGTCACTGGTCTAAGTTGCTGTCTGGTCAACCTTGCTCACGCTGGGAAGGAATTGTAGCCAGACCTGCCACAGCCCCGTGGGGAGCATGGGCAGACTGGTGTCCAGCAGGTGTCCCCTGGCCGGCTGTGGAAGTGGATAGCCAGTGTGCTTCCTAGTCCATCCTAGTCTGGAAGTTCTGCTGAAACCCATTCACCATCTCAGCCCCACACGCACCTGGACTGGTGGGACTGGTGGCCGTGTGCGTGGCACTAAGATTGTAACCCCAGAATTCCCACTCAGGGGCAAGTATTATCCACTGAACCACCCAACCTTGTGCTTGTCCTTGTGGGATTCTACACGGGGGCTGCTCACCCCCTTCCCCGGCTGCCTCTTTGCACTGAGCCTTGATCTGGAGCCCTTCCTGGATGCGCAAACCCATCACACTCTCCGCAGGGTCCTCTGCAGACTGGCCAGGCCATGGTTGGATCAGCCACATGCTCACGTGGGGCTCCTTCTGATTGTAGGTGCCCTCGTCTGTGGGGAGTTATATTACCAACTCTAAGGCAGAACTTCTCTGGATTTAGATCCACCAGCGGCTCCAACGGGGAGAGGCAGGCCATCTCCTCCTCTGTGGTTATCAGCCTCTGAAAACATGCTGGTGGTCGACCAGAAGTCAGTTCCAACAACTCACTACTGGTTTGTAAGTATAGCTGATGCCACTGAGGCTAAGGCACTCGGCCACAAACCAAAGTTCAGTGGTTTGAGCCCACCAGCCACCCCAAGGGAGGAAGACAGGGCTTCTACTCCATAAAGATTATAGCCCTGGATCCCGGGGTGGGGGGACGGGGCAGGCAGCTCTTCTGTGTCCATGGGGTTGGCCGAGTTGGAGTTGGCTCTGGTTTGTGATTGTGGTTCCCAGCATTGTCGCAGAGAAAAACCCCTCTCTGGCCACATGGCTGTGGACACGTGAGCATTCCTCCTGGCCCCTCCCCGGCCACACAGCCACGGATGCCTGGTGGACACGTGAGCATTCTTCCTGGCACCTCCCTGGCCACACAGCCACGGATGCCTGGTGGACACAGCAAGCATTCCTCCTGGCCCCTCCCTGGCCACATGGCTGTGGCCACCGCGAGGATTCCACTGGGATTGCTGGGTCACAAGAAGCCTCAAGTCTGTGGTTCTTGCTCCAGCTCACCGCGATGTCCATGTGTCACACTGTGTTGCTCACGGCCTCCAGGGGCCACTTTCAGGTGTGGACGACAAGGATTTCCCCCATGGGGCCTCGAATTGACCTGAGGGCCAGCCTTTGGTCAGCGGCCACGCAGGCCAGCCATTCCCACCAGCAAAGACCTCCCAACACTCC
Organism: Elephantulus edwardii; assembly: GCF_000299155.1. Lineage (NCBI taxonomy): Eukaryota > Metazoa > Chordata > Mammalia > Macroscelidea > Macroscelididae > Elephantulus > Elephantulus edwardii. The sequence goes on from NW_006399753.1 coordinate 2,174,061, forward strand.
ACCAGCTGCTGTGGCACCAGCGCCGACCCCTGGTGAGCCGACCCCTGGTGACGCGCCTGCTGGTACAGAGCTGTGCTCTGTGGGCTTTGCTAGAGCTGATGTGTGGAAGCATGTTGCCAGGTCTTTCTTCCGTGTGTCTCTGAGCATCCTTGATGTTCCTTTCAGTTCACTGCAGCCCGAAGGACTCGTAGATGCCGTTGATTTCCACGTCATTTATTTCTTCATGACTCAGGGCCCCACACCCAGCTCCCCTCAGCTCATGTCGACTGTGGAAGAGAGAACAGAAGCACCGAGGGGAAGATGAACCACCGATGTGGGATTTCTTTGACCGGGACACACGGGCACCGCCACATCTGTGTGAAGGGGAAAGCCTGTGACTGGTGATCACGCTGGCCCGTCCATGCTGCCGGAGCCTGGAGTCCCCCAGGAGAACTCAGACAAAAGGAATGCTCCTCTTTGATGGCAGTGAAAAGAAATAAGGCACTTAGCAAGCAGCATTACGGAGGTCTTTCCCTCTGAGGACATGTTTCAAACATGACAGGGCTGTGCCTGTTGCTGCTCAGGACTCAGCAGCACTGATGATGGGGTTTCAGGGTGGGTTAAAGAACCGGAACCCCGAGGCCTCCCCTTCATCATCCTGTCTCCTCTCTGAACCCCTGCTTCCTAGAGAGATGATTTCGCCTTCTGTGCCTGGCCTTCCTGGAGGGGAAGAACAAGCAATCACCGTGTGAAGGCTGCCACACTGCTGTTTACAAGAGCAGAAGCCACAGCTCACCTCTTGGACACATTCACGCCTGCTGTTGGTTCTCTCGGATGCGCCTGTGGCCTGGTCTCAGGAGACGCATCCCCTCTGCACACCCAGCCTGCTCTGGCCCTCCCCTGTGACCCTGGAGTCCAGGCCATCCACTTCCTAAACCGCATGCCTCTGGAAACTCTATGAACTTTGACAAATGTCAGTAGTTACAGGAAGGCTTCAGACCTTTTGTTCATAGAATCACTATGAGTTTTGCTTGACTCAATGAAAATCAACAACAACATAGTTGTTATGTGCAGTTGACTATGACTCATAGCAACCCAATGCACAATAGCTCTGAACCCTGCCCTATCCTGGGACAGTCTCACGGTCTCTGACACACCTACCCACCTTCCCCCAGTTACTATGTCAATCCATCTCATCTGGGGTCTTCCTCTCCTGCGCTGTCCCTCTATCCTTCCAAGTATGATATCCTACTCCAAGGACTGGTCTTTCCTGGCAACCTGCCCAAAGTATATAAGATGGAGCCTCAAAATCCTTGATTCCAAGCAACAGCTTGGCTTCACCCTTTCCAGGAAGCCTTGCTAGTTCTGCTGGCATCACTGCTCTTCTTCAGCACCACAACTCAAAGGCATCAATTCTTCTTCTGTCCTCCTTGGACCAGCTCTCTGATGATATACAGCAGGTAATTGCAATGATCATGGCTCAGATCAGGCACATCTTAGTCTCTAGACTGACATCGTTGCTCTTTAGCACTCTGGAGAGGTCCCTTCCAGCAGATTCTCCCAGTGCAATTTGTCTTCTGATTTCCTGATTGCTGGTGCCAAGAATGTTGACCATGTAACCAAATAAGCGGAAATTGTTAACAATCTCAATCTCTTCATCTATCATGGTGCTGCCAGTTGGCCCAGTGGCAAGAATCTTCATTCTCTTGATATTGAGCTTCAATCCATATTGCAGTCTAGAGTCCCTGACCCTCTGCAGCAAATGCTTCAAGCGGTCCTCGATTTCAGCAAGCAAGGTTGTGTCATCTGCATATCACAGGTTGTTGATGTGTCTTTCTCCAATCCTGATGCCACGTTCCTCCTCATAAAGGCCAACCTTCTCTATGTCTGTTCTGCATATGGATTGAAAAGGTATGGGAACAAGACGCGTCCCTGATGCACTCCTTTCCTGATTTCGAACCATGTAGTGTTTACCTGCTCTGTTCTGACAACTGTCTCCTGGTCCAAGTATAGGTTTTGCTTGAGTTCAATCAAGTGTCTGCTAGAGTATCTTTTATTTTGATCTGGGTGACAGTTTCCAGGGCAAATCCATTTTCCATCAATAGTTTATACGCATTTCTCTCCATGTCACTGATAGCCGTCCCTTCAGTGTAACACCACTTATCCTGCTCCTTCCCTGTGTTTCTCATTTCTCTCCTGTCCCTTCCTGCCACCTGAGCTTTATCTCTGGGAAAATGCCGTCCTTCCGATCTTATGGCGACTTGCTCTGAGGAGTGGTACTTTCCTAATTTATGTTTCACCTTATAGATCTAGCTCTTGTTTGTCTGACAATTGAGCGAGAAGAGTAAGCTCTTGTCCAGGCTGAAGGGTGGATAAGGGTCTGAGGCGTCTTGGGGATCCCTCCAGTCTCTGTGGGACCAGACTTTTCTATCTTGAGGCTGTGGTGGGACAGTGTCTAGGGTGCTGGCACTTAGCAGCTGAGAGGCCTGGCACAGAGCTTCTGATGTGTGCCAGCTGCTTGGTCCATCAGGGCAGCACCCCCTGCATTCCAGTGCCAGGCTCGATGGGGAGGGTGCCAGGAGCAGAGATGGCTAAGATGTGGAGCAGAGTGAGGACAGGCTGGCTGTGCCCTTTTCAGCTTCAGGTGGGAGAGGTTGGAGTGGAGCCGTGAGGTCCCTGGAGCAAGGCTGAGGTTGCGTGGACATCTCAGTCTTTTTAATGCCATGCGTGGTTGCCTGGGGAGGGTCCCTTAGAGGCAATTTTATCACCTTTGGAGGCCTGTGAGGGGTGCAGCTGGCCAGTGCATTCAGCTCCTGGGCTAAGGCCTGTCATTTCCTGGATACCATGTGCAGGGCAGCTGCTGCCTCCAGCCCGCCTGCTCCATGAGGCTCTGATGTGTGCTGTGGTCACAGTCCTCTGCTACCTTATGTGACACAGATGTAACAACTGTAAGGGGGACATAGCAGAAGTGACCCTGTCTCTCCTTTGCCCAGCAATATCTTTCCCAAATGCCTCACCATTTTCTGTCAACCCCCTGCACTCTCAGCCAGCCAGGAGTGCTTCAAGGGCCCAGTCATCCATCCACACAGCTTGTCCATGCCTCTGTCCCAAGCTGGGGTCTCTAGAGGAACAAAGCCAGAGAAGAAAGTAAATACACACAGAGATTTGTCTCAGCGCAGTGGCTCATATTACTGTAAAGGCGGGGCTCAGGGGCCGTGGGCTCAGCGTCAGGCTGGAGGCTTTCTTGCTCCCATGGCTGCAAGGCTGACAAACTCGTCGACAGATTGGATGGTAGGCTGCTGGCTTGTGTGTCAGGAACCAGATACAGGATCAGTAATGAGCTTTGCAAAATGCCCATATATAGTGCATTCAGTCTCCAAGGGAACCCCTCACCCCCATCAGATCTCAAACTGGACAGTAAGTGCATAATACTGAGAATCATGGCCAAGACTGTTGGACACCTCATGTTATAACATCCACATTCAAGTTAACCTTCACACCCTTTGCTTCAAGAGGAACCGGCTGGTCAGAAATTCTTCTCTGGGGGGTCTACTCAGAGGGCCCGGCAGCAGGGACGGCGGTATGTGATGTGCTCATAGCACAGAGTCACTCCAGCCCCAGGTGAACTCTACAACCCAAGCATGGACTCACAGAGGATGATGGACATCAACTCCAGCCAGACACCATGCACCCATCACCAGGGCCGAGCCCTGACACAGACAAAGCCTGAAAACGCTATGTCAAGGGGAACAAGGAAGACACACAGAGACAAATGTCATCTGGCTTCTCTCAGATGACCTCCATGGAACTTCACGGTACAGAAACCAAGGTTCTATTGGTGGAGACCAGGGGCATGAGGCAGGGAAGAGAAGTCCCTGCTCACTGAGCATTGAGGTTCAGGCTCCAAAAAATAAAGCAAAGCAAAACAAACAACCAAAATCTTTGCTGCTGAGTAGAACGTTGAGTAGTCGCATCCTTCTTTTCTGGGCCTGTAATACTGAAGGACACAGACGGCTTCACCGAGGTGCTAGTGGGCTTGAACTGCCCACCCTTCAGTTAGCAGCAGCGTGCTTTAACCACCACACCTGCTGCTGTTTGGAATAGTGCGCCCCACGGGGAGTTGACATCTCTGAGCTGTGGGTGCTTGCTCTTTCTCTGTGATAGGGTCAGAGCTGACCCTCCACATGGGTTTCCGAGGCTGGATTCCCATGGGACAGCGTGCCCATGTTCCTCGTTGCTGCTGGCGGACCTGAGCTGCAGGTTCGGAGAAGCCTTTGAGTTAACCTCACGGCTCCCTGCAGTGTGGACCGCCAGCACGCTCTCAAGTCTGGATGAGAACAGTTTCCTGGGGAGACTTTGTCTCACATACTTTGGATATGTTATCAGGAGGGACCGATCCTTGGAGCAGGACACCACCCTTGATAAAACAGAGGGCGGGTTAAAGAGAGGAAGACCTTCCGTGAGGGGGTTTACACAGCAAGCCCAACAACAGGCTCCTGTGTAGCAATGGTTGTGAGGCGGATGCAGGTCTAGGCTGTGCCTGGGACTGTTGCAAGTCAGTCAGCTCAATGACGTCTAACAACAGGACAGCAATTTGAAGCCAACTTTTTTTCCTGAAGAGCTGATGAGTTCAAACTGCCTGCGCTTTGACTAGCAGTTAAAGAGAGGAAGACTGAACCAGCGTGCCTGATGTCATGACTACAGCGATGGGCTTGAGCATGGACAGTATCTCGTGATGGTGGCCAGGGCAGAGCAGTTTCCAGTCTGTTCCTGGGGTTCTATGAGTCACGGTCGATTGGACAGCACCTAACAATGACAACCTTGTATTACAATGAAATGCAGAACTGTTGGAGTCAGCTCTCCAGGAACCAGACAGGAAGGAACTGGGCTCTTTCTTGGGGAACCATGGGAGGGGAGACCCCTGGACAGGTGAATATGTGGAGGTGAGGAGGCAGCGTGCTCTGCTTGGGCTCGTTTGGTGAGAGCTAAAGTGAGAGGGAGCAACTACCCAGAAACACAGGCTGAGCTCGCAGGAGCGGTAAGTTTTGTGCAATTTCCTGCTCAGTGGGACTGACTGGAGTGGGGAATTTGGCAAGACGGATGGGCCCCGGGCTGCCATTGGGAGCTTGCAAGTGTGCGGTGCCAGGAGCATGGGCCAGCACTACCAGCAGATCACCAGTCTGTCCAGCTGGGCAGCCGCCATGCAGACCTGGCCCGTCACTGCTCACAGATTGTCTCTGCAAATTGTGAGAATGGCAAGGGACAGGCGGGTCCCACATGCAGTGGCATGATTGATTCCACCAGCATGTACCAGAGCTCATCGCTGCCAGCTCTGAGAGGGACACGGCACAGATGCCAGGCGCCAGGGACCAGCACTGGCCATTGGACATTCAGGACCCATCCCACTCTCATGGCACCCTCCACACTGTGGTGGACGGTTTGAAGGCTCTGCAGCTGCCATCAGACTGTGAGGTCACCCAAGCCTATCTTTCCCCATATCCTGCCAGTGGTGCAGTCATCCCGTTTCTCGTGAATACAACCTTGTGTCCCGTGCAGGCAGAGCCTTCTTTAAATATCTGTTGAACCGAGCCAAGCCTGATGTTGCTGCTTCTCAACGCTTTAGAGAGGTCCTTGACCGTAGATTCCCTTAATGAAAGAAATATATTGATTTCTTGATTGCTAGTAACAAGGTTTTGATTGTGGATCCAAATAAGCAAGAAGAAATTGTTAAGGACGTCAGTGTTATTATCTCCGTCAACATCAGGATGTTGTCCATTGGCCCAGTGGTGAGGACTTTTGTTTTCTTGATGTTGAGATGTAGTCCACATTGACAGTTATAGTGTTCGATCTTCTGCCCCAAGGGCTTAAAGTCTCCCCTGCTTCCACCTGCACAGTGCAGGTTGCTGAGGGATCTTCCTTTGATTCTCATGCCATACCCTTCTTTATAAAGTCTGACTTCTTGGATCATTTCCTCAGCATATAGATTGAACAGGTATGGGAAAAGGACACAGCCCTGAACCACACCTTTCTTGATTTTAAATCGTGCAATATTCCCTTGTTCTGTTTGTATAAGATCTTCTTGATCTAGGTATGGCTTTTTCATCATTGAGTGTATTGAGATCCCCATTCTTCTCAATGTTATCCATAATTTGTTATGATTCACACAGTCAAATGCCTTTCCATAGTTAATAAAACACAAATAGAAATCTTTCTGCTCTAGGGAAGAAAAATAGGCAATCTCCTTCTATGCCATTTACAGCTCCAGAAACCAGCTGGAGAATCAGCTGTGAGTTGATTCAGATATGGTGGCAATGACCTTGACCTGACTTTTGGTATCTATTAACATATCTATCTCAGGGAAATCTATCATTGACTTTATTCCTCTAGAGAACACAGCCCAAGGCGTATACGTGGGTGGATGGAAGAATGGGTTGACAGATGGATAGGTGGATGAATATATGAGTGAGTGGGTGGATGGTTGGATCAGGGGGTGCATGAATAGATGACTAGGTAGGTTAATGGACAGATGAGTAGAAGATGAGTGAGTGTTTTGGTGGCTAGATGGATGATTAGGTGGGCGCATGGAATGCGTGAGTGGATAGATCGATGGATGAGTATTTGGGTGAATGTGTGAGAAGATAGAGGATGGATGGACAAGTGAGTAGATGGATGGTAGACGGACAATCAGGTGGTTGGATGTAATGAGTGTGCGCATAAATTAATGGATGAGTATTTGGATGAGTGTATGGGTGGACAGAGGATGGATGGACAAGTGCGTAGATGGATAGATGGGTGTATGGGGGATGGAGGAATGAGTTGATTCTTTACATACTCTTCTCCAGACAGTTTCATAGATTAATCTGATCCTTGTACCCTTGCAGTGCAGTTGTGGTCCCTAATCTGCACTGGAGAGAGCTGAGCTCAGGAGGTCTCACGGTTTTGGCTTCCCAGCTGGTGAGTGTCTGAGAGCAGGTTTACAAGTCAGCCTGTGCACGTCCAGGTTGCTCCATCAGCCATAGGGTAGTCTTTGAAGATAAATGAACTTTTCTAACTTTAAATTGTCCCATGTGTATATAATATCATCTCTAGAAACATTTTTCATGTCAAAGAAATTATGTTATTGTTCTTTAGCTTGATATTGATCTGTAGATTCATAATGTATTCTCATCGCCCCGACTGGTTTTTGACCCTTGGTGTCGGTGGTGGGTGGTAGTGGAGGTGTGGGTGGTGAGAGGTTGTTGGTGGTAGGTGGTAGCAGAGGTGTGCGTGGCGGGTGGTGTGTGGTGGTGTGTGCTGGGTGGTAGTGGAGGTGTGGGTGACAGTTGGTGGGTGGTTGGGCGATGGGTGGGGGTGGTAGTGGAGGTGTGGGTGACAGGTGGTGGGTGGTGTATGGTGTGTGGTAGTGGAGGTGTGCATGGCGGGTAGTGGGTGGTGGTGTGTGGTATGTTGGGGGTGGTAGTGGGTCAGGATTCGTTCTCTGTGAACATCTTTGCTGTTGGATCAAATGCGGAGAGATGCTGAGACAAGGGGAGGTCATGACATTGCTCTTCTGTCTTGTGAGCCCTGGTGGTGCAGTGGATTAAGCATTGCCTGCTAACTAAAAGCGTGTTGATTAGAGACTGCCAGCCACACCACAGGAGAATGATGTGACAGTGAGATCCTGTGGAGATTTCCAGGCTGGCGAGCCCTAGGCGACGTTGTGCTCTGTTCTGCAGGATCTCTGTCAGTTTGGCTTTTGGCTTCTTCTCATGACTTTAGATGGATAGATGGGTGTATGGGGGATGGAGGAATGAGTTGATTGTTTACATACTCTTCTCCAGACAACTGCACTGCAAGGGTACAAGGATCAGATTAATCTATGAGCCTCTGGGTGGGTTTGAACCAATGACGTTTTGGTTAGTAGCCGAGCACAGAATGATTTGTGCCACCCAGTGACTCCTCACTCTCCACCAAAGTCTAGTGAGTGTTGAGATTTCCCATGAGAAGGGAGCCACGAGCCAGAGTAAGAGGGTGCTGTCGGGAGGAGAGAACCTCCGCTGCACCTGACAGCACCCTTCTCCAACCTGACTTGGAGACCCAGGCTGGGGAGGAGGGGGAAAGGCTCACTCCAGCCCCTGCCCCAGCCCAGCCTGTGCAGAATCCCAGCAGCCTGCAGCTCCTGGGACGCTCCATTGCCTCTGCCCCCATCCAGGAGGAGGAGGATGCCACTCCCACTGGGCCCCACAGGGGCACAGTCCCCCCAATCTCACAGCCGGGGCTCCGGAGCCACCCTGCGCTGGTGAGGGCTCCGTTCTTCCTGCTCAGGGCCTTTGTGTGAGCAAATCTTCTTCTGATTCCATTCTTTTCATACAAAGAACAAGTATCATAAAAGGGCCCGAAGCCACCGCGCTCCGTCTCCAACTCATCTCAGAGTTTCAATTATCTAAATTACTGCTTTGCCCTGGCACAAAAGGAGGAAGCGCTATTTTTAAGGCGCCTGGAGATAAATGCCGGGTGCCTCCCTGTCAACAATGCATAATGATTTCGATCAGGCGCTCATCACGTTCCAACTGCGGCGACAATGGCAGCCACTGGGGTCCCCGGAGGCCTTATTTTTAGCCAGAACAAGCACTAATCCTGAGCCAGGAGATGCGCTTGTTGGAGGGGCAGCCTGGACCTCAGAGGCTGGCCAGAACCGATGTCGGCTGTCGTGAGCGGGGGCGTCCACTGGGCATGGTGTGGCCAGCAGCCAGACGAGCAGGTGGACCCAGCTTCCAAGTGCCTGCAGGGACGAGGCTGCCAAGGCAGGTTGGCGCCTCCAGCTCGGGTGCCTGCTGAAGCTGTGAGACAGGTGTCCAGCGTGCCAGGTCCCCACCCAAGCAGCTGGGCTGAGTGGAACTTCTGTCCCCCCAGGATGCATGCTGGGACCCTGGCCCTCCGTGGACTTGCGTCTGAGACTGGATGCCGACTCATGGTGACCTTCTGTCAGGATTCAGAGGCCATAAGTCCTATGGAGGAGTCTGCCCAACCTCCTCCCTTTGAACTGCTGACCTTCCGATTAACAGCCCGCACTGCGACACCATGGCTCATCCCTGTGTCTGCGACCCTGTTTGGAAATAGAGCTTTCTTTGTTATATTAGGATCCCCAGTGGTGTAGACATCATACTTGGAAGGGAGGAGGCACAGCGAAAGACAGGAAGATTCCAGTGAGATGTTTTACCAGTGACTGCAGCAATGGGATCAAGTGTGTCAGAGATGGTGAGGGCGGCATTGACCAGGCCAGGGGTCAGCTCTGTTCACAGGTCACTAGGAGTCGTGCTCAATTCAACGGCACCTCGCAACAACAGTGGTGCCGTGCATAATGTACTGAGCTGCTGACACAAAGACTGCTGTTTTTGTTGTTGTGTACAGTCCAGTCAGAACTGGCCCTCCGGCTGGTTTTCAGAAACTAAATCATATGGAAGGACATCGCCCATCTTTCTCCTGCGGAGCAGCTGGTGGATTCAAATTGTGTGCTTTTGGGTTGGCAGCACAATTCCTTACCACTAGACCTCCAGAGCTCCCTAACCCAGAGACAGACAGTTCAAGTCCACAAGCCCCTGTACGGGAGAAAGGTGGGCAATCTCCTTCCATAGAGATGGAAGCCTCAGAAACCCGATGTGGGACCCCTGGGTCTGAATCTGCTCGAGGCAGTGGACTGGGTTAATCAGGAAGCCACAGGACTCAGAGAGCAGCACAGGATGGAGGAGGGAGAGGCACGTCCACACTGCGGCCTCATCGGCCTCCTGCTCCATCTGAGCACAGCACCCCGTGTGCTGGTGTTTCACAGGCACAGTGCTGGCTGGGCTGTGGGCCTGGGCAGGTATTGGGGCTGAGGGGTGAGGGTGACGTGGGGGTCAGTCAGGGCATTCCAGATGGTGGGCAGGCCAGTGAAGGAGGGGCCTGGAGGTGGGAGGAGGGGAGGAGGTAGTGTGTGTGTGTACGCACACGTAGAGGGAACACGGGTGGGATGGTTTACAGAGCAGAGGCAGTGGGATCCTGAGGACACAGGGGGTGGAGGACCAGAGCAAACGGGGTGTGTGTGAGCAGAAAGCAGGGCTCTGGCCTCAGCTCAGGCCCCAAAGGAGATGCCCCAGCTTTGTGGGTCAGCACCGTGGGCCTCAGGGGACCGAAGGGTTACCCAGAACCTGCTCTCTGCTGGGTGTGGTCAGAGCCAGAAAGACCTGTGCCCTGAGTCCATGCAGGAAGAGTGTCGAGGGCCCTGGGGCTGAGTTGAGCAGTGTTGGCACGAGATGCTGGTTGTAAGCCCTATAGTACAGGGGTGAGGGCGGAGTGCGGCAGGAAGATTTGCACTTTGATACTCGGTTCTGGACACAGAGGGAGGGGTGAGAGAAGGGTGAGGGCCAGTCACTCCACTGGGGAGGGATTGGGATCAAGCAGAGATATGGAGGAGGGGAAGGGGTCAACCACACCCCAGAGTTCAGGCAGAGGTCAGTCAGCATGTGGGGGTCAGCCACACCTCAGAGGGAGGGATGGGGTCAGGTGGTCAGCTGGTCAGGTGGAAGCGTAGGGGTGATGGGCAGACGCTCACACAGGCAGACCTCAGGGGAAACGCAGCCTCGGCTCCAGCCCAGCACGGAAGGCAGGCGGTAAGTGAGGTGAGGTCCGAGGGCTTCAGTCTGTTAAACACACAATCTCATCTCATTGCCATTGGGCTGGAGCCGACTCCTCGCTGACCCTCCAGCAGGTTTTCTGGAACTAAGTCTTCTTGAGGAGATTGGCCATCGTTCCCCCCTGGAGCCAAGCTGGAAATACTGTGACAGCCACCAAAGGGGGACAGAGAGGCACAGAGAGAGCGCACGCTGCTGGGAAAATAGTGTCGGCTGACTTGCTCCACACAGGGCTGCTGCAGTTAGCTTGTAAAAAATGCGTTAAGAGTCACTAAAGTGTCGCACAATAAAGCAAAGGGCACCTGCACAGGGGCCAGGTGAGCAGGAGGTGGGGTTGGGGTGACTGGCCACCATCAGGCAGGGCTGTTGTCCTGTTAGTCGGTGCATCTGGCCTGCTCACCAGGCCACACTACCACCCTCCAATCTCTGCTCCCCAAGCCACAGCTGGTTGTTGTTTGGCTCTGTTGTGTAGAGTACGACTCAGAGTAACCCTATAAACAATGAAGCTGAACCCTGTCCTACCCTACGCCATCCTCAGAACTCCCAACATACCCGAGACCATGGCTAGAGCGTCAATGCCAATGCCACTGAGAGTCTTCCTCTCTTACACTGACCCTCCTCTTTTCCAACCATGAAGTCTCTCTCCAAGGATCAACTACTCCTAACACCGTGCCCAAAGTATGTGAGATGAAGCTTCATCTCTTTGCCTCCAGGGAGCACCTAGCTGCACTTTCCACAAGGCATAGCTGTTCTTTTGACAGTCCATGGGCTATTCAGTGCTCTTCTCCAACACCACAGCTCAAAGGAATCCATTCTGTCATCTTTAGTCATTGCCCAACTTTCAGATGCATTGCAAGGGAATGAAGAGACCATGGCCTGAATCATGTGCACATTCATCTTCAAACTGACATCACTGCCATTAACACCTTAGAGAGGTCCTTGACGGTGGGTTTACCCAATGGAATATGTCTTTTGATTTATTGACTGCTGGTGCTAAGGGTGTTGATTGTGGATCCAAGCAAGATGAAATTGTTGACAACTTCAATCTCCTCTCCATCTATCACGATGTTGCCTGTTGGCCCATCGGTGAGGATTCTCATCTTCTCGATATTGAAGGTTATAGTCTGATCTTCTGCGCGGACAATGGGATGATGCTACCAGTGTAGCCTAGTTGCTCAGCGCGGAGGACTGTTCCAGAAGACAGAGGTCTCACAGGAAGTGGCTTATTGCAAGAGTGAACTTCTCCAGCTTGGAGCATTTGGTGAAGACTCAGCAGGTCCAGAGAGCATCTTTTCCCCAGAGCCGCCGCCTCAGGGAGGTGCTGCCGCCTCAGGGAGGTGCTGCTGCCTTGGGGAGGTGCTCCCTCCTGGCGCTGGGTAGGCAGATGGCTGCCCAAGCCCTCTCTGCCCAGAGCCAGGAGTGGTCTCCCTGGTCTTCTCTGTTTGTCTTGCTGCTGGCTGGCTCTCGACTCAGTGAATGGGCGGTTAATGAAGAGGAGATGTGGGGGCTTCCTGGGAAGTGAGGGAGACTGCCGTCAGCCAAGGAAGACAGCGGTTAATGAGCACTTGCAGGTGGCAGCCCATGGGCTGTGAGGAAGGCGGTGAGACCCAGAGCAGGGGGCCTGGAGACAGAAACCACTCTACATGCAGTCTGTCCCAACACATCGAGCCCAGCCTAGGGCTATAGTGACCCAGTGACAGGCAGGCCACAGGCACTTCTCTGCTGTCTTACCTGACCACAGGGCTGGGCTGGGCCCTCAGCAGGGCTGCCTACTTGACCTTCAACCTATTCTGTTCACACCCCTCAAATGCCCTTGGCCTATACTCTGCCTACATTTCCACCTGGTATCAGGGCCACCCTGATAATGTCTTGTCTCTGACTCCCGTCACAGCCTCTCTGTTCCCATCTGTCCCATTTCTGTCTCGTCTAGCTCCATTTCTCCCATCCTAATCCCATTTCTCTGTCCCCATGTGTCCCACTCCCATCTCTGCTCTCCCCCCTCTGCCATCTCCATCTCTCCCAGTTGCAGCTCTGCAGGTGAGAGATGCACACGCTCCTCTGCTCCAATCTGCAGCCTCAGAAACCCACTGGAGGGTCTGCTGTGAGCCAGGTCTGACTTGAATGCAATGAGGTTTTATCTGTTTATATGCATGCAAATCTTATGATTGAAATGGTCTGATCTAGGCCATGGTCTTACTGATCACTTGTTATGCATCTGAGAGCTGAACAATGAATAAGAAGAAGAATTGATGCCTTCAAGCTGTGAAGTCAGAGAAGAGCACAGAACATCCCATGGACCTCTGAACAAACGAACAGGTATGTCTTGGAGAAGGTGCAGCACACATGTTGGGCATGTTGTTAGGAGAGGCTATTCCTTGGAAAAGGACATCGTGATTGAAAAGGCGTGACATCAGAAAAAGCGAGGACAACTCCCAATAAGATGACGTCAGCAATGTGCCCAAGTGTGTCAGAGACGGCACGGACGGCAGGGCTAGTCAGGGGTCAGGCCTGCTGTTCGTTGCATCGCTGTGGGCATACCCGACTCGACGGCACCCAACGACAACAGGCCCCACTCCTGGTTCTGTGATGACATCCTGTGCTAGTGCTGGTGATTCTGTTCTGGAGCACGGTGCCTGTTGTGTTGATGCGGGGAGTAGTGTGGGATGTCTCTTCAACCCTGACCTTATTAGAGTGTCTGGCAACCTTGGGCCGTGGTCAGCCCCCAGGGTAAGGAATGTTCTGGTAGCTTTTCCTTTCCGCTCTGTATCCCACATCTAGCTTAGTTCTGTCTGGCATGTGGGCTATGCCCCAGCACCCTGTCTGTCCTCTGTACTCACTCAGCAGCGTGAGGGCCTGTGGCCTGTCCTCTGATCTGCTGTTCTGGGTTGGTCCGCCCCTGACCACGTGGGTCAGGAGAGTCCTCCGGAGTTTGACCCTTGGATTAGGGAGTTGCCAGCATTGACACCTGCCAGCCATTTCCCCGAGGATCTGTGAGTTTCTGTGAGATGTTGTGGTGAATTGCAGAATCCACAACAAAGATGACGGCGAGAGGGCAGCGAAGAGCAAGGATCCCCGACGTCCGGCAACGCGGTTGACCAGCAGTCTGGATGGACATTCGGGGCATAGTTAACCTCCACTTCATAGCAACTGGCCTTGGGCTGATCCCTGCAAATGAAGTGATTCATGCACTGAGTCAGAAGCACCTGAAGACACCAGCACCACCATCGCCAGGGAAGCCCTGGTGACACGGTGGTTACGGGCGAGGCTGTGACCAGCTGCTCTGTGGGAGAGAGAGGTGGTGATGCTCCCTTAATGTCCACAAGAGGCCGGCGGGGCAGCTCCGCTCTGCCCTCCAGGGTCCCTGGAAGCGGAAACCAGCTCAGTGGGCACAGATTTCCACCTCAGTGCTGCCCGATGGCGGTCTGGACTCCCTCAGAATCCTCTGTGGTCCCTGTGCCCTGCTATGCCAGCCCTTGGGGAGCTTGTCCCCCATACTGGCTGCCATGTGCAGCCCAGTAGCTGTCCACTCTGCTCCCGGGTGACCTTGGAGAGGCAGGTGGGCTCCCCGTCCTCTGTGAGCCCCCGGACACGTACCAGCCCCAGCCCCACTATGGGGGGCACGGAGAGGCGGAGCCACGAGGGACACACCCCTGGGTCTCTGTCAGTTTGGAGTCCTCACTGGGAAATCTAGAATCTTCCATGCCCTGTAACCATCTCCCTGACTTCCCTGCTTCTGGAGAAGGGGCTTCTTTCACACATTCCACCCCACTGTCCTGGTGCCCTGGTCTGTTGAAGAGTTGTGGAGGCCCCGGGTGAGGAGGGTGGGGAAGATGCAGGGCCCACATGGCAGCAGCTGCCTCTTCCTTAGACAAGTGGGTAGCCCTAGAGCTCAAAGTGACCGGTGAGCACGGGAGAGGCAGGTCTGGCCTACACTGATGTGTGTGTGGGTGGCGGAGCGGCGAGTGCTTTGTCTCAGTGACCCGTGGGCACCTTTCTGCTTGAGCTGAGGTTCTAATGGACGACAGTGGCTATAGACCCCACTGTGGCTGTGGGGAGCAAGAGCCACATTACAGGGGCCGCCCACCCACCCGGTGAGGGCTCCCAGGTGGCTCTGTCCAGGGTTTTGACGGGGGAGAGCTCTGGGGTCCGCAGCCGTGCAGCTCCTGGGCAGTGGGGTCCAGCAGCCCTCTCTCCCGGGAGCTCTCAGGAGCTACACAGCTCTTGTGGGTGGAGACCCCAATCTTGGCCCCACATTCCAGTTGCATAAAGGAAAGTGAAGAGTAACAGGAACATTTCCTGTTTCCTGAAACAGCAGTCACTTCCTCATACATACACCACTCCCATAAACATGAGAAGAAACAAACTGCCCCTCCTCTGTGGACCCTGACTCGCTGGGGCTGTGGTCTTTACAGAAGCAGAACTCACAGTTTCCCCCAGGTCAGCTGGGGGGGTGTGAGCCCTGGGGTACCAGCTCCTGCAGCCTGAGAATAGGAGCCGGATCCCTGAGTTAGTCCACCGCCCGCCCCCTTCCATACGCTCGTACACACACACACACACACACACACACACACACACACACCCTGCCCAGCTTGGGCACCGACTGTAAATCCTTCTCTTTCTCCTTTGCCTTTGGGGAAGCTAACAAGTGAGAAGAGGAAATTAGGCGTCACAGGAAAGTGGTGTATCTTTTCCGGGTAATTACCTTTACCTTGTATAGTCTAATGAGCCATTGAGGGCCCGGATGTAACATTAGGGAGAGATATAGGATGTTTCATCACACTTCATCCAGTTGTAGGAGTTAATTGATTTACAGAGTGGAAGGATGAGTGTGTGCACGGTGTGTGGATGTGCAGGTGTGTGTGTGCCTGTGTATGAGCATATGTTTACCGTAGATTACAGTTTAGCTACTGTGTCAACGCCCACGGAGCCCAGCCCTGGGGTCATAGCACAGACGAGAAGTGAGGCTGGGGCTGAGGGCTGGGGGCTCGATTCCCACACAATATCTCAAAATCTACCCACAATAGTCATTCTCACGACACCTCAAAGAGTTGCCCCGAGTGTCTGAGGGAGATCCGTTTCAGAACCTGTTCAGACATCGGATCTCAGGACACTCAAGTCCCTTGGACAGAGTTCCATCTGAATTGCTCACAAGGCTTCTCATCAAACCTCAGCTCTGTCAAGTTGGGACCACCGCAGACCTTCCGGTGGGCTTCCAGAGGCTGTAAATCATGAGAGGATTTGCTCGTCTTTCTCCCGCAGAGCCGCCAGTGAGTGAGAGCTGCCGAGAGGCGGCTTGTGTGACTGTCTCTGGGATGCAGCACAAGAGCTGTGGGAGTGACCCTGACGCTCACTTAGCCTCTGAGGGATTGCTTTGACCGAGTCATTGCTTTGTTTTCTAAATGTTTTGGGTCCATGGTTGGTGGAACCCATGGATGTGGAACCACAGAGAAAAGCAGATGATGTCCCCCCACCTCGGTCCTTCCAGACCACACAGTGGCCATCCTTGCTTCCATCCCGTTTCCACATCCTCCACGTAGAATCTCAGACACTACGTGAGTCTGACGGCCCTGGGATGGGCACAGAACTGTTCCAGCTTCACCTGCCTCCATTCCCGAGCCCGTCCTCTGTCCCTGCCTTCCTGGAGCCTCCAGGGCCCTGGCCCTGTGCTGACTGGATTGAAGAGTGAGGAAGTGATGGGAATGGAGTCCCAACGGCCTCTCAGGTTTCTCCACCAGCGACTCTCCCCACTGTGCTGTGGTCAGAAAATGAACTCGCCTGATCAGTCTCGGGGAAAGGTCTCCTGTGACGGGGAGGCGGGATCCATGGTGGAAACACCTTTGCACAGAGGTACAAATAGGATCCCAGTGCTGCAGTGATGATCCTGTTAACTCCATGCAGCAAGGCCAGTGTGTGTCCAAGGGGACGAGCTCTTCTGAAGGTGAGGGGTTCAAGTCCACCCAGAGGTGCCTTGGAACATAATCCTGGAGATCTTCTTCCCCGAGCTCAGCCTGTAGGAGCCGCAAGGAGTAAGGTTTACCCCATCACACATGGGTGAGGGGAGCCGCTGCTGACTGCACGCCACCTGGTTTATTGGGCACGTGGTCCTAAATTGGCAGATACGTCATTTCCTGCCTCTGATGCTGGGCCATCCCACTGTCCCTGGACACCAGGTAGCTGAGGGTTGAGGAGCGTGAGGGGGCCCTTGTCCTTTTCCTGGCCACTCTGTCTCTGAGCAAAACTGAACAGAAGCCCTGGGTCTCCGCTGAGGCTGGGAATCTGGCTCTTTCTCTGGAACACCTTGCTCAGGCAGGACCTGTGGTGACAGCTCTCAGAAATGCTGGTTCTCTCTTCTGGATGGGACACTGTTACCTGGGGCCCCAGATGCCACGGGCACTGCCCAGCCCTGCTGCACCTCTGCCACACCCCAGCACATTCTTCCCGGCCTGCTTCCCCTCCTGTGTGCCCCCTCCAGGAGGTTTCTCTGCTTCTCTGTCCCCCTTCCAGACCCCAGAGACCTCACCCTGTGTCCCTTCCCTGGTGAGCCGTGCTGGCCCTCACCCACCAGGACTGGTCTATCCATTCAGCACTTCTGTGTGACCTGTGCCTCAGTCCCTTCTTGCTCCTGTCTTGGGCTGACCACTTAGCTCCCCCTGCTTGATTGGCAGATTAAACGATGGGAGATCGAAGAACAATGAGAGAGTAATGCAGGTCGTCATTCCTTCACTGCCTGAGGCTCATGGGCTGGTGAGACGCAGGAAGAAAGGTGAGGCTTCCGAACTGCTTACCAGCCTACTAGCTGCCTACGATCAGTGTAAATTAAAATAGTCATTGCCGCAGGGCCAAGTTGCTCACAGCCCACCAAATTCATAAACACCACAACACGATTAATGAGGCCTTGCTGTGCGCCATGCTGGGCTAGGGGACCCAGGCCCAGGCTGGGAGCAAGTGGGGAGTCGGGCGCTGCTGCCACAAACCTCAGGTCTCCACCATTCATTTCCCATGCAATCGCCATTCCCGATACGGATCTGATTGCTTTCCGAGGTCTGAGTTATGATGTGACAGTTTATTGGTTTAGTCATTATTTACGGCCACTTAGAACGAATATATGTGCATGCGTGTCTGTCTCCACACACGCTGATAAAACTAACATACCCCGTAGAGTTATTGTTCACTGATAATTAAATTAGTGCTCACTTGGCACTTAATGACCAGCAGGAGTCCCCAGTGGCCACGTCCTTCCTGAGAACGGCAACTTTCTGAGTAATAGCTTCAATCAACGACACCCCATTGACCATGAACAGGCACTCAGAGTTCAGAAACAATGGTCCCAGTGCGTCATCTCAGGAATGGACATGCTTAGAAGTCTGAGCCGTGGGTCTTCCCCAACACACACATGTGTACACACACACACACACACACGCTGTGATTCTTTTCTGGAAAAACAAGCTGGAGAAGCCCACTTTGGCCGTCAGAACACACCCAGTAGGTTTTCCACCCTAGCAGCAGTGTCCAGGGTCTAGTTGGACAAAGCACTACCTCAAAAAGGTCTAAATTAGACTTGCACTCTTCCTTTCTCTCCCAGCCCCCACACTGATCAATTGTGGCTAATTGCCTCGGCCCTGACCGGAAGCTAGTTCCACATGGGAGGGGTCTAGCAAGCATCAGAGCCGTGAACATGGTGACTCAGAATTCCTCAGAAGTAAAGCACTAGAACCTGCCTGACTCGAGCTCATGTCTTTCTGCCCTGGTCTGTGCTCCTTGACCAGCCCTGCATTCCTTGCACTCTGAAGTGGTCACTCCACACTGGTCCTACTGGATAGTCTTGGGTCTTTCAGCCATCCATTCAACCTTCTAGTCAATAATCTCTTGTTGTTGTTATTGATTGCCTTCAAGTCAAGCACGATTCATAGCGACCCTATGAACAAAAGGCTTGAAGCCCCTCTACAACTATGGGCATTTCTCAAAGTTCATAGGGTTTCTGAAGGCATGTTATTTAGGAAGCGGCTGTCACCCTTGCTTCCTGATTAATCTCCTTGTTGACAATCACCTCCTGAAGGTGTGCATGTGACCTGGGAGCCTGAAGGGTTATTCATTGACAATCACCCCCTGAAGGTGTGCATGTGACCTGGGAGCCTGAAGGGTTATTCATTGACAATCACCTCCTGAAGGCGTGCATGTGACTGGACCCCAAAGGGTGTAAAGATGAGTCAGACCTGGTCTCTGACTCCCTGGGTTTCACACCAAGTGGTGTCCTGGGCTTTCCCTCCCTCTTTCTCTGCTCTTCCCTTCTTTCTTTATATCCTTTCTTCCCACCTTCTGGATCCCTTCCTTCCCTTCCTCTCCTCCTCCCTCCTTCCGTCCTTTCCTTCTGTGTAACAGTACTATTGACCTGCTGCTTTAAGTGCCGGCCATGAACAAATGGTGAGACTGACAGCCTTTGCTGTCATGAAGTTCACAGCCCAGCGAGGAGAGCAAATGATAAGTAAATACTGTGTCGAGTGGTGACAAGCTCTATCCAATTAAAGGAATGACCGTGTAAGGTGCGGAGGAAGGCATACCAGGAGAGACAGAGGAGGGCACTTAGAGCTGAAAGGGGAAGCATTGCGTCATGATTGTAGCAGAAGAACATTACGGTGATAGGCTCTGAGGCTGGGAAGAGTGTGTGTGTGTTGGGTATATTGGGGTTATGGAAGACCTTCTGGGCCACTGCAAAGGCCTTGTCTATTATTCAGAATGAGAAGGGAACCACAGTAGGACGTGAGTAGAACAGAAACATGACATCAGCTGAGTCTTCAACGTGACGATCCTGAGTGCACCCTTAATGATAAACTGGAGAGGTGAAAGAGAGAGCAAATGGCAGCCCTCCCTGAATCCAGCAAAACTCCAGGTGACAGGATGGTGGATCGAGTCAATGTGATAGCAGTGTGGGCGACGGGCAGGGCTTAGACTTTAGATACAGTTTGAAAGTGGAGCCGAAGATATTTTCTCCCAAACTGGATATAAGGTGTGATATGAAAAGATGAGTCAAAAATATCTCCAAGATTTCTAACCTGAAAAGGTGTTGAAAAGAAATTGCCCTTTACTGAAACAGAAAATATTACAAGAGAACAGATTTTTTTTTAGAGGGTAGAGATAAAAATGTTTGGTTTTCTCATGTTCAATTTGGTGTCTGTGAGACATCCAAGGGCAGGTTTTGGTTAAACATTTGGATCTGGGAGTCTGGAAAACATAAGAAATGCCAGCCTCAGGTGGAATGATTGCATTTATAAAGGGAGTTTAGACAGACAAGTGCTAGTTTGGTTGCTCACCTTAGGGAACTCCAGTATCTGCAGTAAGGAAGTTGATGAGTAAGCAGTAAATGGCAGGGAGAAAGAGTGGCCAGTGGAGAAGAAGGAACCAAGACAGGAAGGAACAGGACCTAGTAAGATGAGCAATGAAAGGTGACCCCTGGATTTAGCAACATGAATTCACTGTGCTGCTCTCACAAACTCTGATTGGAGGGGACACAAGCAAGAATGGGTAGAGAGATGGAAACAGCAAGTAAGGAGTCACCATACTAAGCTATAAATGCTGCAGGACAATGCGTGGTCAACATAGACGTAAATAAGCAAGTGTCCACGAGAGAGATTTACAGCAGAATTTTATGCTTCCACAGGGAAGGGAGATTGTGATGATGCAGGACTTAGAGGTCGAACATCAGCTAATGATCTCAGGAAACACGTGAGTGATGTGCCTGATAGTTTCATTTAAACCCTGCCCAGGACTCTGGGCCCCTCTGGGATTCCTCTGTGCTGTCCGTGGTGCTGAATGTGACTTTACTTCAGCCAAGATTACCCTCGTGTGCCCAGCGGAGTTCAACATTCGATTTACGGTTTGGCATTTGACTACATCAGCCTATATATTTAATTGCCATTTTATTATCCATTAAATCATAAACATCACATAATTTATTGGATTCTATCTCTCTTTGAGAAAATAGAATATAGAAGAAAGGGCCATGGGAGAAATAAAGAGGTTGGTTCTGGACAGTCTATGATGCAGCAGACACATTGCTGGGCAGTTTTCATAGGAAATTTCAATTATTCCCACAATCACCTTGTGTACTAAAATGCCAACATGGTGAGGGGAGGTTCAGAGGGTGTCCAAGGTGCATACTGAGTGCAGGACAGAGGCTAGGTCAGGATTTGAACCTGGTTCTTCCAGGTCAGGATTTGAACCTGGTTCTTCTTGTGTCCCCTTACTCACAAGTATGACCTCACCCATCCTCCTCCTCTTCCCTTTCATCGTGGTTCTCCTGAAGTCAACAGAGAGCAAGACCTGCTTCTCAAAGCATCCATACTAAGTCAGACAGGCAGGGATCACTTAGTAATGGTATTCCCAACCCGGAAGGGTGTGCCATCAAGCGGTCCTCAGTGACTGTGTGCGCATGCGTGCATGCATGTACGTGCTTTAGAACACTGTCCCAGTCAGTCAAGTTTCAGGAATCTCCTTTTAGGTGGTGTTTCTTTCAGTATCTAATTTTCAAAAACTCCATCAATCACCAAAATCGAGTTCCTTGACACCTGGCATCAGTCAATGATTGGGTGACATGTAGGGGTTACAATTCTTTCTTTTCATAACTTTCTAGCTTCTTTCCCTCTTAATGTTACTCATTGAGTTTCATTTCTCCCCTTTTCTGTAGTGTCATCGATTTGGATCC
The DNA here is from genome assembly GCF_000299155.1 of Elephantulus edwardii. NCBI lineage: Eukaryota > Metazoa > Chordata > Mammalia > Macroscelidea > Macroscelididae > Elephantulus > Elephantulus edwardii. Next base: position 2,195,388 of record NW_006399753.1, read on the forward strand.
AGCTGGCATAGGAGGAGACAGCCCCTCCTTCTCCAGCAGAGCATCTGGTGGATTTGAACCTCATGCCTTCAGGATTGCAGCACAGCTTCTTGCCACTAAACCACCAGAGATCCCCTGAGCCTCATTTCTAAGAATTGTTTTAACACAAATCCTCTTACAATGTGGTTGGATGCAGAAATTAAGGAGGTGAGGAGACTTGCCTCAACACTTGGGGCCATGTGATGCTCTTTGTCCACCTTTTACTAGAGATGATTGTTTCAATGGTCGAAGTTAATAATAAAGTATCTTGCTGTCCCCTTGCATGTATCAGGACCACCTCTCAGAAGCTGACATTTTCATAGGTCAAGAATTTTTTGAACACTGTAACTCACTGGACTGTCTCCCTTAGAATCTTGCTGGTGGGACACACTGAGAAGGAGGCTGCCCTGGCATGTCAGACGCAAGTCTTTGTTTCTCTGGCCTGAGATCAGGGGAATATCACTCAGCCCAAACTATTCTCAGCCAGATTTGCATCAACTCTACCCAGGAATGACAATGAGGGTGGGGACATTTGGCATTAACGTGATCACTACATTCCAATCACAGAGAGGACCAGATGTTTTCTAACATAAAAGCGTACTTTTATTAGAGTCCTGGGGACCGTCTTAACTATGCCAGAAGGCAGTGCCCAAAGGGACCCAAGTAAGCCTCACTTCAGAGGCATAAAAGGGAAGAATGGGGCCAAATGAGAGGCAGACGAAGTGCACAAGTGTGCCCCCCTTCTGGAAGCTCGTTGTTGCTCATTGATCCCAGCTCGGTTTTTCCGAATCTTCCGCAAAATAATTTCCTCATCCTTAACCTGAATTCCCATCTCGTGCCACTTTCCATCATCCACTTAGTTCCCCCGATCAGAATCCTCGGATTCTTTGTTCTGCTTCTCTCTCTCATTAAATTCTACAAAACTTACCTCCAGGTTATGTCTGAATTAGTCCACTAGTCTCTACCCACTACTTCTAGGGAATTTGAAATTGCTATCAACCCTATTCAGATGACGCATCATCAGCCCCCACCTCAAATTTTACTCCTTATGTGTTTACTTCCTTCTCTAAAGCTACAGCAACCTGTACGCTTTAAACCCAGCTCTCTAAATCCACAGCGTCACTACCGCACTCAGTGTCTTCTTACTTGAGCTGACGCCCAGGCCTCTTCGTCTTCATCATCACCACTGTTCTCTTGCCTCAGAAAGACCTAAAGCTCCCCAAATACTGTCCTCTCTGCCGTTAAATTTTTCTTCCTAAATGCTTTTGAGTTGTGGTGCTGAATAAGAGTCTTGAACATACCACAGACTGCCAAGAGAACAAATAGGCCTGTTTTGGAGAGGGTGAAACCAGGCTACTCCTTGGAGACAAGGATTTTGAAGCTCCAGCTCACATACTTTGGTCATGTGGCCAGGAGAGACCAGTCCTTGGAGAAGGACGTCGTGGAGGGACAGCGCAGGAGAGGAAGATCCCTATCCATGTCATGGGGATTGTAATTACCAGCGAGGTTCTCCATGAAGGACAAGTTTCAGCGGAGCTTCTAGGAAGAAATGCGTGACTCTCCATGAAGGACAAGTTTCAGCGGAGCTTCTAGGAAGAAATGCGTGACAAACATTTTCTAGAATCAGCCAATGACAATCCAGGGGACCACAACAGGATGCTACCTGACATGGTGCTGAAAGACGAACCCCAAAAGTTGAAAGCTACTTGATACACATGGTGGCTGCAAAAATGAACTCGAACATGTCAATGATTGTGAAGAAGATATGTGGGGTGACATTTTATGCTATTGAACCTGGAGTCACTGTGAGCTAGAGGCAACTTAACAGCTGCTGACAACAGCAAACACAATAGGAGCAACTCCTAATAGTATTTCTAGGGATTAAATGCTTTACAGCCCCTCCATTCTATGCTGCCCTACAGCATAACATGATTAAAAGTTACCTGTTCTAACCATCTTTATGTGAATTCTCTTCTTTCTTGAGCATAGTCTTTGAGGTTGAGAGCTGGGCCTGGCTTGTTAGATGCTGGAGCACAGATGAACATACTCTACAGCTCTGTATTGAACAAACATTACTCTTGTCACCATGACCCTGCCTCCAGGGCTCTCCCTCCCCAACTGTGGTCTCAGCACTGCAGAGCCTATGAAATATCTTCTCAGCAGAAGCTTTCCTGTGAAGAGACATACAATTTAAAAGAGAGACCTGTACTTCCCAGGAAAGAGGATACAGATGTGGATGAGAGGGCTAGCAGACCTCAGAAGTCACTTAGAGGAGGAATCTGTAGGGCTGTGAATAACCCCTGCTGCACATGATAGGAGTGCACTGTGCAGGGAAGAGTTTGCTACGGGACTGAGTGGCCATATTATCGTCTCGTACTGTGATCAGAACCAGTGTTTTGCATCCAGAGAGAAGGGTTTGTCTTGGAGTAGAAAGAATCATGACTAAGATTCTGGTGACAGAAGTTTGTGTCCCTGTTTTCTGACTCTGTGATCTTATTCAATATCATATCCTGGAAAGAGCACAGACTTCTGCTTGACTATGGAGTCAAACTCTAGCTTGACTGGCTTTGATGGTGAGCCCCTGTCAAAGGGCAACAACACTCTGATCTTGAAGCCCTTCATTTGTAAAGTGAGGACAGTGGTGTCTGCTCTGCAGGATTGTGGTCAGAAGTTAGTGAGACATGTATCTAAGCCAGGCTCTCTAGAGAAGCAAAACCAGCAGAGCTTATATAGGTATCTAGAGAGAGAGTGATCTCAAGGAAATGATTCAAGTGGTTGTAAAAGCTGACAAGTTCCAAGGCCATGGTTCAAATGTCAAGCTGTTTCTCTTGACTCAGACGACTACACAGGCTGAGGAGTCCAAGGTCAGCCAGTAGGATGGCAGACTGCTGGCTCAGAGACTTTGGAAACAAAAATATCCCAAGATCATCAGGAAATTCAGTAGGCTACTGGCACAATCCCTGGACCGAAGGTCAGATGATGATATGCAGATACTGGATACAGAGTGGGCAAAAGTCAGAGAACTTTGCTAGAATCTTCTTATATGTTGGATGCAGGCTACAACGCAAATGAAGTCCCTTTTAACTGACTGGTTACTGAACAAATGTCACCATAGAGGAGATCGCATAGTGTCAGAGCTCATGGAGATGCGTATCAGACCACAAAATAGAGTATGGTCACATTGTTATGTAACTGCCAAATCACATCCTAACAGCCAGACCACTTAGCTCAGTCAGGTAGGCACAAAGCCTTAACCATCACAAATGAGTTTGAGTTTCCTAACTTCAAGGTGTCTCAGTCTCTCAGACCAAGAACTGTGACTTGATGGCATCTCTCCTAATCACGTGTGGTCATCCACGCTTTCTGCGAGGCTGAATGTGAGTTCCATGGGCTGGGGACCACATGCATCTCTGTCTCGTTCTCTGTCTAAACCCCTACTGGACTGACACAGGCATCGTGCTTGTTGATGGAGTCCTTTTTTAGGGGTGGTTGCTCTCCTCAGAGGCACATTCTCCCTGCACTCCTGAGCCCCAGGGGTCCCCGATAGCAGGGTCGCTGATAGCCTTCTCTTCTAATTAGCTCCACATGTCAGCCTGCAAACTGGCAAAACTGTCAGACAAGCAACAACATTAAAAAAAAAGTCTTTAATTAGTTGTTCATAAAGATCAGGGAACGTGGTAAGAGGAAAATGCTTGGTTCTGCACGTGGTTCTTTGAACTATAATTAGTATGTTGGATTTAAATGCTATAAAAGCCCATTAACTGCTGTACTAGCTGCTGAAGAGTGAGTTAGAGCAGAGACATTTGGGGGAGGGCCAAGGAGTCATGTGCTCCAGACTTTAAATGGCTGGCGTTTATCCCTTCACCCAGATGAGCCTTCCTACACCCTATTTGGGGGCCCTCTGTGGCTGGATGTTCTGTTCCGCATCAGGCATAAGGTAGGACCCTCTCCACACACAGATGCTGCAATCTAACCACGGAAACAAGATGCTCCAGGTGACAGTGCTGGGCATGCTAGAAGTGCGAGCCTAGAACATCCCCAGGTACCTGAGGACATGGATAAGAGGGACCCTCCTCGAGCCCACCTAGACCATGTGGGAGCTCAGGACAACTGCTTCCTCCTTGGAAAATGACACGAATGTCTATCAAGCTGGATGCCATGACTTTGACTTTCTTATTTTTAAATGGAAAAGATCATAACCCTATTCATGGGAAGGGAATAGAGAAAGCTCTAATTTCTATGAGTTAAGATGCCCCGAGTATCACATATTATCGTAAGACCATCTGGGTCCACGTCCTCTCTTAGATTCACCCCCCAGCCTCTCATCTGCAAGGAGGTCCTCTCTTCAAGCTCTGGTGTCACATCATGACCATTATGGTCTTCATCATCTTCATCACAGAACACATTAGTCACATAGTCCTTTCAATTGATATTGCTCTATTTCCTGAGCCCTACTGTGTATTCTCCATGTCATTATTCCTCTTTTGCCGATAACAGACTCAGGAGTGACTCACTGACTCAAGGTCGCTTGGTTGCAAATGACACTCTGAATTCAAACCTGGTCAGCAGGACACCCCCCCACCCCAAACAGACAAGCCCGTCTTGGAAGAAGGACAAACAGCGTGCTTCTTAGAGACAGGCTGATGAAACTTCTTCTCATGTTGTGGGATGTTGTCAGGAGACCCCAATCATTGGAAAAAGACATCATGCTGAAAGGTGGAAGGTCAGAAAAAGCAAAGACCCTCAACAAGGCGCACAGGGAGAGTGACCTTACCAGTGGGATCGAGCTCGTCAGAGACGCGAGGACGTTCCATAGGGCCACTGAGTCACCACTGATTCGATGGCATGTAAGAACAATGACAGCAGTTGGGCCTCAGTGTCTCAGCTACTCTATTTCTGTATGTGACTTAGGAATATTATTTATGTTGTATTTTTTTAACACCTCAAACAACCCTAGAACAAACCTGTACAATTGGGTCATAGAGGCCAAGAAAGTTTCAATGACTTTCCCATGATGGAAACTGTTGTTGCTGTTAGGTGCTGTTGAGTTGACAAGGACTCATTGTGACCCTGTGAGCAACGAGTCTGAACCCTGCCCTTCTATGTGACCTCCTCACCATTTCTGCTTTACATAGTCCATTGTTACAATCACTGTGTCAGTTCACCTCATGAAGGGCCTTTCCCTCCTTCGCTGAACCCTCTCTTTTCAAGCCTGATGTCTTCTTTCAAGTACTAACTCATTCTAATAACATGCCCTAAATATGTGAGATGAAAGGTTACTGAGCCTTACTTCTCTTGAGCAACCTGGTTGCACCTTCTCCAATACGTGTTTGTTTGTTCTTTTGGTAGTCCATCAGATGTTCAGTACTCTTTTGCAACACCACAACTCAAAGGCATTTATTGATTCTTCTGTCATACTTATTAATTGTCTAACTTTCAGTTGCATAGCAAGTAATTGAAGAGGCTATGGTTTGGATCAGGCACACTTAAAGGTGCATTTGTCTTTAAATGGACATCATTGCTCTTCAGAACCTTGAATAGGCCCCTGACAACAGATTTGGCTAGTGAAATATGTCTTTTATTTGCTGACTCCTGATAGCAAAGTGCTGATTGTAGATTGGCCCAGTAGTGAGGGAGGTTTTTTCCTTGATGTTGAGATTTAATCCGTATTTATGACTGCAGTCCTTGGTATTCTGCAACTAGCATTTCAAGTCCTCCTCACTTTCAGCAAGAAAGGATGTGTCATCTCCATAATGCATCATACAGTTGCCTTCAATCCCGATGTTACATTCATCTTCTAAAGTCCAGCTTCTTGAATAATTAACATCAGATTGAAAAGGTGTGGAGCAATGGTACAGCCTTGATGCACATCTTTCTAGATTTTCAATCATACAGGGTTTTCTCACTCTGTTCACACAACTTCTTGGTCTAGGTATGGGCTTTATGGTCCGGGTTTGCAGTTTTTATCAATGTTAGCCATAATTTGTTATAATACACACAGTCAAAAGCTTTTTCATTATAAAGAAAACATGTGGCCTAGAAAGTGATACGCCCAGACTCAAAGCAAGCTTGCTGCCGTGGAGTTGTAGGGACCCCATGGGACAGAGTAATACTGCTTCCAGGGTTCCCAAGGGTTCTTTATGGAAGCAAAACTGCCTCCTTGTTCCCCTGGGAAGAGCTGGTGGTTTGAACCACAGAACTTTTAGTTAGGAGTGAATTACTTTAACCACTGTTCCACAAGGCTTCTAGAAAGTGTTGGAGCTGAGATTTGAAGCTGAAACTCCCTTTCGTGGTGTTGCTGTTCATGGAGTATTCGGTTCATAATCACACAGGACACTTTTATATCCTCTCCACACAACTATTTAGCATTTATTCACATAGAATATACAGAGAAGTGTATCAGTCCTAAGTGGACACATTGATGAGTGTTTGTAGTATAAATTCCCCCAAGTAACCACCAGCCCCATGAAGGAACATAGCTCGTCAGCCTTCCAGAGCCTGACTTGTGTCCTCAACCCCCTTCAAAGGCAAGCACCAGCCTAGCTTCTGGCAATGGAGCTTGGTTTTGTCTGTAGAACTTCAAAGAAACAGTCCCACACTGTGTCCTCTGTGTCTGTCTCCTTTTCCTCCGCATTCCAATTTTGAGCCATTCATGTTATTGCAAGTTGCAACAGTCCTTTCCTTTTATTGCTACAGTGTTTCATCATATGATGACAGGAAGATGCACTCATTCTTTTGACATAAGATAGAATATTTTAATAATTTCTATTACAAATAGAATTACTCTAAACCATTATATATGCTGTTGTTGTTATGTGCCATCAAGTCACCTGCAACTCATAGCGACACTATGGACAACAACTTGCTCTGTCCTGTGCCAGTCTCACTGTCTCCGATACAGCTACTTCCATTACCCCAGTCACTGAATCGATCCATCCCATCGAGAGTCTTCCTCTCCTGCACTGTCCCTCCACTCTCCCAAGCATGACGTCCTTCTCCAAGGACTGGTCCATCCTTGCAACATGTCCAAAGTATGTCAGACGAAGCTTCAGAATCCTTGCCTCCAAGAAGCAGTCCAGCTTCACCCTCTCTAGGACAAACCTGTTCATTTTCTTGGCAGTCCATGGTATATTCAATACTCTTCTCCAACATCACAGCTCAAAGGCATCAATTCTACTTCTATCCTCCCTAGTCATTGTCCAGCTCTTTGATGCATAGCAAGTGATTGCAAAGACCATGGCCTGTATCAGGTGCATCTTAATCTCCAGAGTGACACCATTGCTCTTTAGTACTCTGGAGAGGTCCCTAACAGTAGACTTCCCCATCGCAATACGTCTTTTAATTTCCTGGCTGCTGGTGCCAAAGAGTGTTGACTGTGGAGCCAAGTAAACTAAAGCTGTGAACAATCTCAATCTATTTTATATATATGTATGTATGAGATATATCTTAGCAAATTTAAAAATTTTTCCGTTGTCAAGTTTTGGATATTGGTAAATATTACTTCTAATATTGCTTTGCATTTTGGTTAGCTGTGCATTTTCAGACATTAGGGATCTCTGGTAGCTTGGTGGTAAGGAACTGCACGCCAATGCAAAGGTTCTCAGTTTGAGCCCCCCAGCTGCTCTCTGGGAGAAAGATGGACCATCTCCTCTCGTGGACTTAGCTGCCTCTGAAAACCCACCCGAAGGTCAACTCTGGGTCAGTTCCAACTCAGTAGTTCACAAATAATACTGCTTTACACTTCTATCACCTGTGTATTCTCAGACTTCCGATTATAGTCAACACTCAGCATTTTTCACTTAAAAAATTAGCAAATTTGTATAGTAATAAGCTTTTGTAATTAAAAAAGACAGCTTGTTAATGGTTCATGAGATTGAGTACCATCATTTACTGCCCAATTCAATGTTATCTTGTGAAGATCCTGTACAAAGTAGTTGCCGTTTTATTAGGTTATGTCTTGCATGTAGGTTTATGCGACTATTTTTAAAACATTCTGTGTATGAGTCTGCTGATGAAAAAAAATCTTAAACTTAATAATATCTGTTTTCTTAACATTTCTCTTTAATAACGATCTAAAGTCATGAACAAAGTATCCTTTTACATTTTCTTTTTTTCTGTTTAAGTCTAACATTAACCTGAAGGTGATGCTTTGGTCTGATGTTTGCGCTGGTTTTAAATGATATGAGATGTGGATGGTTCATTTTTTCCTGAATAGACAACCAATTAATCAAATACAGTTTCTTGAATGGATCACCGTGACCCGCCGCACTGGAGTGGTACTCTGTCTAAAACCACATGACCATCTGTGGGTTCAGGTTCTTCGCAGTGTTCTGCTTCATTGCTTTAGCTATGTCTGTGTTACCAGGGGCTCACTTTTTAAATTGTAGTTGCTTAACACAGAGTTAGTTACACTTGATACAAGTCACACTGTTGCCCATCGTTTCCTGCGACCAGGAGCCCTCGTGGTTCAATGCTGCTGAGCAGAAGGTGGGTGGTGTAAGGTCCTCACTGCCCTGTCAGGTAAGGAAGGTTCTGGGAACTCTGCACTCCCCTCAAGGGCCCCAGTGAGTTAGAATCAACTAAATGGAAGTACGTTTGGTTTGGCATCTGCATGAGAAAGCTGAACAGTAAGGAAAGGAGTCGAAAAGAATCAATGTATTTAATTATGTTGTTGACAAAAAAATACTGAATTGACTGTGAGTTATCAGAAGAGTGAACAAATCTGTCTTGGAAATATTGTCAGATTCTGTTCCTCTTGTGGACTTTGGACAGGTTATCAGAAAGGACCAGCCCCTGGAAAAGGGGCTTGTTAGGGTAGAGGCTAAAAATTAAATCATAACAATAGCAACAAAGTATAAATAAAATAGTGAGATTTTTTGTAGGAATGATAGAGTAAAATCTTGACTTAAGTCCAATCTGACAATGTCTACTAATTGAAATGTTGAGATAATTTACACTTAAGATGTTGTTGTTGTTGTTGATTGCTGCCGAGTTGAGCATGACTCATAACGACTCCATGAACAAAAGACCTAGTGCCTTTCTGTAACTATTGTTGTTTCTCCAAGTTCATAGAGTTTCCATAGACAGGTGGGTTAGGAAGTGGATGCCACTCCTGCTTCTAAACCTGGATAAACCTGGAAGCTCTTCCAAACACTGTCCATGATGGGTAACCATTATGGCATTTGACACAACTATGGCATTGTGTTCGGTATCACAGCAACTCTAACTTATTCCGTACAGCAAATAAACAAACTACTGTACCCCTAAAAGAATGTTAACACTAACTTTAATAAATCAGGCTGAGGGCTGCAGGCCCTAAGGCCCTAAGGAATTTTAAAGATATACCCAGTGAATGCTGCTATGATAAACCAAGTATTTCTTTCACCTTTGGGTCCTTGTTGGGCAAAACCGAGCAAATGACAGCCTCGCCAGCTGACACCCACTTGTGGAGTGAAAGACCAATAACACAAACTAAACACACCAACACAAACCCCGAAACTTTCCTTATGCGACCCTCATCAAGACACAAGAAACCAACTTCTGGAGTGGAGCCACTGCGCGGGGACCTCCAGGCCATCTGCAGACTGAACCCATCATTTGATTATTATTAATAATTAGTTTTTCTCTGCCATTTGATACTTGTTTTCCACTTGCCCTATATTTTTCTTTATTTTGTTTTTTTACATAGCTATTTCTGTCTCTCTAGTTTGATTTGGGACTTTTCATATTTTCCATGTCATTACTTAATATGTTCAATCTTGCCTCTATCTTCCTGAACATATGGAATATAGTTTTAATAACTGTTTTAATGCCCTTGTTTATTATTGCTGTATTTTGTGTCAGTTCTGTGCCGTTTGCTGTTGAATGCTTTTCCTTCTCATCTTGGGTTGTATTTCTTTGCATATCTGGTAAGCCTTGATTGGATAATAAAATTGTGAATTTTATCTTGTTGGATGTTGGGATTTTTGTGCTTCTAAGAATATTTTTGAGCTTTGGGATTTAGTCAACTTACGTGCATCTTTCCTGTCTACTCCTCCGTTTTGTTGAGATTGGTTGGGACCACACTTAGTTTCACTCAAGCTCACTGCAGTTGAGGAGGTCCTGATGTGTGGTTGACCTGGTCTTGATGTGTGGTTGACCTTCTAGCGATTTCCTGGGGTGGTGACTTGCAAGGGGAGGAGACAGTCCATCGTTTTTTCCTTGGCGCTGTTGGTGGATTTGCACTGCTGGAGATGTTCATCTTTTGGGTAAGTAGCACAGCCCATTATGGACTAAGCCACCTTAGTGGCTATAATTATAATTATGCTCCAATTTTGAGGCCAGACCTTTCTAATTATCCAGTGTCCTACAAACTCTGGGGTCTTATGACTGACTATTGCTAGAATCAATCTGCCTTTCCGTGAGAGAGTCCCGGGAACAGCTCCCTCTGTCTTGAGGAATCATCTGCCCCTCTGCTTTGAGTGCTCTCCTCAGGACATATGTGTTGCCCTTTTACCTCCACGTCCACCACCCACTCCATGGTCCATTGTCATTATTTTTTTTTATTTAAAGTGTTAATTTCCTTATTAAAATAATTTTCCTAAAACATAGATACAGAAAATGACCCAAAGCATGTGTGTCATTTATAAATTATTTCTAAGCAAACACCGTGCTAGCCATTGCCAGCGTAATAAATAAGATTTGGGCACTCGGCTTGGGAGACAGCCCAGAACCTCATCTCAACCAAACCCCCTCTTTCCCCCACAAACAGCCATTATCTGGACTGTCATAGTAATTACATCTTTATTTTTTAAAAATTGTTCTATCATTCAAATATGAATCCCCGAACATTAAAGCTTAGCCTTGCCCGATTTTTAAATTGGACATGCCGTTTAAATTTCTTTTATTTGATAAGTCTCCTTTCCATTTTTTCCCTTCCCTTCCATTATCTGTGGGGAAGCCTGGCTCCTTTGACTTGAAGACTTCCCCACAGCCTGGATTTTGCTGATAACATTCTCAACATGCTCCCCTGTCCCTTCTATTTTTCTTCAAATTGGCAGCTGAGTCCTGAGACTGGGTCAGACACAGGTTTAATCCTCTTGTGAAGATTTTATTTGGTGTTTGTTCAGACAATAACCCAAAAACCCGTGCTGTCAGGTTGATTCAGACTCACCGCCACCCTGGAGGACAAGGTAGAGCTGTCCCCTATGGTTCTCAAGGCTGCAATCATTACAGAAGGAAACTGCATCGTTTTTCTCCTGGCGAACAGCTTTCCGGTTTGAACGACAGACTATTCAGCTGGCAGGAAAATAGTTAACCACTGTGTCACCAGGGCTCCTCGGGACAGTGCTGTTGCCACGAGGTGCCATAGAGTCATTTCAGATCCACAGGGGCTCATGTAACAGAAGGACACACCGCCCAGTCCTCACCATCCTCCAAATCATCAGCTTCTTCAAGCCCATTGTTGTAGCTCTGGTGCTGATGCATCACTTTGAGGGTCTTCCCTCCCAACACACACACTCCACTTCCTGTCTCCCTCATTCACTGTCCAGGTCCCGGATGCATAGCTGGTAATTGGAAAGACCCTGGCCTGAATCTGACGCACCTTAGTCCTCAAGCCGACATCACCACTCCTCAATAATTGTGAAAGGTCCCTAACTGCAGATTTCCCCATTGCAATGTATCTCATTTCCTGACTGCTCAGACCAAGGGTGTTAATTGTGAATTCAAGCAAGATGAAGTGGTTGACCATTTCAGTCTCCTCTCTATCCATCATGACACTGCCTATTGGTCCAGTGGTAAGAATCTTTGTTTTCTTGGTATTGAGATGCAATACTGAAGGCTGCATTCCTTGATCTTCTGCAACAAGTGCTTCTATGCATCCAAGACCTTGGACTATGAATAAGGATGACAGATAAAGAATTGAAGTCTTTGAGCTGTGGTGTTGGAGAAGAGCACTGAACATCCCATGCACAGTCAAGAAAATGAATAGATATATCTTGGAAAGGGTGCAGCCAGAGTGTTCTTTGGAGGCAAGAATGATGATGCTTTGCCTCATTTACTTTGGACATATTGCTAGGAGGGGCTATTCCTTGGAGAGGGACACGATGCTGGGAAGGGTGGAGGGTCGGAGAAGGAGAGGAAGACTCTCAACCAGGTGGATTGACACAGTGACTGCTGCAGTGGGCTCTGGTGTGTCAGGAAGTTTGAGGATGGCGCAGGACAGGACTGGGTTCACATCTTTTGTTCATAGGGTCACTAAGAGTAGTACTCGACTTGATGACACCTAACAACAACATCCCACTGTACCAAAGGGGATGACCTCCAGGAACTGGCCCTCCTGATAATATGCCAATGTCTATGAGACCAAACCTCACCATCCTCACCGCTAAGGAGAGTTCCAGTTGTACTTCCAAGATGTTGTTGTTGTTATGTGCCATCGAGTCGGCTGTGATTCACAGTGACCCTGTGCAGAACAGCTCTGAAGCCTGCCCTGTTCTCAGCCAGTCTCACTCACTGACTCTGACACACCTACCCCCTTTGCCCCAGTTACTGTATCAATCCATCTCATCTGGGGTCTTCCTTTCCTGAGCTGTATCTCCACCCTTCCAAGCATGGTGTCCTTCTCCAAGGATCCATCCCTCCTGGCCACATGCCCAGAGTATGTGAGACGGAGCTTCAAAATCCTAGCTTCCAAGGAGAAACTTCGTTTCACCCTCTCCAGGACAGACTATTTGTTTTCTTGGTGGTCCAAAGGACGTTCAAGACTCTCCTCTAGCTCCACACTCAAAGGCATTGATTCTTCTTTTGTCATTCCTAGTCATTGCCCAACTCTAATGCATGATAAGTAATTGTGAGGATCATGGCCTGGATCCAGTGCACCTTAGTCTCTAAACTGATGTCTGCTTCTCAGCACTCTGGAGAGGGCCCTGACAGCAGATTTTCCCAGTACAATTCGTCCTTTGAATTCCTGACAAGAGTGTTGATGGTGGAGCCAAGCAAGCTGTAATTGTTAACAACCTCAGTCTCTTGTCCATCTATCATGGTGCTGTCCAGCTGGCCTAGTGGTGAGAGTCTTTGTCTTCTTGATGTTGAACTTCAGTCCATTTTAGAGACTATAGTCTTCAAGCACTTTTGGTCTTCCTCAGTACCAACAAGCAAGATTGTTTCATTTGCATAACATATGTTGTTGATGAGTCTTCCTCCAATCCTGATGCCATCTTCCAAGATAGATTTACTCATTTCTCTGGTAGTCCACAATATATCACATATTCATCATCAACACTGTAATTTGAATACATCCATTCTTCTGTCCTCCTTATCCATTGTGTGGTGTCTCTATATATTACAGGTGTTTGAAAATACCATGGCTTCGTTGAGCAGCACCTTAGTTGTCAAGGTAGCATCTTTACTTTTTTGCCGCAAATTTTCTCAGTACAGCGTGTTGTTGAAATAGTGACAAGTCTTGCACCATCCTTGGCTGTTTGATCCATGAGTAGTGACTTCAGGTCCAAGGACAATGAAATCCTTGATAAATCTAATAATCTCTTAATTTATTTTGATGTTGCTTACTGGTCCAACTGGGAGGAATTTTACTTTATGTTAAGGCTGTAAGGTTTGACCTTGGTCAGTTACGTGCTCCAAGTTCTCTTCACTTTCAGCAAGCAAAGCTTTGTCATCTGTATATCACAGATGGTTAATGAATCCACCTCCAGTCCTCATGCTCGGTTCCCCTTCAGATAATTCATGTTCTCAGATTACAGATCCTGTAAGTATTGTAAAAGGATATAACCCAGAAGCACAACTTTTTCTGGGATGTTAGCCATGTAATATGCTTTTATTTTCTTCTAACTACTATGGCTTTGGTCTATGTATGGGTTTTGCATGTGTATAATGAATCTTTAGGTCATTCTTTGCAATGTTATCCATAATTTGTTATGATTCAAACAGTTGCATGCAGTCTTCATAATCAATGAAACAAAAGTAGATATACTTATGGTATTATGTTTTCAGTCCAAATCCATCAGATGCCGGCAGTACTAACTCTTTCTATATCTACATCTGAACCTCAGTTCATTTTCTAGTAGTTATGTGTAGATGCACTACTGAAATTGGTTTTAAATTATCTTCAACAAAATTCTACATGTGTAGCGATACTGTTTGCTAACTCTTGCGTTCTGTTGGCTCACCTTTCTTTGTAATGAGCATGAACGTGAAGTTTCTGATTGCTTGGCCAGGGAGTATCTTCCAGATTTCTTGGCATAGATAAGACATCACTTCTAGTGTTTCATCCATTTGTTGAAACATCCCACTTGATATTCCATCAATTCCTGTAGACTTGTGTTTAGTCAATGCCTTCAGTGCAGTTTGAAATTCTTTGTTCAGTACCACTGGTTCTTAATCAACTCCCTGCTGAAATCACTAAATATCAAACAATTATTTTTGGTACAATGACTCTATGCAGTCTGTTCACCTTTTTTTATGCCAACTGCACCATTATATAGAAAGTATGTAATGTCTAATTGTATCTTTCTGCATGATAATGACCATACTTATAATTATTTTATGCCTGTACCTACTAATGCATTAGAAGATGCAAGAGTCAACTTCTGTTGTATTTTTCACTTACTATTTCTCACTTTATTTTGAACTATTTTACAATAAAAGTCATCTAATCTACCCACATACCATTTCTAGTGCTCTTTTTTTCGCTTAATTGCAAGTGCTTTTATCTTTTGTTCTAAAGTGAGAGCAGCAGTTATGAATCCTCTCAGCTCTCCTTTATATGAAAATATATTTCCCTCTCAATTGTGAAAACATTTTGCTGGTTATAGAATTATAAGTTGAATTTGAAGATGTTGTTCCATTGTTTTCTTGTGTCATTGTTTCTAGTAATAGATCAGCTGTTATTTTCATCTTTTTCTCTGTCTGTGATGCAGATGCCTTTTTTCTTCCAGTTGCCTTAAGATTTTTTCATTAGCTGTGATGCTTAATAGTTAGGCTGTGGCATGTATAATTGTGCTTATCTTTGTTTTTATTTTGATAGTTTCTTGGATTGATAGATTAATGTTTTAACTATGCTTCTTGTTGTTGTTGTATACCATCGAGTTTGAACTGACCCATAGCTCAGCCTTTGACAACTTTTCAGAGGCAATTAATCACACAGAAGGAAATTGCCCATCTTTCTCCCATGGAGCAGCTGGTGGATTTGAACTGTGTGCCTTTGGGATTACAGCACAGCTTCTCGCTACTAGGCCATGATTAGTTTAAAAAAATATCAAATAATAGACAATCTATCCTCTTCTTTTTGAACTCTAGTTACATATCTTTTAGATTGCTTAATATTATATCACAGGCAAAAGAATCTATCTTTGCCTTCAAGGAATACTCTGGCTGCACTTTTTCTGAGACATATCTGTTATTTTGGTAGTCCATGAGATATTTAGCCCTCTTCTCCAATATCATAATTCAAAGGCATCAACTCTTCCTTTTATTCTTATTCATTGTCCAGTTCTCAGACATGTAGCAAGTCACCAAAGGGTTTTCATAAATATCTTAAAATTTTATGCACATTTACTAATTTAATTTTACCTACAGATACTTTAATACAGTTACTGTGAATATTTTAAAGCCCCTTTCTTATAACTTCAATATAACTATTATATGTGGTTCTCTTCTAATGGCTATTCCCCTCCCTATTTTGGGTGACAAATTTGTTTCATCTCTTGCTTATTCATTTTTGTTTTTATAACAGACGTAATGTATGATGACTGGTACCTCTGGATTTTGATAGCTTCCCCTATAAGGGCTAAATTTTCTTGCAGAGGGCATTTCCCCCCTCATCTCTATGTAGGTGAGTCAGAGATGGTGAGATTGGCACGGGATAGGGCAGAGTTTAGGGTTGTTGTACATAGGGTCGATATGAGTCGCAGGCAACTCAATGGCACATAACAACAACAGCAACAACAACCATTCTTTATGAGGGAACTCTCCCTTTTCCCCCATAGTGTAAGGGTACAGTCTTAGACCTGCCTTGTGATCCTTTTAAGCCTCTTCTGGGCTTGAATGTACAAGTTGTTTATCAGGACCATCTAACTTGATGAAACCTGAAATCTAACTGTTATTTTCTCAATGTCGGGCATCTGGTGAATTATCTGCATAGACCACAGTGTCTGA
Source organism: Elephantulus edwardii (assembly GCF_000299155.1). Taxonomy (NCBI): domain Eukaryota; kingdom Metazoa; phylum Chordata; class Mammalia; order Macroscelidea; family Macroscelididae; genus Elephantulus; species Elephantulus edwardii. The sequence goes on from NW_006399753.1 coordinate 2,211,561, forward strand.
GCTAGTTCTCTTTGCAAGGTTCCCTAAAAACCCTGCCGGATAGCAGGCCAGGTGTCAGTCAAGACCTTGAGGAGAGTTTGCATGCAGATTTTTGTTCTTCCTCCAAGTCAAGATTTTGTGTCTTCCTCCAAGTCAAGATTTTCTCCTCATTTTCCAGTTTCACTGGGAGTCCAAGATATTTATCTTTCATTCTCCAGCCCCAAAGGCTCCGGCTTTCTGCCTAATTTGCATTCCCCCTGTGGACTGGGGATTCCCTCAGGAGAAAAGCCAGATGAGCACAGAACCTACCCCGTCTGATTCCTATTTCAGGTTCTGCACCTCTTCAGCTTCTGTCTGCTTTTCGTCACTCTCCAGCGCCTTCCAACAGTTATTTTTAAATTTTCTCCAGTGTATAATTCTTATTGGCAAGAAAGTTAGTCTAATAAAAGCTACTCTACAAATCTGGGAAGTTGAAAATTTCTATGTATTTTTATTTGACATATACGTTAAGGCCTACTAGCTTTTTAGCGAATACATATCCACTTAGCTTTATCCACACACTTATTATATTGTTTCATGGCTTTTTCTTTTCTTTCTTGACTTACCATCCTTCCATTTCAGAACATAGACCTTCTGACTCCAGAACTCCCAGTGAAAACTTCCTGGAGTACTGGTAATCTAGTAGCTCTTTTCCTCCTTGCAATTCTCCATCTGTGGAATCTCAGTGAATTTGTCCACCAAAGAATAGAGTGCACTTTCAAATGAACTCTAAATCTCAGCCATGGGGGTCCCCTCTTCTGTCAGTCTTACTTCCCTGGGTGCTTGGCCTCAGCCTGGTGTGGATAGCTGCTCACTAAATAAGATATTCCTTAGGATTTTATAAGGAGTTGTGTTTACTCTCTGGTGGTTAATTTAGCTATTAATTAACTATTCTTACATTTAATTCTCTGTTCTAATTTGTGATTTTTGTTGTCTCCTCACTATGTAAGATTAACTTACATAGCTATTCATCTCAGGTTTTTAAAAAATCTTTCAGTTGCTACCATTCTTATCAGCTTTCTGATAAAAGTCACCATTTTGTTATCTATTTTCCTGAATGTTAATGAGTTTGTTGAATCAATTAATTACTTGAAGTTATCCTAGCCTGTGTTCGAAAACTCCAATATCTAGATAACATAAGAATCTGTTTCTACTGTCTTTTTCTTTCTAGTCATTTAATCTTCTCTACTGGCAAGCTTGATAAGTCTTTATTAAATATTTGACATTGTGAATGAAAAACTGGGGCATCTGGATGAGGCTATCTTCCACTTGGGTGGATTTAATTTTCTCCTGCTCAGTTGGGAGAGAAGGACATAATCTTGATCCAAGCAGGGGCTACAGTGTTTTGAGGCTGCGCTTTAGGCTTAGCCAGTGAAGATCTATTTTCAGCTGGTCTTTCCTGCTAGTGCATAGCACTGCTGGGCACTCTGGGAGTAAGGGGTGTTCACCAGGAGCCTTGCTCTCTGCGTTTTTGGTCTCCGCAGCTCAGTGGGAGTGCTCTACGATCTTGGCTTTCAGCTCTGAGAAGTTGATTTATGCTGTTCTGCTCCTGGCCTCTTACTCCCAGGAGCCTTGAGATTTGGAATATTCTTCAAGGGGAAAAGATTTATGCAAAATGTTGGGCTTCCTTCTTTGAAATATCTCCTTTCTATGGATGTTGATCCCTCAAGCCCTTACTGTCGTGATGACCTTGAACTCTTCCTTTTGGTATTTTCCAGATCCACAAGCAGATATCTGCTTGGACTTCATACCCCAAAGAGAAAATTAGCAAGTTTCTCTAAGAAGAAAAAGCAGCAGAAAAGTTTCACTTATTTCTAGCGTCCCCTTTTCTCAGGGGCATTAGCGTCTCTGATCTTGGCTGTCTTAACAACCCTCCAGCGCTTTCAGGCACCAGGGGTTTTTCCCTTGCATTTTATTCAGCTTTTGTGGCTATTCTTTGTGTAAGGATTGGTTTGGAATAGCATATTCTATCAGATGTAGAAGCAGAGGGTGTTCATTTTGTGTAATTCTTTTTTCCCCTTCCATAATCAGATTATAAGCTTGTATAGTGTGATTTCCTCCATAGTCTCAATTTCACACAAACTCATTTCATCCTGGGCATACACTGGAGAGATCCAACAAATACAATTTTATGGGAAAACCCAAAACAGAAGCAATTATATGAATAAGTTCAGTAAAAATCACCTACATTTGTATTTATCTAGGCAGCCTGTTCAAGAGCCAGCGAAAATGAGGAGTGATTTGGCAGGGTTTCGGAGTGAAGAGAACACCTACATGTTTGGATTTATTGAATAAATGCTTATTTGAAGTCTGTAACAGCCAACCACATTAGCCATATAAATTCTACTCCACTTGAGCTTATTTTTCCCTAAGAAGAGAGAAAATTCCTTATTGTTAATACACATCATGTTATTGATGGAACAAGTTACAAGAGAAAGTTTCAAGTTTTCAAATCATAGCTTTACTTTCAATGGTGGATGAACATACTCTTTTATTTTTTTTTCCCCCTGCTCAGAGCATATATTTAATCAGGTGATTGAATATATTCTTAAAAGGCCCACACGTTCTTAACATGCCACTGTATATCTGGCCTCCAAAATTCTCTTTGGCCATTAAAGTGCTAATTTGGAAACTGGATAGACCTGAGTTCCATGTATTCCAGTTCAAGATGTTAGTCTGGACATCAGATGGATCTGGGCTTATTATATTTCAGTTTCAAGCTGAGGGGTTCTGCAGAAGTCTACTGAGCTTTCCTGAGCCCCTGTTTACCCATCACTTAAAGGCTTTATGGATAGCAGTTCCTGTCTCAAATATTTGTCATGAAGATTAAGCAGATAAAAGAGATGAAAGAATGAAGCACAGAGACAGGAATCCCACAGGGGACACTTGATGTAAGCCAACTTTCTCCTTCTCCCTCCTCAAGTGTTCATCCCAGACTCTTCTTTTTTTTTTTCTATAATTATATTTTTTTTT
>NW_006399753.1:2217100-2279327 GCF_000299155.1 Elephantulus edwardii
TCTCCATTAAGAACAATGTTGGCTCTTGGGTTTTCATAGATACTTTTTACTATGTTGAAGAAATTCCCCTCTAGACTCTTCTAAATGTCCTGCTCTCTTATCTTGTCCATTTTTTGTCTGGAAATCAGGAACTAGTTGTACCCATTTGTGGGCCAAGGGCAGGCGTGAGACAGGTGACCCACTCATCCTTGTAGAGTAGAAAGAACTTGGTTTTATCCATGAGTGTATTCCATGAGCACCTTCTGCGTGAGGAGAAGTGGAGATGAGAAATGAGGGTGGCAGACAGGGCCCCAGGAGCCCTATTGCAATGCAGCCAGGGTGGTTGTCATGGAGATATATGAGAACACTGACTGCAGTGAGGAAGAGCTGTAACTGTCCATTTAGATGGAGAAGGAGTGGGAGTTCTCAGAGGCAGTGGAGGGATGAGGGGTGCTTACCAAGAAGGGGAACAGCATTCAAGAAGGCGCAGAGATGAGGAGAGCTGAGGCATTTCTTGGTGCTTGATTGTCTAGAACAGAATCATCCTGTCTTGGACTTCTCATTTATTAAGATAGCTTCCCACCAGAATCGTGCGCGGTTGTAAGTAAAAGGTGTGTGTAAACCAGGAAGCTCCATGGCAAGATTAACTGTCAGAATCCTATTTGGCCTGAGTTCCCGAGTCAACGGCCATCCTCAAAGGGTGGGCCCATCCCTCCTCTGTCTTCCCTCTAGTGCTGCGCTTTGGACACTAATTGTGTGACCTTGTCAGCTTCATCTCTGAACCCTGATTCATCCCAAAGACAAGATAGTGATGCTAGCACGCATGTTGCTGAGTTGCTAAGAGAGTTAAGGAAGAGTCTGCAAGCAGAAGTCTTCATACAAGACGGGACACATTATAAAGCAGTATTATAATTCTCTTTTTTACTTTTTGTTATTAGTATCAGCTCAATGACTTTGCAATCTCAAAGGCACACAGTTCAAATCAGCCAGCTGCTCTGCAGAAGGATGGACAATCTCCTCTCATGTGATTAGATTGACTTGAAAGTCTGCTGGAGGGTCAGCTGTGATTGGTTCCAGCTTGACGACACATACCAACAGTCAGCCCGAGGTAAGTGCTGATCTCCTTACGATGCCCCTGGCTCCAACTCTTCGCACATCTACAGCCTGTATGGATTGCATCAAAAATTCACAGGCCTACCGGCCTCTTACCATCCCAAACGGTAAGGTCTCTGAGGACCTTCAACAGAAGTTTGAATCCTCAGTCACATACACACTCCTGGGTCTGCGTGCAGTGGACTTTGGAGTAAGTAGCGGAGAGAAGTCTCATTCTGTCTGTCCCAGCACACATAAGCTCTGCTCTTCCCAGTCATGCAATCATGGGGTGGGACTACAAATGTGAACTCAGTCACCCAGAGAGGGACATCTAATTTTGACTTCCTCCTCCTCAGACCCCCAGGACTCCCCTAACAAATATGTCACCCATCTGCAGTGTCCCCTGGAGAGCAGTGGTCTGGCCAGGACATGCCGTAATGAGTGAAAGTACCTACAATGGTCATTTTGTGATTTCTTGCCCAACGATGCTTGATCGCGCCGCGTGTGACACTCAAGGACTCCTGATCATGGCAACCAAAGCTCTTTATCCTGCTCTCCCTCCCTCTTCCTTTCTGCTGTTGCCACAAGGAGGGTGGCCACACCCAGCGACACAAGGACGTCATGCACACTGTTGGGCCATGTGGCCAGTGTCTGACCCATTTGAAAACTATTTCTCAGCTGGGTGCTACCAGAAGCCAACTCAGTGACAAAGACTTCAAACAAGGATGACCTCGGAAAGCACTGGGGAGTGAGGGTGAGAGATGGAGAAGGAGGTAGCCTATTGAGGGTGCATTTCACGATGACAAGACCGATTCCTCCACAGGGGGCTCTGAGTAGCAATGGTATAGTGCACATGCTAGTCAGTGCTAGATCCCATCAGAGAGAGAGAGAGAGGAGAGGAGAGGAGAGGAGAGGAGAGGAGAGGAGAGGAGAGAGATAGAGAGAGATTGCTATTGTTAGTTGAGAATGACTCATAGTGACCCTATGAACTAGAAATCTGAAGCCTGTCCTGTCCTGTGCCAACTTCACAATCTCTGTCACCCTCAAGCCCATTGCTGCAGTCACTGTGCTAATATATACACCTGATTGAGTCTTCCACTCTTTCCATCCCTCCACTGTCCCAAGCATGGTGCTGCTTTCCAAGGAATAACCTCCTCTAGCAACATGCCCAAAGAAAAAAGCAGTGTTTATACTCTGTCTGAGTCTTCTGGAGTCACTGTAACAGAAAGAACACAAGTGGGGAACTTTAAAGAGCAGAAATTCATTTTATCAGAGTTTTAGAGACCAGAAGCCCATGTGGTGTGACAACCCCTTCCTTGTTGGTTATCCCGAGAATTCCTAGGTTCCTTGATGAGCCTCACACTGTGTCTTTTCCATGGATCTCTGGGTGAAATCCACTCTTTTTAAGAGTTCAATTTTATTAAATTTGGGACACATCCTATATTGATATGGCCTCATCAATATAGCAAAGAAAATATCATTTACAAATGTCTACAGACATAAGGATTGGGGTTGGTGTTTCAACATATTTTGAGGGACAGGACATATCTCAATCCACAGTACTCACTTCTAACAGGCCTTAGAAGCCTGGAGGTGAGGTGGTTAAAAAGTACTCAGATGTTAACCAAAAGGTTGGGAGTTTGAACCCATCAGCTACTCCAGGGAAGATGAGGTGGTCTGCTTCCCTAACGGGAGTCCTCATCTGTCCTACAAGGTCCAGAGGAATGAGAAGTGACCTGGCAGCAGTGGGCTGCTTTTGAGTGCTTGTCATGGGGCGGCCTGGGTATGCCATCTACTGGACAGATACCTGGCTGGGAGGGTGGACCAGTGTGTGGTCCAGGGAAGGAGAATTAAGGGGGCGGGGAGACACTCAATCTGCCAGCTTCTGACAGAGCTGAACCCTCCTGTCTCCCTGCTCTCGCTCTTAATCCTGAGCTGAGTCCATGGTGTTCTGGGAGCACAGCTGGCTCCTCCCAGGAGCACAGAGCACTGAGATTGGTGTCCTCCTGAATGCCTGGGAAGAAGGAAAAGTGAGAAGGTCAGTGTACTCCACTGACCAGTGCTGGAACCAACTCTGTTCTCCCTCCTCCCTTTTCTCCTGTCCCCACACCTCCCCTGACCACCCTCCCCCCTTACTTTTTGCTCAAGGACTGCAAGGACCTCAGGCGAACCCAGATGCTGGCCGACCGTCTAGAGGCAGAGGCATGATGGTTGGTGGGCTCGGACAGCTGGCCCATGGCACACTAAGCACAATTAGAATGATGGCAGCCAGGTCAGGTGACCAGGACCACCCCTAGGCTGGACATTAGAGGAGGCGCAGCAGATGAGAATTACTGCAGGACCCTAATGTTAAGTGCTACAGTCCCACGTGTCTCATCCACTCAGGAGTGTGCCCCCTCCACACACAGCCTGAACTGGAGCATGTGCTTCCAGACTCTCCTGAAGCCTCCATCCCTCCGTCTCTGGCGACAGTCCCGGGGCGACATTCCAGCTGTGCACGCCCATCTGGTCCTCTGCCCCATGTGGCCTGAGACACGTGAGAGCAGGGAGCAGTCCTCACGGTGCATACAGGCTGCAAATGTACACATGCACACACTGTACACAGAAACAAAACACAGGAATGTACACACATACCTCAAATACACACACCGTACATAGACACACACGGACACACATCACGCACATGCAATGTGGCACACCACACATATGTGCTGACATGGATACCACACGGAGAGACACATGCATCTCGCATAAACACACACCACACACCTCAAACACACACACAGACACATCACATGTACATGTGCCAATCCCACACACGCGTGTCACAGCATGTGTCCACGCACATAGATGTTCACGATCCAGATCCAGTAAACACACACACACAAGCAATGCACAGAGCTAGCCACACACCACATGAAGATACACACCGCTGCAGCACGTGTGCACACACATGCACACTCACACGTGCACACACACGTGAACACACATGCATGCACACACACACACACACGTCTCCTTTCTGACTCTCAGCAAATCCACAGAGCCCAGCTCCTTCCCTGACAGGCTTTCCTCCCAGACCCTCTAGGGACTCACAAGGACTCGGCCGATTAGCTCTGACTCGTGTCTCCATGAGGCCCCACAGCCACGAAGGGCGGGATCTGCAGAGTGGATTAGCAGGCCTTTCTTCTGAGGTGCCTCTGGCTGGTAAACACATTCAGCTTTTTGGTCAACCACCCGGCATGTTACCCTCGCACACTGGCCAGGGACACATGCTGATTTCAAAGCATCATAGACTCAGTGCACCTTTGACATCATAGGTCTGCCCTTCCTTCTGCACAAGTGGACCTGGGGCCTGGCGTTGCTGAGTGGACACAGAGCAGGCCACACTGGAGCTGCTGCCCCCTGCACCCTCCCTGAGCTTCCACACTCTGCTCCCATGGTTCACATCCTCGTCCTGGACAAGGACCTTGTGCTGACAGGAATGCTGTGGGCACACTTCCTCCTGCCTTGGGGCTTCCAGGCTTCTGGGGTCACTAGGAGCTGGAGCTGGAGTTCATCAGTCCTTCCTGCTGCGGAGAGACCAGGGAACCGTGGTGGAGAGCCTGGAGGCCAGCGGGCAGCACACACAGCTGCATAAGGGCACTCCAGGGCCTGCCTCAGGCGCTCAGATGGGCACTGGCCAGTCTCCTCTCCCCAAATGAGATCAAAGGTTTACACACATCCCGGGGCTTTGTGGCTGCCTGAGGAGCAGTCGGAGGAGCCCAGCGGTGAGGGTGTAACAAAGGAGACCACAAGGTCAGCAGTTTGAAACCACTAGCCTCTCTGGGGGAGAGTGAGAGGTCTGGTCTGTACTGACTGCAGCCTTGGCAAGCCTGTGGACAGTCCTACTCCGCCCTGCAGGGCGCTGCCAGTCGGGATGAAGCTACGTCAGTGCGCTTGGGTTTCTTGCTTTGGGTGCCATCCAGTGGCTGCCCCGTTCCAGCTGGCATGGTGAGGCTGTGGGCAGCTTCTGGGAGGCAGGACTTGGCAGAAGCAGTGAAGCCACTCTGAACTGAGAACCCTGGGACAAAGCTTGTTTGTTCTCCCCATCCCTTCTGCCCGCTCCAGCCAGAGGGTCTCCAGGGCACACCCATGAGGGCTGGGCTCAGAGGGGACCTGGGGCTGGGCAGGACATTGATAACGGTCCTCACTCACAGTCCTTCTCACAGGTGGGATCCCCCAGTTCCCGTTTGCAGTCCACACTGGGGAGTCATGTTGTGGTTGTTAAGTGTGTAGAGGTGCATATGACTCTTAGGGATCCTATGAACAACATATCAGAACCTGGCCCTACCCTGCATCTCAACAATGTCCACCATGTTCAAGTTCATTGCTACCACAGTTACTGTGTCAATACATCTTCCTCTCTTTCGCTGACCTCCCCTCTTTCCCAGTTTGATGTCCTTTTCCAAGGACTGGCCTCTCCTCAGAGCACACCCAAGGTACGTGAGATGAGATTTCACTATCTTTGCCGTGAAGGAGCGTCCTGGTTGCACTTCCTCGAAGATGGATTTATTCGTTCTTCTGGCGGTCCGTGGGATATCCAATGCTCTTCACTAACAAGACTCTGCTTTGGTCTTCCTCACTCTTTGGGGAGCCAGAGGGTTCCTGTTTTCCTAGGAATGGATCAGACCCTGAGCTAGCCCCCACAGTCAGTTCAGGGATGAGTGTGGGTCCTCTGACCAATGAGTTAGGCTCAGATTTCAACTTTTGGAGGAACAGATTGTTTCTGTTTTCTGTTGAATTTGAACCTAAAGAGATGTGGCCTGGAGTCACTAGGCCCCTTGACTTTCGTGGAGCTCAAAGACGCCGCTGACACAAAGAAGAATGAGGACAAGAGATGATCTGGTCCTGAGATGTCGATGGGCTCCTGGGTTCGGCCAGGACTGAAGCAGACATACCCTTGACTCTTCAACCACCTTCTACAAATGTCCCTTCTTCTGTTTTTCTGATTTGATGAGCAGTCACCTAGAGCGGGTGAACTCGTGACTGGCAGCACAGGGCACACAGGCAGAGCCCCGACGCCCTCCCTCTCTGTCTAATTGGACCTGGGAGGAAGGGCAGGCTGGTGCTGAGCTGGACATCAGGAAGAGGTGAGACGCTGGCCCTGTCGCAGTGGGATTCCCTGGGCTGGTGTGTTGCTCTGGTGGCCGCCCAGTCCCTGGAGGAGTTCCAGCGCAGGCTGGTCGGTGCTCAGCCTCATGCTACGGCCCGGAATCTGCCTTCACCTGGGTGAGTCCAGGAAGCATGGGGCAGCAGCTTCTTGTTCCTCTCTGCTGTGTCCCCAGCTCCTTCTGCAGCGTGTGCAGTACTGGTGTGCCCACACGGGCTGGCTATGCAAAAATCAGCCCCCAGGGTTCCCCGCTCGGAGCTGGCATTTTGCAAAGCGGCAATGTGGCTGATGTCTCTGTGTGTGTCTGTGGCTGAGGGTGCGTTGTTGAGGTATGGGGCAGATGGACGGGGCCAGGTGTGTGTGTTCATGGCCAGCAGGCACAATGCCGGGCACAGGGCAGGTGGATGGAGGCCAGGTAGCTTGTGCTGGCTGCTTTCACCTCCTGCATCACCTGTTCTGACAACTGTTCAGTGTGTCCTGGAGACAGGCCCATCCACAGGACCGGGCTGGGTGGGGCATGTCCTGTTGGAGGGGAGAGCAGCGGCCCTAGGTCCCTGCCCGGGTCTGGGATGTGGTGCCATGAGGGGTCCCCTGGGTCACATTGTTGCCCCATTTCCATATGGAATGAGATGAGGAGGTGGTGAGAAGAGCAGAGGCAGGACTGGGACTCCACATAAACCTGGGGGTGACCACTACCCACCACCTGTCCTGGCTGCCCTGAGAGCCCCAGGGACAGCCCTTTGCAGGTCATGTCGCTGCTCTGAGGACTGATATATTCTGGGGCAGCTCCAGGGACAGGTGCTTATCAAACCTCTTCCATCTGAGCTGCAGAAAGGAGTGCTGATAACAGGAGGGGGAGCGGCTCAGAGCTAGAATGTGAGTTTAAATGTCAGGAGAATTCTGGGCAGCCTGAGAACGCCGGAGAGCTGAGGAGTGAGCTGATGAGGGCGTGAGTATGAACACGTACACGGTGTGTTTGCACGAGGCAGGGGTGCACATACGTGTAAGCACACGTGGTCATACCTGGTGCACACTAGTGTTCCTGTGTGCACGCACACACGCACACGGGAGCACACACTCAAGAGTACATGAAAGTGCATATGCACACACACCACCATGTCTCCACACAGTTATGTGTGTGCACATGCATGTGTCATGCATGCCCTCACGAGTGACCCCTGTGTGCCTTGTGTCTCCATACATGTGGTCACGCACTTACATGAACATGTGTGTGTGGTTGGTCATCTATCCTGACTTTGACTGAGTCCCTGCAGGTGAAGGTGGAGAGAGTGAGCCTTGGGTGCCAGCAGTCACTCACCACCTTCTGGCTTTGAGACCTCAGCAGAGGTGCCCAGGCTGTGATCTATGTGTCCGAGGAGCAGGCTCTGAAAGGAGCTGGCTGCAGGGATGCCCCTGGTGGTCCAGCTGATCCTATGTGAGCTCAGGCAGACAGCCCTCAGCCCCCAATTACTCTCGGGGTGGCATGGCCTTGGTCATCTGAGCCACCTGGCCTGGGTCCGTCACAGCCCCGTGGTCAGTGTGTGACCACAGATGGGAGACGTGAGGGCAGCAGAGGTGGGGTGGGCATGGCTGGGGAAGGCAGAGCTGCCCCTGTAGGGGTCCCCATCCATGACAGTGTTCACTGTGAGCAGGGGTGTAGGGCGATCCCACACAGCACCCCAAGAAGCTACCCTGAAACCATCTTCTGTTTTCTTAGGGGTTTGTGCTACCAGCTGTTGACCTAGTGGGAAGGAGAGGGGGAGAGGGAGGCAGAGGAGAGAGGGAGGGAAGATGGGAGGAGGAGGACATAGAAGGAGGAGGAGGGAGAGATAGTGGAGAGGAGGGAGGTAGGAGAGAGGAGGGAGGGGAAGGGGGAGAGGGAGACTTAGGAGAGTGAGGAGAGAAGAAAGAGAGGAGGAGGGCCGGAGGGGAGGAAGGGTTGAGTGTCCACTTTAGAAGCCAGGTGTCAGTAGCCCCTGGCCGCCTGCCCGATTCTCTTCCCTGTCCTGCTCTCTCCTGCCACAGTCCCTGAGCCCCAGAGACCACAGCTTCCTGGGGGGGTTCTTTGATAGCTGGCCATCGGTCATCCTCTCACAGACTGTTCAGCCCCAGGGCCCTCACTCTGTAGTACCAGGCCCATCCCTGAAGCCCCTTCATTCTGACCCTCTACTCCACCCAGAGCAACAGAATGGGACCACCCACAGGCTAACACCACTAAGAACAAGAGGGTCTGTCCTGCCCAGTCTGAGACTGCTCCCCAGATGTGCTCAGGAGAAAGACCATGGGGTGTGTGTTCAGTTCTGTGGAGCAAGATGGGATTCCCATCCCAGGTGAAGGGGTGTGGGTGCCCAGGCCAGGAGAGAGAGAGAGAGAGAGAGAGAGAGAGAGAGAGAGATAGTGTTCCCAGCCCAGGTAAGGGGATGTGCTCAGTCCAAGTGACTTTGGATTTGTTCCAGCCCAGGTGAGGTGATGTTCCCAGCTTAGATGAAGGGGTGCACCTGGTCCAGGTGAGAGGGTACTTCAGAAACCAGCTTTTTACAGAGGCTGAGGTCCAGTTGGTCAGGGAGACAGGTGGCCCTGGCACACTTGCTTCCTCCCGGGGACCTCAAGTCACAAGCATCCACAGATGTGGGAGGAACCACAATGGCCAAGGCCTCAGACCTGATCCATCAGCAGGTGTGCCCCGCATGGCTCTGCCTTCGCCCTCTAGACCTTTGGCTCGCATGGCTGACCCTTCTATCTCTCTCCAGGGCTTCGTCCAGGGCCCTCTCTGAACCTCCAGGCTCTAGCACATCAGCCCAGCCTGCATACCAGGCCATAGCCCCTTCTGCCCAGCCATAGTGAGGACATTTCCAGGCTGGAGTGGCCCAGACAGGGCACACCAGGTGACAGCACCCTCTTCATGGTCACCTGTGGAAGCCTGCAGGCTCAGATCTGCCCAAAAACATGACCTTCAGGCCCTGATGCTCATCCAAGGTTGCTGTCAGGAGGGGGCATTGGCCAAGGCGAGGGCGCGGAGGAGACTTCATGGGGGTCAGCGAGAGTCTGGTGCCCGACTCTGAGGACCCTGGACCTGATAGGCACGAGGTTCTATCCAGCAGGAGTGGTCCAGATGGGAGACACTGCTGCTGGTGGACAGAGGAGGAGATCCTGAGGGCAGGACGAGGGGACAACAGTAACCCCACCACTCACTGCACAGTGAGCGCTGCCCCTGATTTCTCCCAGTGGGGCAGCCTTGCCCTGTGAGGCTGCCCTGCAGCTGAGTCATGGACATTTCTGGGGGCATGCAGGATGGATAAGGTACCCCACCATCACAGGCCTGGAGAGCTGGGTGGGGCTCCCCACTGTCACTGGTCCTACAGAGCAGGAGGCTTTCGGTCCTGCCCTGTCCTCTGCCTCCCAGCTGCTGACAGCTGTAAGAGGGTGGCAGGCCCAGCCCGTCAGCTGTCAGGAGAACAGGTTAGCCCTGCAGCGTGGGACAGTGTGGAGGTGGGGCCCATGCTCTGGGCTGGTAGAGCTGGTAAAGGAGTGGGAGCTTCTCAATGGTTCCCATGCTTCCACATGGAGCGGAGCTGGTGGGAGTGCTGGCTAGGGGGCTCCTGGGGGATCCCCTTACTCCCAGATGGAGTGAAACCAGTGGGAGGGACAGAGTGAAGGCCGAGGGGGTCTCTATGATCCCACATGGAGTGGCACTGTTAGGAGGGATGGGGCGGAGGCTCCTGGGGTGTCGCCATGCTCCCAGGTAGAGTGGAGCTAACTCTTCAGTCTTCGACTCTTGAACCATTGCTCTCTGCACTTTGGAGAGGATCTGGACAGCAGGTTTCCCCAGTGCAGATCATCTCTGGATTGTTGACAGCCGCTGCATGCGTGTTGATTTGGGATCTGATCTGACTGGGGGACCAGTACCCTTGGCACTGCTGTCAGGTGCTAGGTCTTTCTTTGGTGCGCGTGTCCCCTGAGTACTGTAGGGTGCACAGCACCTACCGTCAGCAGCCCACCAGCTCTGACAACTCAAGTCTGCATGAGTGGAGCACCTGCTGCCGTCAGTTTTGACTCTTAGGGACCCTTTACCTGGTTTCTGGGGGTGAAAACTCCTCACAGGAGGGTGTCTGTCTTCCTCCCTGACAGTGGCTAGTGGATTTGAATTGCTGACTTTAGCTAAGTAACCTGACGCCACCAGAGCTTCCCAAATGTCTACAGACATCACTGAATGCCCCCAGGAGACAGACCTGCCCGGGCTGAGAACCTCCCCCAGGACTTCCACCCTCTCGACTCAGGGCCCAAGGAGGAGCCTCGGAGCCTCACGGCCCCGCCCCGAGCTGCTGGCAAAGCTGTGTGATGATGATGCCTGTCACTGACTGTTGTCAAAGCTGCTCTGAATCAAGGTGGCCCGTGTGCCGAGACCTGCTCCATGGGCTTTGCTTTCAAGGCTGAGAGCTTCCAGAATCAGGGCTTCAGGCCTCTGGGAACCACCACCATTTCAGCTCATAGTGGAGCCTGGAGCTCACTGTGCCATCAGGGTCTCCTGCTGTGTCAGTCAGTGGGCTCAGCTCACAGCGACCCCGGGGGGCAGTGGGACAGCTCCGTGGGTTCTCCTGGCTGCAGTCTTGACAGGAGCTGACGGCATCTGTCACCCTGGGGCCTGTGGTGGGGGCACCTGCCCGTAGTCCTCCAGTCCGTAGTCCCACGCTTTACTGTCAGTCCCACTGGGGGTCCCACAGCTGCCCGGAGAGCAGGTCACCAGGGTTCCTGATGTGCTTGTCAGGCTGCTAACAGAGAGGTCAGAGGTCTGCATCCATCAGCCATTCCCGAGGAAGATGGACAGTCCCTCCTGTGAGCATTCCTAGCCGGGGACACCCCCCCTCCAGGACCATCAGGAGGAGTTGGCACCCACTGACTCAAAGGCAGCATGGTGTTAAGTGACTGTCCTGGGCCCAGCGTGTTCCTTGAGCCCAGAGGGACTCAGGGCTCCCTCCCTCTGTCCCCAATTCCTCCTGCTCTTTAGAAGAGTCTCTCCAGCAAAATGCTGCCTTATCTGCAGCCTCCCTCCCGGGACAGGACTCGGATGGAGGAGCTGCTCCCAATGCATCGCCCGCATTTATTTACATATCAGCGCGAGGAGGGGGTCGCTCTTCTGCGGTGACACAGCTGCGCTGGAAAAGGGTGTCTATTAAAGAGGCCCTCACCGGTACAAGCTGCAGCCTCTAATTGGCTTCTCGGGGACTTTTTTTTATTATGATTATTTGCTCGGGGAACTGTTCATTTGCGCAAACGATATTAAATGACTATTGTCTCAGTCTTCAAGGAATTACCAGCTGAAGAGGCGCGGGAGCCGCGGCCTGCGACGAGGAGGGCTGCCGGCGCCCATCGGGCCTCGCACCCGCGCCTGTCGCGCTTCTGATCAATAATAAGCTGCTTTCAGCTCTGATGCGCCACGACTCCAGCTACGCGGAACCTGCAATTAGTGGGATAAATCTCCCCTCCTCTTCGGCAGCGACCAGAGAGCAGTCGGGGGAGGGAAACAGCCCTGGATTTTTGACGCTTCTCTCCCAGTCAGTCCAGACTGATGGGGCCCTTGTGTGCAGGGCAGGCTGCTCGCTGTGGGTTTGAACTGCCAACCTGTTGGAAAGCATCTGAGTGGGGCCTGTGCGCGCACCCCAGGGTCTCTCAGCCTTTGGTTCTTGGTAGGCGCCCTGTGTATAACAGAAGGAGAAGCCTTCAGGAAGGTCTGTTTAAATGTTAAGGAGCCCTGGTGGCAGGACGATCGCCCTGCAGGCTAGCGCAACGGAAAGGTCAGCAGCGGAGTCAAGCAGCTGCTCCAGGGGAGGGAGACCTGAGCGCCCGCCATGAAGGAGTCACAGCCTCGGGAATGAAACTGACTGGATGGCTCTGAGGCTTAAAGTTTAAGATTCGTGTTTTTAAAACATTATGTTTGGGAAAACACAGGGTCAGGGAAAGAGAGGACGGCCCTCGATGGGAGGGACCGCCCAGTGGCCGCAGTGCAGTCCAGGGTTGAGAGGCAGGACGGGCCAGGTTCCTTCGGCCCTGCACCAGGGGTCGCTGTGGGTGGGAGCCTCCACGGCACCCTAACAACAACGTCTGGAATGTGCATGGTCTCTAGGACCCACTACATGAAGGGAAGGAGCTGGGCGTGGGGAAAGGTGGGTAGGGACCCAGAAAGAACAATTCTGCACCCTGTCCTTGCACAGGTCTCTCCCAGGGCAGATGAGCTTGGAGATTTGGGGCCCATTTCCACCCGATGCAGTGGAATGTCTGGAGGTGGGGTTTCTGGAGCTGAAAGTCCAGAACTCAGACGCACCAGAATTGCTCTTGGCCCAGAGTTTGCACCTGGAAAATTAGAGCAGCTATAGAGGCTGTCTCCCAGCAGGGCCGCAGTCTCGGCTGGCGCCCATCTGTGAAGCACAAAGCTTCCCTGCTACTCATGGTTTTCAGAGACCCATTACTCCGGAAGTGGATGCCAGTCCTGCTTCGTGGTTTGTCTTACTGTAGAAGCCCATTGACACCTGTCCACCGTGGTGACCCTGCTGGAGTCTGCAATACTGGGGGCATAGTTTCCTGTGTCACAGCAACACACGAGTTGCCCCAGTGCAGCAAACCGACAGACGAATGGTGGCGGCCAGAGCCTTGCTCTAGATCATGGAGAAGCAAAAGGAAGGCAGAGAATGAGGAACCAAGAGAGCTGAGCATACGTTTCAAAGGGCAGTTCCAGATGACAAAGCGAAGTATTATCACTAACTGTGTGAAGACCTAGAAAAACAAAAAGGGAGAACACACAGACACTGCACAAGCTGAAAACACTGAGGGCAGGATTCAAGCAGTCAGCCTAAATACTGAACGAGGCTGAAAGCATAAGACTTAAAACAATTGAATGACAGAATAAAAATGGACACCTTTGGTTTGTGATACTGACAAGGGGTGTGACCGTCCCATGGACCGCTCAAGGAGTAGACAGATCAGTCCTGGACGAAGAGCAAGCAGGTATTCCTAAGAGGTAAGGGTGGTGAAGCCTCATCCCACACGCTGCAGGCATGCTTCAGGGGTGCTGGTCCTTGGAGAGGGACAGCATGATTGGAAAGGTGGAGATTCATTGAAAGAGAGACCGATCCTTAAGGGAATGGACTGGCACAGTGACAGCCACGGTGACTGAGCACGGCAGAGACTGCGGGCGTGGTGTGGACCAGGCCAGGCTCCAGTCTATTGTGCAGGGACTCCTGAGGGCCCTGGCTGACTCAGTCACAGAGCCCGTGCTGTCATCAGGCCCTAATTAGAAGCCCCTCTGTGTGACACAGCAATGGTGACGCAGACGCCGCCTCCTCAGTGATGCTGCGGAGACTCAGGGTGTTGCTGCCCAATCCAGCTCCGACCTGGGTCGACAGCCTCGGGGAGAATTCTGTCGTGTGGGCGCTGACGAGCTGTGGGCTCCCTGCTCCGCAACAGGTGGGTGGAACAGGACTGGTTCCTCTAGAGATGAGGGGTGGGGTCACCCTCACAGCAAGGCTGAACCAGGCCTTCCTTGCTGCCACCCACACATTCCTAGCTGGTCAGGGCCCACAGGGAACCTTCCAGAACAGCAGACAGGTGCACGGCAGTCTTGAGAGTGAGTGACAAGGTTCATGGGCAGACAGCCGGGAAGGAGGCTCCCAGCAGGAAGCTGAGGGCTCAGAGTGATTTCAGGACAGGAGCCATTGGACAATCTGTCACCACGCTGTCACCACACCGGTTTAACTGCAGGCTTTAAAATGACCTTTGCTCTGCTGTTTATTGAACTATGCAAGCGGTAAGCTTCCAAAGAAAGAATCTGAGTGTTACAGGTGTATCTGCCTCAGAGAGCCTTGATGGGTAATAGATTGTTCTAGAATCAGAGTTAGGACATCCAGGTAACAGCATGGAGCACGTCATTTCCTGGCTCCAAGGAGAGCCAGTCCAGGGCACCTCCTTGGGCCTAGATGCTGGTGACCTTGCTGGTCCAACCACATAGGTCCACAGATGCTGACTGGCCACTTGTGTGTGAGGCCCGGGGGTGCTGGGGGCCCAGAGATTGGCAGGACTGGGGCCCAGGCTAGAAGGACGCTGGGGTGAGTGGGGATCTGTACCCCGTCGGCTGATCGCTCAGAGAATCAGCCACGGCGATAGCCTCGCGCTGACCCCGTGCAGCGTGCACGTGGGAGGAGCAGCAGCAGGCCACCCACCTTCCCATGGTTGCTGACCGCACTGCTGCCCTCGCTCGGGAGGGCTGGGTCTCAGAGGCAAACGTCTTGCCTGGCCTGTCTTAGTCTGCACGGTTGAAATCTGCTCAGCGTCCCGACGCACTACAGCCTCCACTCCCAGGCTGGCAGGTGGATGGTTGATGTGCACGGGGTGCCCTGGCCGTGAACCTCAGTCTCCACATCAAACCAGATACACAATGACAAAACCGTGGTCACCGCGATGACACCAACTCAGTGACCCTCAACTGGGTTTCCAAGGGTGGAAAGCTTGATGGAGGACTGCCCATCTTTCTGCTGCAGAGATGACTGGTGGGTTTGAACCATTGACTTGCCAGTTAGCAAGCCGACACCACCAGGGTTCCCTGAATCTCCCACATAGAAGGGGAGCCTTCTGCTCCGGATCATACAGCTATTATCCTCACGACAGTACCGATTGTACCTCATCTCAACTCATTGCCCTTGGGTCAGAACCGCTCTCCACTGGTTTCCCAGGCTGTAAATCTCAGGGAGGTAACTACCCATCGGTGCTGCTGGTGGATTTGAACATCCAGAGATGAGCAGCCGTTGGGTTGGAAGCACAGCCCAGTGTGGACCCTGCCACCAGAGCCCTTGGCAGCTCCACAGCACTGCTAGTTAACAGTGTGACAGTTATGTGGTTCCCGTGCTACAGTTTGGACCTGCGGTGTCCAGAGTCCGTGCTTGTACTGAGAACTTGACAGGTGCTCATCGGAACTGAGATGTGCTAGAAAGTGTGAAAAGCACACCCCACAGCAGACAGGCCTGTGTGTGTGACGGGCACCGAAGCTTGGGAGGAGCTCATTCTGAAGAGGCAGCAACTGAAGGATGGGTGGAAATGAGAGCTGCAGGAGGACGTGGGAGGGGCGCCGGGCAGTCAGGGGACTGTAACCAACATTACAGTGCCGTAAAGAGAAATGCACACGAACTATTTGAATGGAAATCTCATTTTCTCTGTAAACTTTCACACAGGCCATAATAAAAAAATAAAATTAAATACATGCCGCATATGGAAGGCACAGTCTAAAACACTATACACAATTGCTCATAAATAATTTTGTATTAATTACATGCTGGAATATTGAATATACCATGGACTGCTAGGAGAACAAACAGGTTCACCCTAGAGAGGGTGATACCAGGCTTCTCCTTGGAGGCAAGGATTCCGAAGCTTCGTCTGACACACTTTGGACATGTTGTAAGGCAGGATCAGTCCTTGGAGAGGGACGTCATGCTTGGGAGGGATGAGGGACAGCTCAGGAGAGGAAGGCCCTCCATGAGATGGATTGACTCAGTGACTGGGGTAATGGGGGTGGGCGTATCAGAAACAATGAGATTGGCACAGGATAGAGAAGGGCATAGGGCTGCTGGACACAGGGTCACTTTAATAAGTTGCAAGCAACACAATGGCACGTAACAACAACAAGAACAACATGTTTTTGTATGGATTCCATGTTGAAATGGCAACATTGTACAGATGCTGGAGGAAATAAAAGATATTTTTAGAATTTGTTTTCACAGTTCCTGAGGCTGAGAACAAACCTCTCCGTCAGGCAGGGGACTCTTGTCTGCACCACAGTCTCCACGGCAGATAAGAGCTATGCTGAGCTACCGTGTGTGCCCTGTCCTCTTGACACCATGTCTGAAATGCAGAGGTCCTCAGTCCCATAACTAGTGGCCACCTGGTCTCAAATACCCCCTCTCTAAAACAGAGTGACCGCGGCTGCTTCCTTCCCACAGCTTTGCTTCTTCTCATCTGAGGACAACAGCTCAGAATGACTCCGTCCACGGCTCTTCACACCACCTGAGTGGTAAGAAGGAGCGTGGCGTCACAGAAGTGAAGGTAATAACAGAAAGGTCAGTGGTTCAAGCTCACCTGCTGTCTCCATGGGAGAAAGAGTTGGCAGTTTTATTTCCAGAAAGATTACAGCCTCGTGAACCGAGTGGGGATGCTCTGCTCTGTACAGGGTTGTCCTATAGGTCAGAATTCGCTGGACAGCACCTCGCCACGCTACCGCCTCACCTGAGGTAGCGGCCTGGTGCCACCCAACGGCAGCAACACAGGCACCAGGCTCCCAGGAGAGCTAAGCTCTGATGTGGTGTGATAACACACTCAACTTCTACATGAAGACCTCTACCATGGATTGAGGTGCCCCCCCAACATGTACTGAAAATCCTCTATCCCTGTGGTGAAGATCTCTCTTGCAGAGGGGCTGTTTTCTTTGTTATGCTAATGAGGCAAGATTAACATAAGATGTTTTTGCCTCCAACTCTTTTGAGTAGAAAAGAGCACGTTGGGTGCTGGGAATGGAGCATAGAGGGAGGGAGATGCCACATCCTCAGAGGTCTCCTCAGAACCAGGATCAGAAGCCAAGACCACAGCTGGGGCTGGGGCTGACAGACGGAGCCTTCTAGAGCTGTGTCCTGATTTAGACTCATAACCTCCCAGCCTGGGAGAACTGTGTCGGATCTGATGTCCACCCACGGAGAAGCAAGGTAGCCTGAGTGCGGAGGTCACTCACAGACAGGGCATGGACTAAGCTGAGTGTGGAGGAGTTCTCTGACGCCACACAGCACTGCCCTCCTCCTGGGGTTCAGAAAGGTGGGGTAGTGGCCAAGGAGACCACTTCCAGCTGGTTCATCTCCATGGCAACAGATGCTATGGCTTGTCCAGAGGTCACTCACCAGATTATTGGGGTGCAATGATGATCCAAACCCCAAGTCAGGCAATGTTTCCCCAGAATATGTCAAGGACTCCTTTCCTCCATCTGGCTGATACTGGTCAGGCTGCCACGTGCTCCAGAGGTCCCTGGAGGAGTTGGCTCATCACAGTGGCTGCGACAGTGGGGTCAAGCACCATAGAGGGGTGAGGACAGGGCAGGACAGGGCGGCTGCCTTCTGTTGTACACGTGCTGACTTGACAACACCCAACAACAACAACAGCATATCCTTTACTCCAAGTCCACTGGCTGTAAATGTTAATCACATGCAAATACTTTTGCAGGAACAATTCCAGGAATATTTGCCCAAACACCTGGCTCTGCAGCCCAGCCAGCTGACATAGGAAGTTCACATCACACCCACTGATGCTGAGAGGGAGTGCAGACCTGCCCAAGGTCACTTGCATGTGGCAGCAGGACACCCTGGCATGGTGTGCCCTCTGGTTTCTGTGATAATGATGGCTGAAAGGCATCTGAAAGCTGGGTGCCCTTCCTCAGCCTCCACGTTCACAGGAGTCTGCACACAGCTTCCTCCCGCCCCAGACAGCTCCCAGCAGTATCCGCCGTGTCAGTGCTGGGGGGGGGGGCCTGCTGTACCCTCAGCCGAGTGTGCAAGCGGCATAAATCACCATTTATAACAGTGGAGCCCTCCCTTACCAGGTTCAGAGGGCAGAGGAGTGTTGGGGAGAACCAGCCAAGGATGAAAAGACATAAAAAAAGACGGTGGCGGCAGGAGGCTGCGCTCACCACTATGTGGTAACATGCAGAGGTGTGTGTTTGTATAAAGAAATGAAATAAAATGGCTTAAATAAATAAATTAATCATCTCGAAAGCTTTATAGGAGCAAGAAAATAGGGCAAGCCCTGCATCTAGGGTCTGCTTGCTGAAATAAGCAAAAGCAAAAGTTTCTTCTCCAGCGGTGTTGCTTCTGTTGTCCACTTGCGGGTGTGTGGAGTCCGAGTGGTGAGTGTCCTAGAGAGCGTGCTGGGCAGTCACCACACTGCACTGGGCTCTAGCTGGGCCCATGTGTCAGCTCAGATCAACCCTGAGCCCAGGTGCCCTGTCTCTGAACATTGACCATCACTTTCTGCGCAGGAGAGAGCCTGGGAGGGGAGGTGGGGAAGGAACCGTCCTCCTGGTGAGTTCTGAATCAGCTTTTACCCCAGAACAGCCCCCCTCCAGGGATTTTTTTTTTCCTGGGAGACCTGGGGGAGGAAAGAAGAGAGCATGAAGGGGACCTGAAAGAGGGCAGCTTGGGGGTTGGTCTGGGAAAAAGGGGCCTGGGGATACCTGGGGAAGGCAGCCTGGAGGACCCAGGAGGACTGGGGCTGGCCTGGAAGTCCTGCTGGGCTGAATGACAACTTTGGGACTTCCTCTTGGCTCTGATATTCCAGGGCCTGGACTTCACTCAGTATTTTCTGATGACCTGGCCTCCAGCGGAGTGACAGCTGGTGCCCTTGCCCCACCCTGGCAGCCTTACAGGGCTGCAGGAGGGGGGCTGGGAGAGACTGGCCCTTCACTCTGAACACAGACATATGCATATGTCTGTTGTGATCCCAGTTCACAGATTCATTAAATGGCCTGGGGAGGGAAGGGCAGGCTTCCCTGGCTCTGTGAGATACTGAGCCTGGATCCTGTCCAGGTTTCGTCCATGCTTTCCAGCTCTGGTATGTGAGGGTGGGCCAGTTTTCCCCAGGCCTCACTAATCCTGCAGGCTGAGCTGCTTCCTCGGACCATTAGCCTCCATTCAATCTGGCTCTGAGCCACAGAGTTTTAATTACTCTCAGGGGACTCAGCAGCCCCCCTCACCTCACCCGTGCAGAGGGCCAGCAGAAATAAAATAACATAAGACAATGCCTGGCTGATCTATCAGCTACCAATGAAGATGGACTGCTGACAGCAAGTGGAAGCTGCAGAGTGGACTCACTGACTGTGGAAAGAACCAGCTCTGTTAATTGGCTCAGCTGTGACCCCTGGTCCCTGGGAAAGGTTGGGAGTATTGACTGCACAGGGCAGAAAATGCAGCCTAGTGGATGTGGTAATTGGTGGTGCCTGTGTTCCCACCACCAGAGCTGGTTCCTGCTTGGCCTGGACCCTCTCAGTGGGCACTGTGTGTGCCAGTGTGAAGAAGGAGCAGGAAAGGGGGCCAAGAGGGTGGGAGTTGAAGGCTGGTGAGGATGGGGCTTGCAGCTCAGAGAGGACCAGAGGAAACTAGCTTGCTGGAGGGTGACAATGTAGGGAAGCCCTCAGTGTCATGGAGGACCCAGGATGCCCTTGATCTGATGAAGCCTGTGACCTTTCACATTTAGACCCAGAAGGAAACCTGGCCCTGCCGGGCACAGCGTTCAGACCGAGACATCAGTATTCTTGCTGGAGAGCCCACACCGTCCACGCAGATGGGGAGGCAAAGGCCGGCTCCTGTGCATCTCTGAAGCTATCTCTTGCTCCGTTGATAAGTACACCCAAACCAGCAGCTCCCCCAGAGCTGATCCCACTCATGGAAAACTTGTGGGGTTTGCAGTGATGCAGGAGAGGATTGAGTCAGTGACTAGGGTAATGGGGATAGGTGTGTAGGAGATAGTGAGATTGGCACAGGATAGAGCAGGGTTTAGGGCTGTTGTACATAGGGTCGCTGTGAGTCACAGGTGACTCAACGGCACATAACAACAACAACAACAGTTTTGCAGTGGTAGAATGCTGGCATTTTCTTTTGAGGTGCCTCTAAGTGAACTCAAACCTTCAGCCTTTGGATTAGCAGCAGAGTGCCTTAAATGCTTGCACCAGGCCAGGGCCTCCCTTGCCTGTGTGGTGGTTGAAACCAGAAGCCTATCACTCCCAGGTGCACTGTGTTCCAATTTAATGATTCAATGACTCCCAGGCGGCACTCATCTTGGGGCCCTCCTCTTGCTCTCCTCTCTTATTCTCTCCCTCCACTGAGATCCTGTACTCTGACCTGGCTGAATAGCGTAAGTTTACCTATTCTCACCCTCCAGGGCGCTTCCCACCATCTCCCATCACTCTCATAGTCAGCGCTGTGTGTGTCTGCTGTCCATCATCTCTCACTGTCCAAGTCCCCACTCCCCTTCCTCTCCTGAACTGTTTACAGAGGACACACCTGGGAGCACCAGGATTGAGAGCCGTCTGTAGTCATCTGCTTGGGGCTGTCTCACCTTCCTCCTAGTGTCCCCAGCTAGCTCCTCTGGTCCAGCCTCTTGTCCTCACTGCACTCTGTCATACCCATCTGCTGTGGAGTTTCTTCATGCCCACTGTAAGTGCTTCATGGCGGGCCCACAGTTCTCATTTCTGCCTAATTGACATATGGTCTTGTTCACCTCTGTACCCTATCTCTGCTGGGCTGTTCATGGGGAAATAACAGAGGGATCAGGACAAGCTTCTCCCAACTTTGCCAGATGATCACCTTATTGTTTCTTTTCCTAGTCCATCTCCTTCCCCCACAATCCCTCCTTCCCAAACTCCACCCTTTCCTCTTCTCCTCTCTGGATCACCCTGGCTTAACTTTAGATAGTGCATGCAGCGTGCTGCAGAAGATTGAAGACTACACCCTTCGATATGGGTTACATCCAAACGTCAAGGAAACAAAAGTGGTCATCACTGGGTCAACAGGCAGCATCGTGATAGGTAGAGAAAAGATTGAAGTCGTCAAAGATTTCGCTTACTTGGATCCATAATCAACTCACTTGGGACAAATTTGTACTGGGAAAATTTGTTGTTAGTGATCTCTCCAAGGTATTAAGGAGCAACAAAGTCAGTTTAAAGACTAAGGCTGAACCTGATTGAAGCCATAATCTTTTTAATTATTTGTTCTGCATTTTAATGTTGGACAACGAATAAGGATGGTAGAAGAAGAATCAATGGTTCTGAATTGTGATGATGGAGACTGAAAATCCCATGGACTGACAAAAGAACAACCAAGTATGTATTGGAGAAAGTGCACCCAGTGTCCTCCTTAGAGGCAAGAATGATGAAACTTTGTCTCGCATATTTTGGACATTTTGTTAGGAGGGTTTTTGTTGTTGTTGTTGTGTGCCATTAAGTCAGAACCAACACACAGCTGACCCTCCAGCAGGTTTTCAGAGGCAATAAATCACATGGGAGGAGATGCCCAAATATTGTGCTTGGAAAGATGACAGAAGAGCTCATTTAAATACAGTGACACAGTGATTCTGACAATGAGCTTGAGGGTATTAGAGATGAAGAGGATGGCACCGGATAGAGCAAGGTTCAGATCCATTGTTCTTAGGGTCACTGTGAGTCATACCGACTTGATGGCACCTAACAATGACATGCAGCTAAACTTAGCTGCTTTTGAGGTGTGAAAGGGAGATAACAAACTTCTACAGTCTCCTAATGTGAATAATGTTCTTTTCTCAAAACTCTAGGTTTACTGGGGTGGGGGGAGAGAATCTATTTTGAATGTCAGAAACTAAACATTATCTCCTTTTTCTTTGCTTTCTTTATATAAAAAAATTCTAATCTCCTCCCAAGCAGATGGATGACTTGGGCTGATTAGGGAGAAAGAGAGAGGAGAAAAGCACATTAATATATTTAAAAATATTACTCTCATTGCACATGCATAATTTCATTTTATCTGCACACTACCCCTACAAGGTAGGTGCTGCTCTTGTCTCTATGTTAAGATGAAAAATGAAATTAATGCTGGGAGATTTAAGTGCTTGTCTTTCTCAGGAAGACCTTCTACTTACAGGAAAGATGCAGGTGGGAGGGTGTTGTATCCTTGGGTGTTCCTGGTTTTATTAGAGATGTTCCATCCCCAATGCAATCTGAGGGCATAAACTTCATCTGCCTAGGTACTGTGGAGAAACATCTCCTTGGCTTTACTATCCCAGGTCAATGGAGGAAGGCCTCCACTTAATACTTGGCTCCCAGATCTAGCAGAGTGAGGGCTCTGCTTTCCTTAACTTTGTCCAAACATCCCTGAAAAGTACGTCTGAGTTCAGCTGCTGTTGGGGCACTCCTCTGCTAGTGGAGAACTCAGATTCTGAGAGAGGAGATATAGGTACCCATGAGTCCCTGCACAAGGCCTGGGAAGAACTGAGAAGACAGAGGAAGTGAGTGAAGGAGACGCCCGGAGTTTACGCTTCATGATCTCTGTGGTCACACCACCCAGATATTAAGTAAAATCTGTGGAGATAAAGGATCCACAACCTTTCCTCTTAAGGTGTGATATGTAAGCCCCTATCATTGAGTGAATTGTATCCCCCAAGTGGTTTGGAAGTTGCAGAATGATGTAATCCACCAAGATGTGACCTGATGCGATCACTCCTGATACAAGGAGATTAGGGTGGACACAAAATTCTTAGTCAGGTCAAAGGCCTGATCCTTTAATGTGATTAAGGGTGTTTCCTTGAGGTGTGGCCAGCATTACTCACTGTCTAACAAAAGCTAAAAGGAGAATCCATGTGAGGCTATTCTGCTCAGTCCTGTGGGTCTCTGTGAGCTGGGGTAATCTTGGCAGCAGTGAGTTTGGTGCTGGGTATTGTGCACCCATCTAGAGTCCCCACTGTGGGTTGGTGGCTTTGTTCTCTTCTCCGGATTGGTCATCAGTGTCTCTTGTCCCACTCCCTGGTCATTGCAGTTCCCTCAATTCTATTGTTTACCCTTGATAGCTTAACTACCACCTGTTGCTGTTGTTGTGTACCTTAGAATTGGAACTGACCCATAGCTGACCCTCCAACAGGTTTTCAGAAGCTGGAATCACACAGGAATCACATGCTTGGAAGGTTGAAGGGACAGCGCGAGAGAGGAAGATACCAGATGAGATGGATTGATACAGTAACCAGGCAATGGGGGTTGGTGTGTCGGAATTAGTGAGACTGGCTCACAACAGGGCAGGGTTCAGAGCTGCTGTAAATAGGGTCACTGTGAGACTGGCTCACAACAGGGCAGGGTTCAGAGCTGCTGTAAATAGGGTCACTATGAGTTGTAGGCAACTCGACAACACACAACAACAACAACAAATCACATGGGAGGAGATTGCCCACTGTTCTCCCACCAAATGGCTGGTTTCAAACTACCATGCCTTTGGGATTTCAGTGCAGCTTCTTGCCACTAGGCCACCAGAGCCCAGTCCATATGATGTCCCCACTTTGGGTCTGTGGCTTTGTTTTCTTCTTGAAATTGGTCATCAATGTCTCTTGTCCTACCTCTTAATCATCATAGTCACCTCAGTTCTATTGTTCACCCTCGATGGCTTCAACTCCCACCTTGTTGTTGTTGTTGTTGTTGTTATGTGCCGTCAAATCGTTTGCGACTCATAGCGACCCTATGTACAACAGCCCTAAACCCTGCTCTATCCTGTGCCAATCTCATTGCCTCCAACACACCCATCCCGATTACCCCAGTCACTGAATCAATCCACCTCATAGAGGGTCTTCCCCTCCTGTGCTGTCCCTCTACTCTACCCAGCATGATGTCCCTCTCTACAGACCGGTCTCTCCTCACATGTCCAAAGTATGTTAGACGGAGCCTCAGAATCCTTGCCTCCAAGGAGCAGCCTGGTTTAACCCTCTCTAGGATGAATCTGTTTGTTTTCTTGGCAGTCCATGGTACATTCAATACTCTTCTCCAGCACCACAGCTCAAAGGCATCAATTCTCCTTCTATCCTCCCTAGTCATTGTCCAACTCTCTGATGCATAACAAGTGATTGCAAAAACTATGGCCTGTATCAGGCGGACCTTAGTCTCCAGAGAGACACCGTTGCTCTTGAGTACTTTACAGAAGTCCCTAACCGCAGACTTTCCCGTCGCAATACGTTTTTTTTTTTATTTCAACTCCCACCTACACACCCAAAACTCTCAGCCCAGATCTTGCTTTGAGGACTCTCAGCATACTCTGTGAAGGAATGTTTGCTTTGTATGGGGGGCTGATTGTCAGCCATTATCCATCTCCCCAGGAAACCTTTCCTGAACCAGAGAGTAAAAGGACTCCTCTCAGACATCTGTACGTTCACCTCCAATGTCATGTCACACTTATTAACGAGGATGAGAAATCAGAGGCCACCATCATTCCTGCTCCTTCAGAGTATATGCATTTTCTTCCAGATGAACCACTTAGATGATATATCCATTCTCTCAATGAAATAAATAGAAACATAACCACCAGGTTTGAGACGGTGCCCCTGCCTGGGCTTTGGGAAGACTCTTCTGGCCCTCCTCTCTGCTCATTCTCCATGCTGCGATGCATCCCTTGGTTACAGATAACGACTCCTTTTCCAGGATATCCAGTTTCCCCCTTGGAAACATGTAAATGTTTCAAGCTTGATTTCTATTCTGTCTTCATTTCTTAGAAGAAGTCTTCTCACTCAACATTCTGATTATTTACATTTTCCTCTGGATTGTGAGGCAGCTGCTCAAGGCTGTCACTGATTTGATTCCCTGCCATGTTGCATCTCTTCTTGGCTGCCCCCGTGTACACTTTAACACCAGGATTGCATTTTTGGTTTTCTGGAAACATCTCCTTGTCAGCGTGTGTTGTGTTTTCATCTCAGCTCCGTGTCCACTTGTAGTTTCCTGCCCCTGATTTGGAGAATGCTGTGGAATTCTACATCCAACAGAGGATATTAGCTTTGTAGAATGTTCTAGTTTCAGCCATAATCCTCTTCCTCAGTCTTAAAGGGCAGTGATGACACCAGGGACATCATCGTTGATGTCAAATGGATCCTGGCTGGAAGCAGAGAATACCAGAATGCCTATTTATGCTTTATTGACATTTGACTGTGTGAATCATAACAAATCATGGCAAACATTGAGTAGAACGGAAATTGCAGTACACTTAATTGTGCTTATGTGAAACCTATACCTACACCGAGAAACTGTTGTCCAAACAGAGCAAGGGAACACTGCATGGTTTAAAAATAGGAAAGGTGTGTGTCAGGGTTGTATCTTTTCTCCATACCTATTCATTTCGGTCTGCATGCTGAGAAAGTTATTTAAGAAGCTGGACTTGATGAAGAAGAATGTGGCATCAGGATAGGAGGAAGACTCATCAATAACCTTTGATATGCAGAAGACACACCTTTTCTTGCTGAAAGGGAGGAGGACTTGAAGCACTTTTTGGAGAAAGTCAAACACTGCAACCTTGAATATGGATTGCATCTCAATCTCAAGAAAACAAAAATTCTCACCACTAGATTAATAGATGGAATCATGATAGATGGAGAAAAGACTAAAACTGTCAAAGACCGTCATCTTACTTGGATCTACAGCCAGTACCAGTAGATCAGAAGACGTATTGCACTGGGGACCTACTAAAGAGCAATGATGTCGGTTTTAGGCCTAAGGTGTGCCTGATCCAGACCATGGTCTTTTTAAATCACTTGCTGCATTGCTGAGAGATGGACGATGGATAAGAATAACGGAAGAAGTGATGCCTTTGAACTGTGGTGTTGGAGAAAAGTGCTCAATATCTCATGGACGGCCAAAAGAACAAACAGATATGTATTGGAGAAAGTGTAGCCAGAGTGCTTCTTAAAGTCAAGGTTAGAAAAGCTTCACCTTGCATACTTTGTGCTAGAAACAGTTATTCTTTGGAGAAGGACAACATGTTTTGAAAGGTGTGGGAGACAGAGGAGGAGAAGTAGACCGTCAACGAGGTAGAGAAGCACAGTGACCTCTGCAATGAGTTAAAGTGCGTCAGAGTTTGTGAGGATGGCACAGGACAGGGTGCAGATCTGTTGTTCATAGGATCGCTATGAGTTGTACTTGACAGCACCTAACAAAAATGACAATCACTTTCTTAGGGCTCCCTGGAGAAACAGAACCCCGATGAGCCAGATAGACATAGGTTAGATAGATCACAGATAATAGATGAGTGAGCATTGTTTCATATATTTTGTACATGATGCTAGAAGTTATTCCTTAGAGAGGGATACCATTCTTGGAAAAGTAGAGGGTCAGTTAAGAAAGGAAGGTATTCAACGAGATGAATTGACACAATGACTGCAGCATGGGCTTGTGTGTGTCTTGTGTGTGTCAGAGTTAATGAGGACTGCACAGGACAGAGCAGTGCTCAGCTCTGTTGTTCATAGGATCATTATGAACTATACTCAGCTTGAAGGCATATAACAACAATAATAATAGTGTGAGTTCTGAGCTTGTCAATTGATTTTTCTCCTCTTTATTGACTTAAGTTTTCTTCTTTGTATGTTGTTGTTACTTGCCATTGAGACACTGCGACTCATAGCAGCTCTATGTACCACATCTCTGAAGCCTGTCCTGTCCTGAGCCAGCCTCACTGACTTCAACACATCTACCCCCATTGCCCCAGTTACTGTATCAATTCATCTCAGTTGGGCTCTTCCTCTCCTGTGCTGTCTTTGCACTCTTCAGAGCATGATGTTCTTCTCCAAGGACTGATCTCTCCTGGCCACATGTCCAAAGTATGTGAGACAGACCTTCAAAGGCCTAGCCTCCAAGGAGAAACTTGGTTTCACTCTCTCCAAGAAAAGACCGATTTGTTTTCTTGATGATCTATGGTATGTTCAAGACTCTTCTCCAGCACCACAGCTCTGAAGCCTGTCCTGTCCTGAGCCAGTCTCACTTCTCCAGGCATCGATTCTTCTGTCATCCTTAGTCATTGTCCAGCTCTCTGATACATAGAAAGTAACTGCAAAGACTGTGGTCTGGATTAGGTGCACCTTGGCGTCTAGACTGACATCATTGCTTTTCAGTACCCTGGAGATGTCCCTGACAGCAGATTTTCCCAGTGCAATCCATCTTTTGATTTCTTGACTGCTGGTGCCAAGGGTGTTGATTGTGGAGCTGAGCAAGCTGTTATTGTCAATAAACCTCAATCTCTTCTTCATTTATCATGGTACTGTCAATTGTATCAGTGGTGAGAACATTTGTCTTCTTGATGTTGAACTTCAATCCGTATAGAAGATTATCGTTCTTGACCTTTTTAAGGTCCTCTTCAGTTTCAGCAAGCAAGGTGGTGTCATCTGCATAATGTATGTTGTTGATGAGTCCTCCTCCAATTCTGATGTCACATTCCTCCTCATAAAGCCCAGCCTCCAGAATGTTCTGTTCTGCATATAGACTGAAAAGTTATGGTGACAGAACATATCCCTGACACACTCCTTTTCTGATTTTTAATCATGCAGTGTTCCCTTGCTCTGGTCTGAGAACTGCTTCCTGGTCAAAGTATAGGTTTCACAATAGCACAATCAAGTATTCTGGGATTCCCATTCTTCTTAAGGTTAACCACAATTTGTTGTAATCCACACAGTCAAATGTCTTTGCATAGTCAATGAAACACAGATAGACATTCTGCTGGTACTCTGCTTCCTGCCAAGATCCATCTAACATTGGTGATAATGTTTCTAGTGCCATGACCTCTTCTAAACATGATTTTCAACCTCAGGACACTCTAGATTGATTTTTTAAAAAATCTTCTTGGATTCCTGGCATGTGTGTATTCCTACAAATATTCTTGAGATTTATTCTGGGACTCAGGTTATCTGGGAACAACTTTAAGTCTTCTGTGAAGGATGTATTAGGTAGAACCAGAGCAGCATTTAATTTGGGCTAATTATTCCCTAATAATCCTTGATTGCACAAGAGTTGAGCACTAGACTGCTAACTGAAAGGTTGGCAGTTCAAACTCATTGAGCAATCTTGAAAGAGAAAGACTTAGCAGTCTGTTCCTAAGAGGTTATAACTCAGAAAACTGTGTGATGGTTATTCTCTGTCACATGGAGTCACTTGGTTGGAATCAAGTTGATGACACACAAGGATTATTATTTCTCATTATAAAAGCAAGACCACACTGAAGGCTATGAGCTTCACCAGTCATGAACTTCTCTGGACGAGCTCCTGGGAAAAGCCCTCACTCTGTACTCAGTACTGTCACTTCTGTTCTTTGCTGGTGGCTCTTTACTCCCAATATGGACAGATCAAGAGTCTACTGGACATTCAAAGGGCATCTGGACCTCACTGTCTGTGCCTCTCTCTCTTCTTTGCTTCTCCATCCTCTAAGCCTGACCACATGATCTCCCTGGACTGACAACTCTAGGCCCACTCTTCCAGAGCTATGGCTGATTCCCCTTCTCTGTCTCATTGCCTGGAAACAATCTCCAGACAATTATCTGGAGAAGTCAGAGCGTTCACTCTGCTCACCTCTCCAAGATTACTGACCTTTTGGACCTGATGTCCAACTCATCACTTCACACATGCTGACCACTGTGTCCATGGAATAGCTTCTATCACTGTATCCTGCTGCAGATAGAAGTCACTTTCTTCATGCTGCTTCTGCACTTCCATCCCCTCTGTGTCACTGCCTTTTTTATCTGTGCCATCTCTTTTCATGATGGATCTCTCCAAAGCTCTGTTGTTTTCATTAGCATTTTTCAAAGACCAGCATTTGACTTGGTTGACTCTCTTTCTTTGGTTTCTTTCCTGTCTCAATAATTTATCTTCTTAACTTTTTTTCACGGGCTTCATCTTTCTATCATGTTATGCTAGGATAATCTGGTTTTGCCTCCTAACTTCTACAGGGGAATTTTTACATCGTGGATTTTTGGATGTTCTTTTGTTCTTGCATAAGCACGTGGGGCTATATTTTTCTGCCCAGTACTGGTTTGGCTGCATCCCACACATTTTCCCTTGTAGTATTTTTATGTTCATTAATTAGGTTCTAAATATGTACAAAACCTACCCCTTGTCCTTTATAAAATTAGACTCATGGTAAAGATGGGTTCTTCCAGAGAGGGTTTGAATTTTATCTGGCAAAATGCTGGGATTGTGCCTGCCCTCTTAGCCATTGTTTTGAGAGTTGTTACATCTCCCAAGGAGCACGGATGCAGCCTGTGACCCGCAGAGGGAGTGGGTTGTGGTTCTTGTACTCAGCACCATGGTCAGATCACAATGCCTTAGTGCAAAAAGACGGCAGTTCAGACCACAGAGTCCCTCCTCTGGAGAAATACCTGAAGACCTGACGACCTGCTCGCATAAAGAGCGCAGCCGAGAAAACCCCACTGGGTGGGTCCTCTATGTTTCATGGGCCACTGTGGGACTCTATCTGGCTGATCCCATCCAAGGGCTTGGTGACCTCAGATCTTCAGACCTTTGTCTTGTATTTCAGACCCAAAACTGAACTCCCGCACCCAAGTTGACTCTAGTACATGATGGTCCTGTGGGCAGAGTGGAATTCAGCCTTCCTTTGCTGAGTGCCTGGTGGTTTTCTGTCACCAACCTTTAATCTACCAGCTGAATGCCTTAACCACTGCCACCAGTGCTCCCCAGAGACTCCAGGCTCCTGGGATGTCTGCTTGCACAGTCTTCCATGTCCTGTATTGAGCCTGCCCGGTAGTGAGTACCTTATGTCCTTCCTTACCTGTCCAACTTGCTCCATGTCCTATGTACCACCATGTTCCATGTCTTACCCACTGGCTCCTCCATCCAGGTTGTGTACCATGGCCCAGAGAGCCCCTACCTGGATACTCACACTACTCCCAGTCCCATGTGCCTCTGCCCCCATCACATCCACTGAGTGTCCAGCCCTCTGGATGCCGTCCCTCTCAGGGTTTCCTGTGCTTGTGTTTAGTCTAAATTGGACAACCTCTGCATGTTTCCCATGGCCATGACCCTACAAATCTGCTTACCACAAGCAGCTGTACCCTGGAATATTCACAACGACAACTCCTGAAGTCTTCCACCACCGGAGCCCACAGGTCATGTGCGTGGCTAGCTCCACAGAACAGCTTTATTCTGACACACGCTCTGTAGTGGGGGCTCTGTGTTCAGACACACAGGCACAGGTCCGCATGCATGTCCTTGCTGGCCTGCTTTCCCCTACACAGTGGGTCTCCTCAGATGAGGACAGCTCTCATTCCATGGCAGGCCACTGTACATGTCCTTACTATCACGTTTGCTGTCCCTACTCTCACCCAGTGTTCATGGGCTCCCAAGAGTGAGGGTACCATGATTGTTGGTGCAGACACACATTGAAGACATTGTTGCTTGGTCCAGACTGCCACAATTAAGTGAAGGTTGTAAAAAAGTGAGTCACATCAACTTTTTGTTCCCCAGTGCTCAGGTGTGTCAGGGATCATAAGGATAGGACAGGGTTCAGATCTGTTGTTCACAAGGTCGTTGTGAGTTGTACACACCTGGATGGCACCTAACCACAGCAGTGCCTGGAAAAGCTGTGCTTTCATGCTGACGCAGCCTGTGATGTGCACAGTTCCAGCTCTTATTGTCGATGAGTCCGAGTTGATTCAGGTGTTCAGAGCTGTATATCGCTGGGGAGGAGACTGGCCACCTTTCTTGCTCAGAGTGTTGTGGATTCGAACTACCAGAGACATGTTGCTTTTGGATTGACGGTGCAGCTCCCTATAGACTAAGCCATGAGAGCTTCCTACGGTATGCATTTTGTTGTTGTTGGATGTCCAGCGAGGTAACTGACTCCTAACAATGCTCTGGACCACATCTCTGAGGTGGGTCCTGCCCTATACCCGGTCCCTGGTCCCGACCTTGTGGCCGTCACTATGACAGTCAATCACCTGGCGGGCCGTCCTCTCTTTTGCTGACCTTCAGTGTTTCCCAAGAAGATGCCTCTCTTCAAGGACGGGATCTGAAAATATGCCCAAAGTAAGTGAAACAAAATCTCACCGTCCGTGCGTCTAAGGGGCGCTCAGGTTACTCTTCCCTCAAGACATAGCTGTTGGTTCTATTGGCAGTCCATAGGCTATTCATACCCCCACCGACTCCAAGAGTCAAAGACATCCTTGATTCTTTTCTTAAAAAAATTTATTTTCTACTAGTTTATTTACAAAATTCAAATACATTGTTTTTAAGAACAAATTCTTTCAATTTCCCTCATCCCGCCCAATCAAACTGTACAACATCCATTATTCTTCTGTCTTCCTTATTCATTGTCCAGAGGTGTAGGAAGCAATTGAAAACAACCATGGTTTGGATCAGACTAAGTTGCTCTTGAGCACTTTGAAGAGGCCTTTGACAGCAAATGTCCCCGTGCACACAAAAATTTTGGTTTCTGGACTGCTGCTGCAGTGAGTGTTGACTGTAGATTCAAGTAAGATGAAGTCTTTGACTGTGTCAACCTTTTATCATCTATCACAGGACAGAGCAGGGTTCAGAGCTGTTGTACGTAGGGTCACTATGAGTTACAAGTGACTCGACGGCACATAACAATATCATGATGATGCTTACTGGTGTAGAAGTGAGGATTTTGGGTAATTTTTGAATGTCAAAATGTAACCCATATTAAAGGCTATAGTCTTAGATCTTGTGCAGCAAATGCATCAAGTCTTCAAATTCTCCAAGCAAGATTGTGTCATTTGCATAACACAGGTTGTTGATGAGTCTTCCTCCAGTCCTCATGTCACGTTCTTTGTCACATAGTCCCGTTTTTCAAATGAGTTGTTCAGCATCCATTCATCCATTTGAACAGGTGTGGAGAAAGGCTCTAACCTGATGCACATCTTTCCCGATTTCAAACCATGTGGTGTTCCCTTGTTCTGCTCAACCACTTCTTGGTCTATGTATAGACGAATTAAGCACAATTAAGTGTTCTGGGACTTCCATTTTTCTCAATTTTAGCCTTATTAGGTGTGATCTACACAGTCAAATGTCTTTGCATAATCATTAAAACACAAGTAAGCATCTTTCTGGTATTCTCTGCTTTCAACCAAGATCTACCTGACATTAGCAATTATCCTGTGTGCAATAACCTCTTCAGAATCCAGCTAGAATTCCTAATAATACCTTGCCAGCATATTATTCCACCCATTTAAAAATAAATCTTCAATAACATTTTATTTGAATATTAATGATACTGTTGAATGATTTTCACATTCTGTTGGGCTACCTTTTATGGAAACGGAAGCAATTACGTATCTCTTCTAGTAAGTTGATTGGACAGTTAGTCTTCCATATTTGTTAGCAGAGACTGGGGAACATGCCCAGGGCTGCATCTGTTTCTTGAATCACCCCAATTAGTATTCCATCGATTTCTGGAGTCTTACATTTTGTTAATGCCTTCAGTGGAAGCTGGACTTCTTTCTTTTGGAGTGTTGGTTCTGGATCACATGCTTCATCCTAAAATGTCTCAGTATCAACCAGTTAATTCTTTTTGGTTCAATGATTTTGTATATTCCTTACATCTTCTTTTGATCCTTCCTGAATAATTCAACATATTTCTCATAGCATTTTTCAGTATTGCAACCTGAGGCTTAACTCTTTTCTTAGCTGCCATCCTTCCTCCTGGGACATCCTGTTCCTTGGCCTTGTGAAGTGCTGCTGTCCCAGCCCTCTCTGCCCACCTCTCCTTCCCACCTTATCTGTCTTTGGTTCCAGGCCTGCTCCTTCTCGGCTTGCCTTCCACTGTCATGTCTTCAAAGCTGGGGAGGCCCTGAGATTCCCTCTCCTCTTTCCTCCTGGGAATCACACCCACACCTGAGGCTCTGATTATGCACTGTGCTGATGGCTCTCACTGCTCTGGGTCCTGCAGATCAGGTTCCTGCAGGGACTCAGCGAAGGAGGGATCTTAACAAGCATGTGTTCTCACAAAGGATCCAGGGGCCAGCAGAGACTGGCAGCAGTGGGGGTCATCCCTCCGTGAGACCACAGACCCAGGCACTTGAATGTTGTCAGTACTAGGGGAGAAGGACGAGGCCACATGCAGCAGTCTTAGGGTCTTTGGGAGAAAGGCTGGCCCACCCGCAGTAGGTGGGAGGGACAAAGGGAAGCCAGTCCCCCATTTCACTCTCCTCTCACTCCCTGGTCCCTCAATGACCACTCGAGAGTATTGGGAACCACACTGATGTGTTTATAGACCCACCTCCCTGGGCACCAAAAGGGGAGAAAACCCATTGAGATCTGGGTGGTGGGGCGTGGAGGAACAGAGACCAGTGAGAAGTGTAGTCAGCGCCCATCCAGCGGGCTGCATCCTCGACCAGACTGCGTGCTGAGCTCTGTGACCTTGAGACCCTTTGCTGATCTCTCTGGATCTCAGCACCCCCATGGTGTGCTGAAGGTGTGAATGACACACTCTAGTGTCCTCACTCCCTACTCTGTCTAGTGGTTCTTACTCAGAGTGACCCCCTGCATGTCACAGACTGGAGCCCAGTCCTGCGCCATCCCACTGCTTTGCTATCATTATGTTTGAACCCATGGCTGCAGCTGCACCATTTAGTCCATCTTGTTGGGGACCTGCTTCTTTTTCTTTTTTTTTTTTCTATATATTTTATTAATTTTCATAAACATTTACAGAGATTTTGGGTTTCCATTCATTCATTGTTGCACTATTCTCTCTACCCTTCCTGCTTCTTTTTCAATGACCTACCAAGTGTGTTGCGCTTTTCCAGGTGCTGGTCCACACGTCCAAAATAAGTGAGTCCTTTTCACCTCTTACTGCTGTTTTGTGCCATCAGATCACAACCATTCAGAGCCGATTGTCTAGTGGTTTTTGAGAGGCTCAGAAGTGGCATCCACTTCCTAAATAACATGGAAGCTCGATGAACATGGATAGATGTCCACTGTTGTGGAGGGGTTTCAGGCCTTTTGCTCATACTGTCGCTGTGAGTCGTGCTCGACTTGAAGGCAATCAACAACCACCACCACCACCACCACTGTACCACAGGAAGTTGTCCATCTTTCTCTCACAGAGCAGCTGCTGCATTCAAACCACCTGCCTTTGGGTTGTCAGTGCAGCTCCTTACCTCCAGGCCACTACGGTGCCCCTTCTTTATTTCCTGATCACAGCTGGTACCTTGGTCACATCAATTCTACGGGTCTTAAGAGAGAGGGAATCCAGGTGATCTGGTGAAGGCCAACCAAGAAGTCTGCTTCCCAAACCCTCCTTTGGGGTGCTGTGGTCATATGTCCATTGTAGACTGAGCCTGTGGCCCAGAAGAGACTGCACTGTGTGGGTCAGTTTAGAGATGATGTCCTTTGCTGGTCCCTGATAACTTCCCTGTGACTGGCCAGCTCCCTGGCTGGAGGTGATGCCTCTACCTGGTGTGGATAGCACACCTGTAGTATATTCACACTATAGTAGGTTCAGTTCATGGTCTCAACAGAGGTCCCTTCAGAGCAAAGGAGCAGCAATAGGTGACTGTTCAGCAGGTTTAACTTGAGTCCTCCCCCAACCCCAGGCCATGTGGTCACCCTAATTCCATCCCATTTTCAGGACCAGGTGTCTGACCCAGATCATCTTTGTAAGTCCGCCCACCACCTCCCTGCAAGCTGAGATAACTCATTGCATTTTATTAAGCACATGTAATTTAATCAATAGCCCACATCTCTTTGTAATGCAGATGCTAATCGGAGAGATTCGGGCATCATAAAAATAGCTCTCCTCTATGTGTCTCCCTGCCCTCTTCCCACAGCAAGCTGACCCCTTTTAACCCCCTCACTTAAAGCTTCTAGTAATTGCCTTTGTGTTTCAGATGGTGCTCTGAGGCCACTGCTGATGATTCTGTTTTCGGCTCCTCCTCAGCGGACTTTGCTGAGTGATAGATGAGCCTGGAACGCGTCGCTCCCCCCACTGTCTGCTCTCCCAAGAGTCAACTCTGTGACTCGACTTCTTGCACACACGCTTGATACGTCATCTCTGGTAGTATGTTCAGTGATGGGCTGCTCAAAACAAAGGTCAGCAGTTCAAGCCCACCCACTGCTCAGAAGGAGAAAGACGGCCTGTTTCCTCCTGTTAAGATCGGTGCTTTGGAAAGTCAATGGAGAGTCATGAGTCATGAGTCAGAACCACCTTGACGAGAGCAGTTTTTTAAAAGGTGGTGATTAACGTGAGCGCAGTTGACTCAGTGGCACCTTACAACAACTAGTGCAACACTTCAGAATATTTTTAATACAATAGTATTACTTAATATCATAGGGCAC
The DNA here is from genome assembly GCF_000299155.1 of Elephantulus edwardii. Taxonomy (NCBI): domain Eukaryota; kingdom Metazoa; phylum Chordata; class Mammalia; order Macroscelidea; family Macroscelididae; genus Elephantulus; species Elephantulus edwardii. The sequence goes on from NW_006399753.1 coordinate 2,252,185, forward strand.
TCTGATGGCTTAGAGGTAAGGAGTTGTGTTACCAACACAAAAGTACATAGTTCAAATCCACCAGATGCTCTGTAGGAGAAAGGCCATCTCCTCCCATCTGATTTACTGCCTTAGAAGCCTACTGCTGGTGGGTCAGTTATGGGTCAGTTTTGACTCAGTGGTACATAGCAACAATAACAATAACAACATATCCTACTTTTCCTATTCTTGAGGTCTTTCTACTGGAACAGCTGAGCTCCTGTTTTGTACAATGAAGTTGTTAGTGTCCTAACCTCCTTGCTGGGGTACTTCCCTCTCTGCACCCCACTTGTATGAAGAGTATGGCATTGACCAGCGACGTGACCATGGCTGTCTCCTGAGTTCTGTCTGTGGAGCGTTTGCGTGGTATTGAGCCTTCTGTTGCTGAGACATCAGATGCTCCTTCAAGTCCACCTGGAGGCTGCTCAGGAGAAACACCTGGCTTCCTGAAACCCCATGGGACCCAGTTCTCCTCTGACCAGTGTGGGCTGTAAGTTGTCTTGGTGGCCTGGGCACGGGGAGTTTCAGTGCTTGGCCTGCAGGTGAGTTCTTGAGTGTGACCATCTATAAAGGTGCTTTCCCTGTACTGTGTCCTGTGCTGTCCATGTGTCCACAGCACACTCTGTGGGCATGCTGGCCTGCTGTCCACATGTCCTCTGCATGCTCTGTGAGCACGCTGATCTCCACGCCTTCATGCAGAGCTTTGGGGTTTGAGTGTCTCCTGGAGACGATGTACGGACACCTGGAGACAGTGATTGAAATATCAGGTTACCCCTTGAAAGGTCAGCAATTCAAGCTCTGCTGTCTGGTTTAGTGACCACAAAGCCTCTAGATTCATTTTCCTGAGCAGCTCAGAGAAGCTGAGTGGATCCCAAGCTGCAACTCCAGGACAACTCGATCTTCTGAGCCCTGAGACAGCGTGAGTGATGCTTACAGAGGAAGGAAGTGTGGCACTCTCACACACACACACACACACAGAATGTGTGTGCACACATCCACAAGCACAATGCGTGTACACTCACACAGACAAGCACACGTCAGGCACATACAGTGAAAACCCATATACACACGTGTATATACACGAGGAACACAGAGCACACACATATGTACCACACACATGTGCACATCAGGTGCACACAGAGATCACAGGTGTGTGCACCATGCACACAGAGGACACATGCAGAGAATGTATGTGCAAATCGGTGTACACAGTGAACACAGGTGTGTACAGCATGCACACACAGAGAGCACATGTGTGCCTACCATGCATGCGTGCACAAACTTCTCCCGTCAGGAGCCCCATCCGACAAACCCCAGCATCAGATGGTTAAAATTAGCCCTGTTTGAAGCCATCACTGGGCCAGGGTTTTCTTTGATTTTGCTTCTAATTATGAAACCTCTCAGTGGGAAACCTCCAGCTGTCCCCTCGTTCTTGCTGGCTCCAGGAAACGTTTCAGCTGTCACAGACCTTGCTCCCCTTGCCTCTGCCACTCTTGATGGCCTCGGGGACAGAGGCATGAAGGACGCCTTACCTCTAAGCTGTGGATACTTGGGCCAGAGAGGCCATATGACATCCACTTCCACTGCCTTCTGTTTTAGGTCCCAGGCTCTTGTCCTCAAATTCCTCTGGAGCCCAGCTGGGCAGGGTCCTCATGGCATGGTCTGACCAGGTCAGATTCGCATTGCATGGCCAGCATGTCCCCACAGCATCTGAGGATTTTTCCTACAATTTACTTTTTTGAAAGCTTTTTTATTTTAAATAATGAGAGTCACATGCACTTGCAAAGAAGATAAAGGGAGGCTCCGGGTACCCTACCTGAATGTCCACTACGGGGTCTGTCTTACAGGACTACAGAACAACATCAAAACCAGGCACGTCGGAGTGGACAGCTGCTGTCACCACAGGAGAGGACGCTCTCAGCACCCTGGCCAGCAACACCCTGCTGCCATTACCCTGAAGCAGGTCAACCAAGCTTTTCTTCCTTGTCTCGTTGGAAGCTCCAGTGAACCCGTCCACTGTGAGTGGCTTTGATTTGAGATCACAGTGGCAAAGCTCCCAGCACGGCAGCAGCATGACTATCCACATAGCATGGCAAACTGACGGGGGTGGGGGTGGTGTGTGTGTGCAGCCCCGGTGTGAGCCGATTTCCGCTCCCCATGACCCTCCAGTGAGTTTCTGAGGCTGCAGATCTTCAGGGGAGCAAATTCCCTCAGTGTTTTCCTACAGAGCGGTTGGTGGATCTGAACAGCTGACTTTCAGGTTAGTGCACCACGTGTGTGCATATACACACATAGATAAATAGAAATATGAACCCACTCGGGTGGGGTAACCCACAGGGAACTGTGCTGGTAACCTGTTGGTGACACCTCTCTGGTAGTTCAAATCCAGCAGCAGCACCTGAGGACTTGTTAGGTGCTGTGGAGTTGAGCACGACCCTTCACAACACTGTGAACAGCTGATCTGAGCCCTGACCTGTCCTGGGCTGTCCTCGACCTCTCCCACACACGTGAGTCCGTTGCTCTCTCAGAGTCTTCCTCTCGTTCACTGACTCTCTACCTTCCCAAGCATGATGTTCCTTTCCAACAAGTAGCCTCTCCTAGTAACTTGCTCACAGCATGAAGGACGGGAGATGGGTAATCTCCTCCAGGCAATTTACAGCCTCTGAAAAACCCACCGGAGGGGCAGCTATGAGTCAGTTCTGGCTGGAAGACAATGTGTGTGTGTGTAAAGATATACATATATAGTGAGAATCTTAGAATTACAGACTGCTTATCCTAGTTTATTATTTTTCAAAATTGCTTTTGCTATTACAGTTCCTTTGATTTACATACCAATTTTAGAGTAATCTTTTCTGTATTTACAAAGACATTCTTGAGGTTTTGATGGGAATTATGTTGAATGTGTACATCCATTTGGGGGAAATTGGCAGCTTTACAATGCTGATGATCTGGATTTGTGAAAACTATTTGTATTTCTGTTATTTCGATAGTCTTTGTTTTTATCAGTGTTCTGTACCTCTCAGCATGCAAAATCACAGACATATTGAATTACACCTTTTTGTAAAATTATATTTAATTGTACATGACATTGTATTTTTCCATTTCAGTTTCCACATATTTATTGCTAGTATATCGATGTACACTTGATTTCTCAATGTTGCTGGAACATGCGGATTAGTCCCAGGAGTTGTATTTTTTGTTGATTTCTCAATGTTGTCTACACAGACATGTGGGTCATCTGTGATAGGGGCAGTAGTACATGGTCCTCCCCCACTGACACACCCTTGGCTTGTCCTCCTGTCTCCTTACTGTGCCCCCAGAGACCCAGCGCTGTGCCCAGTAGCATTGCTGAGAATGGACATCTTGCCTTAGTCCTCAGGGAGAGACTCACTGCTCTGCTGAGACACTAGCCGTGCATTCAATGCCCTTTCAGCTTGAGGAAGTTCTCTTGTGCTCTCGGCTTTCTGAGAGGTTTTGTCATGAGTGGAGAAGTAGGCACTGAATTTTGCCAGATGCCTTTTCTTCAGTAATTGATAAGTTCACGTACTTAATCAGTTAATGGAGATTATATTGATTAGTTTTCAGTCTAAAACTCTACGTGGTCGTGATATACTATATGTATAGGTTCTAGGGGCCTAGAGGTAAGTTGTCCTGACAACCCAAAGGGACGCAGTTCTAACCCATCAGCCGCTCCTTTAGAGAAAGAAGGGCTATTTCTTCCTGTGTGATTTACCTGCTGGAAGATCAGCTATGAGTTAGCACATAACAACAAAACTATATGTGAACCTGGTTCAAGAGCTGAAAGCCGTGTATTCTAATATACCAATGATACTGGGTAAGAGGTATTCTGCTGTATGTCCATCTCCGGGATCACAACCACCAGACGGCTCTGCAGTGTCGTCTCTGTGTGTGATTTCTTGGTGTCCTAATTTTGTTGGCTCCCTGTGTTTACATTCCTAAAGGATGCTCCTTTGTAACTATCACTTAGGTATCTGTTTCCTGGTTGGTATTGCAGCATTACTAGCTTCATGGGACAAGTCGGGAAGTGTTCCCACTTTCCTTCTTTCTGAAGATTGAGGGGAGGCGGTGCTAGATCTTTAAACATTTAGTAGATGCTCCATGAAACCATCTGGGACTGGAGATTGCTTTTTCAGGAAGATTTTAATTACGATTCCATTTCCTTAATAGTTATAAGACTGTTCAGAGTATCTGTGTTATATTGGATGAGTTATAGGCGCCTGCACTTTTTGAGAATCAGTCCATTTCATCTGAGTTGTCAAATTTACGTGTGTACAGTTGTTTGTTACAGTCCCTTAATGTTCTTTAAGCTGTCTGCAGGGTGTGCCGTGTATTCCCTGCTCCATTCCTGATGTAAGTCATTCGTCTCTTCTCTTTTTCTGTTTTCTTTGTGAGACGTTTGTCAATTTTATTGATCTCTACAAGGAACAATTTCCCCCCGCCCCATTCATTTTCTCCAGTATTTTGAGTTTTAAAATTTCACTGGCTCCAGCCCCTCGTGATTTTCTTCTTTCTCCTTGTTTTGGAATCTTTACCTCCTTTTTTCTGGGCTTTTAAGGCTAGAGCTTAGTCAATCGATTGGAGAAGATCATCTAATGGAAACTTTGATGCCTCAACTTCTCTCTTGATCCCGCCTTGTCTGTGTCCATACACTCTGATGTGGGATGTTTTCACTTTCATTCACTTCCTATTTCTCTAGAGATTCCTCTATGGCGTATATATTCTTTTTATTCAATGGCTTTCTATTGTGATTGGAGTGAAATTTACAGAACAGAACTGGTATGGCATTCACCCACTTCCTCATATTTTGTTTCCTGACGTTGATGACAATCCCCACATTCCAGCAGCACTTCCCTACTGTCTCTCTGAGGCTCTTCTTTCCATTTGGCCTCACCTCCACTTCCTAGTTTTACAATGTTTGGGCATTTTCTCGTCGTTAATTTCTAGACTGATTCCTTTGTGATGAGAGTGTACTCTTGGCTCATCTTTGAGTCTTTAACTAGGTGGCGGTTTGCTTTCTGGTCCAGAGTTGGTCTGTCCTAATCTACTTTTCACAGGCATTTGAAGGGAACACATAATCAGCCTTTGTTGGGTGAGTGCTCTACGAAAGCTGATTAGATCCTAGGTTTGCACGTGCTGTTACATTCTTTCCTGTCCTTTCTGATTTTCTGGCAGTCATGCTGTATCCATTCTTGATGGATGAGTGTGGAGTTCTTCAACCACATCGGTAGATGGTCCTTTCAGTTCTGGCAGCTGTTGCATTACATCTTTTGAAGCTTCATTGTTTGGTGCATATATAGTTAGAAATGCTGTATCTTCTTGGTGGACTGGCTCTTCTGCCGCACTGCAAAGTCTCTCTCTTAAGACTGGTCATTTTCTTTGCCCTGAAGATTACTTCATCTGATCACACCTTGTTTTTATTAATTGCATGACATATTGATTGTCCTTTTCCTTAAACTTTCAAGTGATGTACATTCCTATGTCTAAAATAAATGTATTATTTTGGTGTGATAGCATACACATTGTTGTCATTAGATGCCGTCTAGTTGACTACAACTCACAGTGACCCTGTGAATGACAGACCTGAGACCGGTCCTAGCCTGTGCCAACCTCTTCATCTCTGACTCGCTCGAGTTTATTGCTGCAGGAACTGTGTCAGTCTATCTCATTGAGGATCTTCCTGTCTTCCACTGACTCTTCATCTTTCCAAGGAATAGCATCTCCTGGCAACATTCCCAAAATATGAGAGATGAAGCTTCACATCTTTGCCTCCAAGGAGCACTCTGGCTGCGCTTTCTCCAAGACATACCTGTTTGTTCTTTTGACGTCCATGAGCTACTCAGTACTCTTCTACAACACTACAACTCAAAGGCATCAATTCTTTTATCCTTCTTAGTCATTGTCCAGTTCTCAGATGCATAGCAAGTAATTGAAAAGGCCACAGCCAGAATCCGGTGCTCTTTAGTCTTCAAACTGACGTAATTGTTCACTATTTTGGAGAGGTCTTTGATAGCAGTCTTGCCAAATGCAATATGTCTTCTGATCTCCTAACCGCTGGTACCAAAGGTGTTGGTTCTTGATGGAAGCAAGATGAAATCATTGACAACTTCAAACCTTTGTCCATCTGTCATGATGTTGCCCAGTGGTGATGACCTTTGTTTTCTTAATGTTGAGAATCCATATTGAAAGCTGTAGTCCTTGATCTTCTGCAGCAAGCGTTTCAAGTCCTCTTAACTTTCAGCAAGCAAAATTGTGTCATCTGCATAACACAGGTTGTTGATGAGTCTTCCTTTGGTCCTGATGTCATGTTCCTCTTCAGAGAGTTTAGCTTCATGAATTACTTGCTCAGCACAGATTGAATAGATACCCCTGATGCACACCTTTCCTGATTTTAAACCATGACGTTTTTCCTTGCTCTGTTCAGACAACAGCTTCTTGGTCTAGGTGTAGATTTTATGAGATAAAATATATACAAACCTACAATTATCATTCTAATTACTTTAAGTGTCTATTTCAAGTCATTAACTACATAAAAATATGCAGCTACCATCACTATTATTTTCAAGACTTTACCAGCCCAGATGGGAACTCTACCCACTAAGTGTGATTCCCCTTCCTAAACGCTAACCTGAGTTCTGCTTCCATCAAGTTGTCTATTCTAGTTAATTAGTTGGAAAGATTCAAGTTGTTAATGATTTTGTTTTCCTTAGGTCCACAATCAACCCCTATAGTAACAGCAGTCATGAAATCAGAAGAGGTGTTGCACTGGGAAAATCTGTTGTTGAGGACTTTTCCAAAGTGCTAAAGGGCAAAAATATCAGATTAACTACTAACGTGCACCTGATCCAAGCCATTTTTAGTATTTTTTGTTCCTTCCTATGCATCTGCAAGTCGGACAATGAATAAGAATGACAGAAGAATCAATGTTTTGAACTGTGGTGTGGGTGAAGAGTATGCAGTAACCTATGGGCTTTCAAAAGAATGAGCAAGTCTGTGTTGGATGAAGTGCAGTCAAGGAGCTCCTTGGAGACAAGGGTGGTGAAACTTCATCTCACACACGTGGGGCATGTTGTCAGAAGCAGCAGTCCTTGGAAAAAGACATAATGGCGGGAAAGGCAGAGGGTCAAAGAAAGAGAAGACCTCAGCAAGCTGGATTGATGCAAGACTACAACCGTGGGCTTGAGCGTGGCAGAAATCCTGATGATGACACAGGAGAGCCTCGCTTCTGTTGTTCTTGGGTTTGCTATATCGTTATCTATAGACAAAGTCAGCTCAATGACAGTATATGTTAAATTGGTTTCCATGTATGTTATTCTTTTAGATGTTATTGCAAATGGTATCATTGTCTTCATTTCATTTTCATTGCTAGTATAGAAAAGCAATTGATTCTTATGTGTTGATCTTGTGCTCTTTGCTTTGGAAATTTGCTAGATTCATGTCACAGTAGCTTTCTGTGGACTTCCTGATATTTCCTCAGTACATCAGTGAATAGTAGTAGTTACACATCCCACTTTCCACTTTAAAGTTGTATGTCCTGAGTGTCTGCCTTGGGCCAGGTGCCACGCTCAGTACCGGGATGCTCAGGGAGCTGAGTGCATAGTCCTTGCTCTCAGGCAAAGCTGCTGGCAAAGATCTTTTTAAACTGCTAAAAAAGCAAGGCATCCCGGCTTAGAAACTAAGGGTCACCTGATCCAAGCCACAGCATTTTCAGTTGTTTCCTAGGCATGTGGAAAATGAATGAGGAAGAATTGACTTTTAGTTGTGGTGTTGGTGACAGTATTGACCGTCAAAAGAACAGATGAATCTGCCTTGGAGGAAGTGTAACCAAGGTGGTTCCTAGAGGGGAGGATGATGAGCCTTTGTCTTGGGGCATGTTATCACGGAGGTGTCAGTCCCTGGAAAGAGGCATCATGCTGGGAAAGTAGAGGGTCAGAAAAGAGAGGAAACTCCTCACCAAAAAAGACTGACACAGTCACTGCAACAATGGGCTTCAGCATGGCCAAGACCTTGAACGTGATGCAGGACAAGGGGAGGTTCTGATCTGTTGTTATTAAGGTTGCTATGAGCTGTAGTCAAATTGATGACACCTAGTAACAACAATGTCACTTTCTTAAGGAGTCCTGGTGGTGCTATGGTCAAAGTACTTTGGATGCTAACAGAAACGTCTGTGATCAGAACTCACCAGCCGCTCTGTGGGATGAAGAGGAGGCAGCCTGTTCTCATAGTGATGACAGCCTAGGGAATCCCACGGGCAGCTGGCCTCTGCCCTGCAGGCTTACTGTGAGCTGGCGTCTGCTTGACGGCTGGGTGGAATATGTCCTTGATGAACCTGCATGGTTAAGTGGCTGCTGTCTAGCTCCTAACTGAAAGATTGGCAGTTCGAGTCTACTGAGCGATACTTTGAAAGCAAGCCCTGCTTTTCTACTTCCCACAGACTTCAGGCACTGGAAACCCGGCACAGATAGCTCTGCTCCAGCACACACAGAGCTGCCGTGGGTCAGGATTGACTTTCCAGGAATAGTTAACATTTCATTACTCAGGGTGGCCTGGTGGTCCAGTGGTAAGTAGTTGCACTGTCTACCCAAGGGTAGGTGGTTCAAATCCACCAACTTCCCCTAAAGAGAAAGATGGACAATCTCCTCCTGTATTGATTTACAGCCTCTGGTAAGCCAGTGAAGGGTCAGCTATAAGTTGGTTCTGACTTGAAGACAATGAGTGAATGAGTGAGGGACCATCAGCCCACTGAACAAGCACATGGGCATCTACCCCCATCAAATTAGGTGCCCAGTGCTCCTGGGGCTCTCTGAAAGCACAGACAGGCCTCAGCAAGTGGCCCCACAGTGGTTTTTCTGCCTTGGAGCCTGGAGGGGGAGGCGTGCTGCTCAGGGACTCTGTGGACAAGTCCTGTAGGGTCAGATGGCATATCCATGTGTTCTATTGTACCTTCCTCACTCCTCCTCACTGCAGAGGTCTCGCCTTCGTATCCAAGCTTCAGCTAAACCTTCTCAGGCCCCTCCTGGGGCTTCCAGGGAGGCTCTCCTTGGGCTTGGTGAAACCGCTGAGTCTTAGGCCATGGAACACTACAGGGAAGATTTGGCTGCTTGTTTGATTGGTGTCCTAGACTGAGTTCTCTAGACAATCTAAGCAGGTCAAGTATGTGTGTGCCCTGTAGTCACTGCCATGGAGTGGAGACCAGCTGACTGAGAGCTGATCTTCTAGCAGCTTTTCAGAGGCTGGAAAGAGATGGCTCATCATTCTCCTGGGGAGCATCTCAAACGCTGTCTTTGGACTATGAGCAAACTCCTTACCCCCCAGGCCATCAGGCTCCTACGCTGTGTTAGGACCATGGAGATGGAACTCATCACTGATCCTCCCGGGGGCTTCTAGAGACCGTAAGTCACATGGCAGGAGGTCATCCATACTTGTCCTATAGTGCAGCTTTGGGATTCAAACCCCAGGCCTTTGGATTGGCAGTCCAATTCCCTGTCCACTAGGCCACCAGAGTTCCTCTGTAGAGATTTATCTCAAGGACATGACTCACATGCTTGTTGTGCTGTTGTTGTTGTTATTGTTGTTGTTAGGTGCCATGGAGCCAAGTACAACTCATAGCGGCTCTATGAACAACAGAACTGAACTGTCTTATCCGGCACCTTCCTCTCCATCTCTGATAAGCTTGAGCCCATTGAGCCAGGGAGCTCTGTAGTCACTATGTCAACTCATCTCATTGGGGTCTCTCTTTTTCTCTGACCCTCCACCTTTCCAAGCATGAAGACCCCCTCCAAGGAATAGCTTCTTCTAGCAACATGTCCAAAGTATGAAAGATGAAGCTTTGCCGTCCTTGCCTCTGAGGAGCCCTGGCTGTACTTGTCTAAGTCATACCTGTTGGTTCTCTTGGCCGTCCATGCGATCTTCTGTACTCTTCTACAACACCACACTCAAAGGCTTCAATTCTTCTTTTGTAATTCTTCTTCATTGTCCAGCTCTCAGATGGATAGCAAGTGATTGAAAAGACCATGACCTGAATGAGTTTCACTTTATTTTTCAAGCTGACATCATTGCTCTTCAGTTTTTGGAGAGGTTCCTGACAGTGAACTTGACCAAAGCAATATGTTTCCTTATTTCCTGACTGCTCTTACCAAGGGTGTTTATTGTGGGTCCAACTAAGAGGAAACCATTGACAATGTAATCCTTTCTCCAGCTCTCATGACCTCTTGACCCGGTGATAAGAACCTTTGTTTCCTTGATGTTGGGATGTAATCCATATGGAAGGTTGTAGTCTCTGGTGGCCTAGTGGTAAGGAGCTGTGCTGCTAACCTGAACGCATGCAGGTTCAACCCACCAGAGGCTCCATGGGAGAAAGATGGTAATTCTACTCCTGTGATGTTTACTGTCTCTGAAAACCCACTGGGAGGCCAGCTATGAGTCAGTTACAACTCAATGGTACATACCACCACCACCACCACCACGTGCTTGTAGAGGCTGGAAAGTCTCAGTCTATGGGTTAGAGAGCAGGCTGGAGGCATCTTCTGGCTCAGATGGCAGGATGCTGGCTCATAACTCTGTAGGTTAACAAATCTCAAGATATCAGGCAATATGGCAGGCTACTGGCTCAAGTCCCAAGAACTGGAAGTTAGAAGATGCTGAACCAGATGCAGGACCCAGATCACACAAAAAGCCAGAGAGCTATGCTAGATACCCAGGTGTGTATTCAATGAAGGGTACATAGCTACGAAAACTCCCTTTCACCTGATTGGCTGCTCATCCCAAATCTCATCATAGAGGCAGTGACACTGTTATGTAACTGCCTGACTACATTGTAGCTGCTGAGCCTCTGAGAATCATGGCCCAGCCAAATAGACATCCAACCTTCACCATCACCACCGGTCTGCAAGCTGCTTCTCAAGGGTCTTGGGCTCCTAGGACATAAGGTTACAAGTCATCTTCATACCACCCCCAGACCTTAGGCGTGGTGCCAGGCACACAGTCAAAGTTGTTGTTATTATTGTTGTTGTTATGTGCCATTGAGTTGCTTGCGACTCATAGCGACCCTATAGCCCTAAACTCTGCTCTGTCCTGTGTCAATCACACCGTCTCCGACACATCCATCCCGATTACCCTAGTCGCTGAATCAATCTACCTCATAGACGGCCTTCCCTTCCTGTGCTGTCTCTCCACCCTACCAAGCCCTCTCCAAGGACCTGTCCCTCCTTACAACATGTTCAAAGTATGTCAGACGAAGCCCCAGAATCCTTGCCTCCAAAGAGCAGCCTGGTTTAACCCTCTCTAGGATGAATTTGTTTGTTTTCCTAGCAGTCCATGGTACTCTCAATACTCTTCTCCACCACCACAGCTCAAAGGCATCAATTCTCCTTCTATCCTCCTTGGTCATTGTCCAACTCTCTGATGCATAACAAGTGATTGCAAAGACCATAGTCTGTATCAGACACACCTTAGTCTCCAGAGAGACACCATTGCTCTTCAGTACTTTGGAGAGGTTCCTAACAGCAGACTTTCCCATCACAATACGTTTTTTTATTTCCTGGCTACTGGTGCCAATAGTGTTGACCATGAATCCAAGCAGATTAAAGTTGTTAACAATCTCAATCTCTTCACCATCCATCCTGATGCTGCCAATTGGTCCAGTGGTGAGAATCTTTGTCTTCTTGACATTGAGCCGCATTCTATACTGAAGGCTGCAGTCCTTGACCCTCTGCAGCATGAGGTCCTCCTCCGTTTCAGCAAACAGGGTTGTGTCATCTGCATAACACAGATTGTTGATAGATCTTCCACCAATCCTGACGCCACACTTCTTTTCATAGAGCCCAGCCTCTCGGATAATCTGTTCTGCATACAGGTTGAAAAGGTATAGTATTTTTGCTAAATTACATTCTGTTAACACGCAAGTGTGTCATTCTGTAGAGTTGTAGGTCCAAGATGGGCCAAGAGAGCCCAGGGAAGAATCTAAGTGGGGGTGGGTCTGAGGTCCCTAAGGTCAAGGAGAGCTCGAGCAAAGGAGTGGGGCTTTTGTCTGGGCAGCCAGGGGACAGTGGGCAGGCAGCAGGTAGCCAGGTCCCAGGCACAGGAAGGAAAGGTGTTAGCCCTGGAGTGCTCAAGAGGGCTGGAAGGCTGACCTAGCAGAGTAGAGAGGTGGGTCCTCAGACTAGAGTGAGGGCAGAACGCGTCCGTGCCACATAACTGGAGATGTCTCCAGATCTGAGAGAGCTGGCCTATGGGGCCGGTGCTTGCAGCTCTAGGACAGTGATGAGACCACCTAGGGCAGGTGCTAGGACTTTGAAGCTGGAGATGAAACCTGGTCAAAACAAGTGGTAGAGTCGAGTAAAGAGACAAACAGGTCTGGAACACAGGGAGAAGTGTGGGCTCCTGAGCTTGTAAATGATGCTTATTTGAACCTATATTTTTGCCTGTGGGTGCAGATGCTCAAAGAGGATCCTTCAGCAAAAGAGACATTCTTGTTCTCTCTGAGGACTGGCTTGATAGGGATGGCCAGTCAGAACTTGGTTCTCTACAAGAGACTATTAGGGCATGAGGCGTGGAGTAGCTGGCTTAACATGCTTTTAGGAAAGCAGTTATAGGAAGATGTAAAGGCAAAAAATAAAATACCCACAATACAAAGGAATGGAATGGAATGGAATGGAATGGAAATGATTGTATTGTGTACACACACTGTACATGCATGAAACAGTGCATATGGATGATAAAAAATATCAAAATAGAATTTTAAAAACCCAAATAGTGATGGTGGAGAGGACTTTAATTCTCGGTGGCCTGGGTGGGTCAGAACTGAACCCAGAGGGTTTTCAGTGCTGATTTCTTGTAAGTCAGTCACCAGGCCTTTCTTACCAAGCACCTGTGGGTGGGCTGGAGTCTCCAGACTTGTAGTTACCTGTGAGTTTACTCATCAGCAGTGCCAGGAAGAACTATGAGGCCCAAGCCTGCAAGAAATAGCAGCACAGCCCCCACCCCCGGCTCTGCTGTCAGTCAGCCCATGGCCCCCAATCCACAGTGGCAGAGCTGATGAGCGAGCCAGATGGCCGGGCAGGCAGGGCATGGTTTGCTGAGTCCCAGCCCAGTGCCACAAAGTGAAGCAGAGTGTCGGCTTGGAGCCAAGACATGCTGGGTGCCCGCTCGGGTGAGAGGATGGGAATTTGGGGCTAATTGATATTTCATGTGTGGTATCTTTTGCAATGAATTAAAAACAAACACCCACATCTACCCACCCAGAGGAGAATTTTGTCGGTTTTGCTCCAGAATCTTTAAATAGAAAAGAGATGAACAATTATGATAAAGTCAGAGTCTCCTTAGCTTTCCCAGGTCCAGAGAAAAATTCACTGTCTCAACTGCAGAGGTGAAGGTCTAAGTTCTCTTTGTGCTTATCCTGTGACAGCTTCATCTGTGAAGAGCAGGTAGTATTGATCTGGGGTCCTTGGGGATCCCTGTCACCACTCCTCTGTCAGTTTGTTGTAAAGGTGGTAGCTTGTGTGTTACTGTGATGTGAAAGGCTACCAGGATTTCCAATCCCAGCAGGGTCACCGTGGTGGACAGGTTCCAACAAAACAGAAGAATTAGCTGTCCACTCCTGAAATAATGGCTCTTGAAAACCTTGTTGACAGCAGTCGAAGGTTGTCTGGCCGACTGCCAGAAGATGAGTCCCTCACTTAGAAGGCACTGAGACATGAGGGGGGGAGGGCTGCCTCCTCAAAGCAGAGTCAACCCCAGTGCCACGGATGGAGCAAAGCCCCCAGGACCTTCCTTAGAAGATGTGGCCTCAAACTGAGAAGAGACAGACAGGGGCTTTGGTGATGGTCTCCATCCTGCAGAAATGGTGGCTGGCACAGACCAGATCAGGCAGGATTTTGTTCTGTTGTGTGTGGCATCGCGGTGAATCAGGCCCCTTTGAAGGGTCTCATGAGTCACCCCTTCCCCACCATCCTCTCCTTGTCCTGCCAGCCTTGTTGACTTTCCTTCCTGTGGCTGGAAGCACTCTCTGTGGTTCAGTTAACGGGTCTCCGTTTGCTGGTGGACTAAGCACCCTTCTTCCCTGGGCCAGCCGGGAGCCCTCGGTGAACTGAAGCACCTTTCTTTGATCCATTTTTCTGTTAGAGTGTTTGTTTTCTCTTATTGATTAGTAGGAACTCTTTCTCTATTCTGGACACTAGCCCTTTGTTGAGGAGGCTGGAGTCTTTGCCACTCCTATTTGCATTTTACTGTTTTTGTTGTTTTCCTGGTTTGCTTTTTTGTCTGTATCAAACCTCTTCGCCTGTCACAGTACCTCCATCGATCTTTTCCTTGAGTTTTTGTTCTCCTGGTGTCTTGTATAATAACTTATTTCTTGCTCTAAAGCTATAACAAAAATAGCTTTTTGTGGTAATTTTTAAAATCTCTACATCTAGTTAAGTTTGCAGCCACTCTTTGACTTCTGGTAGACAAGGTCTCTTTTGGCTTGTTTTCTTCTGTCTGCTTGGCCCTTCCTCCCGTAAGAATTGGGGCTTGATTTGCCGGGTTTTGGTGATGATGGCATTGGGGTCTCACTGGGGTAGCGCCACCGGGGGCTGTTACTCTCCGGGAACCGTGCTTACTCTGCAGAACGCGGTCTCCCCATCCACCCCTGGCCCCCGTCCACCCAGCTCCTGCTAACGTCCTTTAATACCTTCTGCAGTCTTGACATTTTTCCACATGGAGATTCCTTACTTCTTTTGTTAAATTTCATTCTAGGGAACCTGCTTTCCGGTTGCTGCTCTGAGTGGGAATCATTCTCTCTGTCGTCTTGCTTATTTGCTGTTTGATGGTACGTGGGAATGCTATTGCAACAAGCCCGCTAGAACAGTAATCACAATAAAAGCAAATGTATTAAGAAACAGAGGATATAGAACTGGAGTCCGGGCACACCCACACAGAGCGGCTCTGTGTTCTGCCGCTGTCATTTCATCCCTGGTTCCCTGGACCCGGGGCCTTGTGTCCGGGTGTTCCTGCCTCCACTCTTATTATCTGCAGAGCTTCCTGGATGTTCTAAGCAGACAATTGGGTAATTTGCAAATAGATCACAGTTTTAGCTCTTCCAATTGTCCATCTTCCCACTCACAGCCCGATCGCAGCACCACACTGAGAGCTGATGGGACCCTTCCTGCTTCATCTCAGACTTCAGTGAAAATGCTTTTCTGATCCAAACATCAGTTTGCAGAAGTTCCCTTTCACCTGGTATTAGCATCGCCACAATCGTTTTGTGATTGGATCCGTGACATTTTCCGGCTTCTCTTGGATTGATATTTTTCTGTTCACGCCCCGGCAGATTTGGAGCTGATTGGCTATCTTCTCATCATTTTAGTGCTGCTAAAGTGGTAATTTCTAACTAACCAAAGAATCCAAAAAAGAGAATTCCCACCTTCCTGCTGACCAATGGCCATGCTGCCCTGTGCTGTCCCTAACAGCCCAGTGTCACCACTAGGTACAGCTCCACTGCTGATCATTCCCGAAGCCTGGCTGGCTGGGAAAATGCTGAACAGATTTCAGCAGAGCTTCCAGGCTGAGAGACACTAGCAGGAAAGGCCTGGTGATCTACTTCTCCAAGTCAGTCACTGGAAGCCCTATGAATCACAACTATCCAATCCCATTGTGCATGGGTCCGCAGGACTCAGGGGTCACTGATGACAGCTGACAATGGGGGACTTCATCCTAGAAACAGCGCTGGACACAGTTATGACTGGCAGCAATGAAGAGTCTTCCCAGAGTTCTGCTGAGAGTCCCTCCTGGCAGTGGGGCACTTTCCTGAAGATGGGTGTCATCGTGGGCTGTTTACATTTCTCCCGCTTGGGACAAACTGTGTCTCTTCCAGGGGTGGACATACATCTTTCTGGAGTTCTAGAACATTCTCAGCTATAGTCTCTGAATATCCACTGCCTTTCATTCACTTGCTTGTTTCCTTCTCAAATATGTTCTGAGCTCAGCTCCTCTTTACATCGGTCCTCTGCTGCTTTTCAGACTGCCTTCTCCCCGATTCAGAGACAGTCATGAAATTGCCAAAGAAACAAACCACAGCCTCCGCTCTCTTCACCATCCACCGTCTCTCTCAAGGCCTTTCATGGTGGCCTCAGGCCACCCGTCAGCAGATGAGCACGTGCTGGATGCTGTAGACACTGTTCTCACAGTGACCCTGTGGGCAAGCACAGCCATTCCTCCTCCGGAGGGAAGATCAACCCAGATACAGAGACCAGGTGCACAGTCTGAGATCCAATTCTCTCACGGAGGGGCTGCGATCCTGGGACCCATGGCTTGCGGGCGTGCCTCCAGGGGCTCAGGTCAGTCTTAAGGCAGGCTTCTGCGCTCAGGTGGGGGCTACCTAGATGCGGATTCTGTGTGCTGAGCTCGCGGAATCTCATTTGGTGAAGGAGATGAGAGACAGGTGGTTCGAGCACCCAGAAGGAGGGAGCCTGGTTCACGGACACCTGGGAGCAGGCAGGGAGGACCCAGGAAGTTCCTGGAGCCTGGACAGGAGTGGAGGACGAAGTCCAGGAGAGTCTCCAGGTGCAGGAAGGAGCTGGGGCTGCAGCAGATGTCACAGAGGCAAGGACACAGCACCTTCTGAGTATGACTCTGCAGAGACACCAGGAGAGAAGGGACTGTGGGGCCAGGGGGAGGACCCTACCTCAGTGACCCCTGCACTTGGCCATGTATGGAATGGGTCTCCAGGAGTTACAGAGGTGCAGCACAGGGAGAGAGAGCATGCTCAGAACTGACTGACAAGGGTGTCCAATCACATGTGCACTGACCCCTACCCAGTCCTGCACTGTCCCCAGACCACCTGTCTGCTCAAGTCCATGGCTTCAGCCACTGTGTCTCCTGAGTGGTCTCCAGGCCTGGGGCCATCTCCCAGAGCAGTATGAACAACAGGCTGTGATCCCCAGAGGTTTCAGAAGTTGGTGCTGGGTCCTTCTTCCTAGTCTGTCCACGTCTAGAAACCCTGCTTTAAGCGGTCCCCCACAGGTGGTCCTGCTGTGGTTGGAAGCTGGTCAAGCTCTGAGCATCACTGCAACCTCCATCATCACAACACAAAGCACAGACAGATGGGGTGACGCTGGACCACCTCCCGTGCTCTGACCTGCAGGACACAGCCCTGCCTTCACTTTCTGGGGCTGCCCATCTCTGTGGGCGCTGATGCCTTACCTGTCTCCTATCGAGCTGCTGGTGGGTTCAATCTCCTGGCTTCTGGGTTAGCATCACTTAGTTCACCTCCAGGTCCCTGCTTACACTTCAGGGGGATCTTCTTGCAAAAAATCCAGGCCCCGTGGCCTTCCTTCAGATGGAGCCCCTTTTAGTCACTGTGGATAAGGGCTCTGGTAGCTTGTCACCTCTTCCAGGGATGACTGTTGGGCAGAGACATGCTTCCTGAATGTCCTCACAGCGCGGGACCTGGATGTGAGCATGGACAGTGACCAGGAGAGGGTCTCAGGAACAGGCAGCAAAGCTGAAGGGGGCCTCACTGGAGTGGACAGACCACTCTGCCCCCTAACAGTGGGAGACGGGGCTGCTTAGGGGCCACTGAGGCCACACATTCAGTGTCCAGGTCTGGTGGGAGAGGTGCCCAGTCACCCAGCACCAGAGGCTGGAGGGTTCTCAGCAGGACTGTGGATTGTGTAGTTGGTTGGAGCAGACTGTCCACGCTGGGTGAACACTCAGGGGCCCCATCTCTGTGAGGCAACAGCAGACACTGCACCTGTTTGCACATGACCCCACAGAGGTCCCGCAGTCTGCTGCGTCTCTCTACAATGAGGGGCAGAGCTGGGCTCACTCATGGGGGCTGGCAGCCAGGTGGTCATCATGGCAGGCTGTGGCAGATGGGAGGTCGGGGGAGACAGAAGAAGGTGTGATGAAGGTGTGGGTGATGGGTCAGCACATGGTCAACCTTTAGTGACTCATCCAGGGGCACTGGCTAGTGTGGTTCCAGTCAGGAGGGTCTCTGCCTTCTGTCCACATCAGGGTCCAGAGCCTTGAGTTCCCAGGCTTGCTCAGTTCTGTAGGAGGGGGTAAAGAGGTAATGGCAATTAGCGGCCTGGGATGAAGGTGGGAGCTCCAGAGGACCCCCACCTGCTCCCTGCTGAAGGTCTCACGCATGTCCCACCTCCAGGTTCCATCTGATTCACAGCTCACCCCACTCTTGGCCCGATGCTTGCACCCCAGGTTCTCTGCAAAGTAGACTGTTGAGTCCACCTTGATGAACAAGGGAGAGATGCCCAGACCCCCTGAGCCTTCCTGCCAGGATATGGGACAGTCCAGCTGTGGGTATGTGCTGGGCAGGGCAGGGAGAAGCCCCACTAATCCTGGAGGGAAGAAGGGTAAGGGAGAGCCGAGTAGAAAGTGGAGCCTGACAAAGCCCTGTCCACTCTGTGCCAAGACAGGGTAGTGGGGTGTGGGGCAGAGAGAGACAGAGTCAGACGTAGGGATAGAAAGAGGGAGAGAGGCCAGGAGGGACGGAGACATGGAGAGAGACAGAATGAGTCAGAACAATAGAGAGGCTGTGACGGAGAAGGAAGGGCAGTGTGTTTCTGCCCTGGCGTCCAGAGTGTGGACCCTGACCCTCTGACATTATCTAGGAAGCAATGAGGAACCACTGCACCCTCGAGTGGACCGTCAGAGCCTGGAGAAACCTCAGATCCACGTGTGTCTGGCCAGGGTGGGTCTCCCCAGCAGAAGAGCATCCTCCATGCTGTACTCATCACCTCACCACCCCCTGGAACCCTTACACCCCCAGCTGCTGCTGCAGAGGGTGGGGGGACTCATGTTATTGGAGCAACAAGAAAGCAATGGCACGCACGTTATGTGAGTGTGTGAAGTCGCTGAGTGTGGGGTCTGTGTAATGACCAGTATCACTGATACATGAGTGTGCTAAGCACATGTGTGTGTGTGTGTGTGTGATACACATGCAGTCTGTGTGTTATGGATTTGTGTGTATAACTGGTGTGTGAGTGTTGTGTGTGAATGCACACAGTGTGTGTAGTTTGCATGTTTGTGTGCACTTTGCATGTAGTTGTGAGAATATGGGGTTCACATGTATGATATCAGGTACTAAGGAGTCTGGACCCAGGTCAGCCTGTGGGTTCAGTATAACCCCTCTGCTTGCCTCCTGGGGCCATGTGTGTGCTTGTCCTGGGGCCATGGAGGGCCACCACTGAGAGGAGCAGAGCACAGAGGCCTCTGACCAAGTCCAGGGGGGCTGAGAGGCAGCCCTGCACTTCCACTCCCAAATGTGGTGCAGGCCACAGCCTCCTTGGGCAGCACACCCCATGCAGCTGCATGGTGGGAACTCCCTGGCCGAGGGGGCACCATTTACTTCATAGCCACATGACCCAGCCAAGGCTCTGCAGGGTGTCTGGACACAGCCCCCAGGCGCTTCTCCACAGCCTCCTCCCCAAAGGAACCTCTACAGCCTCTTCTAGTAAAGTTCTCTACACTGGGACTTGGGGCGATCAAGCTCTCCAATAAGTGGGAAAAGCCTCAGGAGTGGGGAACAGGACCATAGAAATGCTAGGGAGGGGAGAAAGCGGTGGGGGCCTCTGCTGAGGCTGTGCTGAGCTCATCCTTATCCTGTGACCATTGGAGGCGTGGTGGGTGCCCCGGCCTCATGCTGCCTGTGGTGCTCGGGGGACAGTGTGTGGAGTCCAGGGCTGTCAAGCTGACATCTCTCATTAACGCTGCAATCCATTTTTAATACATTCCATTTTTCTTTAATTTCAGATTCTATTGGGTTTGGTGGACTCTTTCTCATTATTGAGTTGTGCATCGCCAAGCAGGTATAACGGATTTGGCAGAGCAGGGAGCCTCCTCCAGCAGCCTGGGCCCCTCCCAGGGAATAGAGGCACTGGGCTCTGAGCTTTGGCTTAAAGGCACAGAGACATGAAATTGCCTCCCAGCCTTCCCGGCGGGGCTGGCACAGTCACCACCGTGCACAGGGCATGTCCTCTGCTCAGCCCCCCTTCCCCACCCGAGATGGGATTGCTAGCCCTGTCCTAGCTGTTCTCCGGGGCCTCCCTGTGGATATGGACAGGACTGACTCCCCCCAAGGCCAGCATCCAGATCAGGAGGCCCTCAGAGAGCATCTGCTGGAGCTTGACCTGGAGTCAGGCCCTGTTCTAGACAGGTTTGAGTCCCAGAATGTGTGGGGTGCTGGCCCTGCGCCTGTGGACACCAGCCCACACAGGAGTGGAGTTTGCTGTGCATGGCAGTGAGTGTGCACCAGACACTGCCCACCGCAGGAAGAACTCTGCCTGGACAGACCCTGAAGCAATCTTCCAGCCTCCAGGTCTGTGAGAGAACACATTGGGTCCTACGTTACAGTCGCACCAGGTGATGCTACTGCGACCCAGGCATGTGGGTGTAATGGGGATTGTGCAGCGTCTCACTGGGGACTTGCAGGGTGCAGGGGACTCCAGACTCTCCACACAGGAATGAGGGAAGCACATGGGATCCGAGAGGATTCTGAATTCTCCACACAGAAATGCAAGGAGCACGTGGGATTCCGGGAAGATTCTAAACTTTCCGTACATAATATCAGATGTGTATACGAGATCTGAGAAGATTCTAGATCATAGAATCCTTGATGACCACAGGGTGTACTCCTAGTGCTGGGAGCTGCAGGTGGGCTTCCTTGAGGAGGAGGACTGTGGGCCTGGGTCAGCTCCGCCTTGGGGGCTTCTTGTCATCTGGCCTGTCCCAGCTGAGCATGGTGTCACAGTGCATTTGTTCCTAGCATCTCCATCGTCGCAGGACAGAAGTGGATGGTGAATGTGGGGGGAGGGGGGAGGGAGCTGACCTCCAACTATGACCCACTGGACATGCCCTGCCACCATCCCATGGGACTAGGTGCCCCAGCTCTGCTACTTTGACTCTATCCTTCATTTCAAACTGGCTTCTGGAATATTCTCTCCACACCTCATCACTGGGTGTCCATGGGTCAGCGGCTTCCTGCAGGTTGTAGCTGTAGAGGTGCTGACTCTGTCCTGCCTGGCCTCACGAGACAGATTATCTGCAGAAGGAATTGTCCATTCGCAGTGAGAAACTGTCCAGGACCCCAGAGCTGCATGAGTCTGGAGGTTAGCCTCCCGCCCGCCCCCGTCCCTGTCACCTGCAGAATGAAGGCTATGGGCACATTTCAGAGGATTCCAGTCCACGAAGTTACTCCTCCCAGCCCGCCCTGTAGGATTGGACTCCCCTACTCACCTTCACACTCTGCCTTAACTCCAGAAGACTGTCAGGAAAGTTTCTTCCCCCAAACAGCCCTATAATGCCCTCCTGAGTCCACCACCTGATTTGGGACACCTCTGGCTACTCCATGAAACCTAGAGAAATGCACAGGGGAGTGTCTAACAGGTGCCCAGCCACAGAGCAGGTGCATGTAGGCATGAAGAAATGAATGAATGAGTGGACAGGGGTTCTTCTCTCACAGAGCCCCTGCCTCCCAGAGCACTGAACCCCCATCGGCAGCTGCTGACCTAATGCAAGGGCCCAGGCAGCGGCCAGCACCATCTAATCGAGTGAAGGCCAGCCGCTTTATGCATGAAAGTGACTGGAGCTGCGGGGGCGAGCGAATGAGTGCAGTGCAACAGAGGTTGAAATGAGGGGAAAAAATGCATTAACCTGGAGCCTCAAATTAAATCACAACTATGTCTCTATTCAAATGAAGTCCCTGTTCAAATTGTCCCCTCACATCAGAGCAGCACTTTCTTCCCACTCCCCCTGAAAGTGGAGTTGGCTGAGAAACAGAGGGGCCCCTGCAGAAGGTACAGACTGCCTCCCAGCCAGGCACTTCAACCCCAGATTCAGGGTAGCCAGGCACCCTGACAGAAAGCAGAGGTTCCATACACTGCTGTCAGTATGGTGAAGCAGTATGATGAGGGTACCACCGTGTACTGGACAGTGATTTTGTACCACTGTAGACTGGACAGGGACCGTGTCCTGGGCAGAGGCTGTGTACTGCTCTGTACTGGACAGAGACTGTGAGCCGGCAGAGTCTGTGTATCACTGTGCACTGGACAGGACTGGTGTACTGAGCAGGGACTACATGCCACTTGTGTACCGGAGAAGGACCATGTACTGGACAGGGCCTGTGAGCTGCGCGGGGGCCGTGTGCCACTGCACCAGGCAGGGGCTATGCTGGGTTGATCCCAGTGGAAAGGTGAGCTGATTTGGTCCCGTGCGCTGGAGCTTGAAGCCTCAGAAGGAAGAAGATAGTGCAGGAGGAGACTGCTCCCCTGTCCTAGTCTGTTCCCATTAGTCTTGGGGTACCATAAGTCTACTTACTCAGAGGAGCTGAAAGGTTTGTTGGGGTTCCAGTTAGACAGTGGCATACACAGATGAAAATCTGTCAGGAGACATCTGATGCTCACTAGTCACTGTGGAATAACTGCTCCCAGCAGCAGACATGGCCCTGAGCCCATGCTAGTCCAGGAAGCAGGGCACAGCATAAGCTGGGCAAGCATGGGCAGAAGTGCTGTGGTCTCTGAGGTAGTCACCTGAGACAGCACATGCTGGAAGTCATGCCCGGAGTTGGATCTCGTCAAGGGTTCGTGGAATGCCCAGAGATCCCGTTCCCAGACCACTGTCTTATTGCCTATCTGTTACGAGGTGAGTCTCAGAGCTCAAAGGTCTTATACAAGATGGGAGTATCCCAAGTGGCCAGAGAGGTGCCCTCAGGTGAGGCTGCACCCCCTCATCTGTGTGCATGTGAGGCGACTGGAGGCCCTTTCATACAACCTCAGGGAGTACTCAGCCTTCCTGCTCCAGAGCGAAGGTCTGTGTGACTCCATGTCTTTCTGCCACCCGGTGGCTGGCTGGGAACAGGGTCTGCCCAGAAAAGGCCCTCTCAATTTCCTTCTCCCGGCTCCCAAGCATGGGAAATCAGACCATTATGTGATGTCTTCAGGCCAAATTCAATGCAAACTCCATTTGTCCCCACAAGAGAAGGTGCCTACTCCCGCCCTGAGTGAGGTGTGTCTGCGACCAGAATCAATTTTTCGGCTCTTGCACAGCCTCGAGTGGAAGTGACAGGATTTTTATTGAATCGGGCCCTTCAGCATTGTGCTTATTGGATAAGTGGGAGCCAAAAGCTTTCAATGTTCTCTTCTTCCTCCTCCTCCCGGCTTACAGCAGCTCTGGGTCAGATGGTGGGCAGGGCTGGTCCACAAAGACACAGACATGGCAGAGACCAGAGCTTGTCTCAGAGTAGAGGGCTCTGTCCTGCTGGACACTGAGATCGTGGATGAAACTGGCACCAGGATTACCTCCATGCTGTATCATTCTTCACCTCCACCCTCACCCTGCCTGCTGTGCCTCCCTCCCCTCCACCATCACCCCTGTGTTCTCCATCATCTCCACCTTCTCTCTACCACAATCACCTCCACCTTCACCATGCCCACTGCATCCTGCATCATCCCCACCCTTGGAGGCAAAGGCTGTGAACCTTCATTTCATATACTTTGAGCATGTTGTCAAGAAGGACCAGCCCTTGGGAGGAAAAAGGCATCATAGTGGGAAAAGTGGAATAGGGTCAGGAAAAGAGAGGAAGGCCTTCAATGAGACGGACCGACACTGTAACAACAGCAATGGAGTTGAGTGAGAGGGAGCTCATCAGGATGAAACCGTTTAGGACAAGGTTTTGGTCTGCTCTTCACAGAGTCCATAAGAGTAGGATTCAATCTGATGGGACCTAACAAGAAAGGCAGACAATTTGAAGAGACCCGTCCACTTCCTAAATAGCATTGCTCTGGAAACTCTATGCATTCTGATGAATGTTGATAGTGGCAGAGGGTCTTTAGGCCTTTTGTTCATAGGGTCGCTATGAGTCATGCTCGACTCAGTGGCAATCAACAACAACAATATCATAACAAAGAAAACTGAATAGGTGAGGAAAAGATTCTTATTTTTAAATCCTCACTAGTGAATCCTACCATTCAGAGACGATCTGACACCAATTCTATTCAAACTACTTAAGAATATAGAAAGAGCTGGAAGGGCAGTGTCTGGCCAGAGCTCGAGAACCAGTAATGTTCGATCCACATTTTTCAATGGCTGTTTATATGAAGTATTTGATGACTTGGAATCAAAGATGGAGGAATCTGGAAAACAGCTACTTCAGTCAGTTCTCCATCTGATGGAAAATGGAGCCCTAGTATTGACTACAAATTTTTATAATCTCCTGGAACTCTATGCAGCAGATCAGGGAAAACAACTTGAATCCCTGGATCTTACAGATGAGAAAAAGAGAGAAATTCAGAAACTCTATGAAAACAAGTCATTTCTCTTCCTGGGTTGTGGCTGGACTCTGGACGACACCACTTTCCAAGCCCTTTTCCTGGAGGCTGTCAAGCATAAGTCTGACCTAAAACATTTCATGCTGGTTTGGAGAGGAGATGTAGATGAGTTCAAGAAGCTGTGACAAAACATGCTGGACAAAGGGATTAAGGTCATCTCCTATGGAAATGAATATGCCGATCTTCCCGAATATTTCAAGCGACTGACATTTGAGATCTCTACAAGGGGTAGATCAGGGATGGCAAAGGAAGGTCAGCTAAATGGCTCGTCTGCAGCACACAGTGAATTAAGAGGCAATAGTAGCATATGAAAAACAGCTACAGAAATCACCACTGACCAATCTGTGAGGTCCTACCACGGACAATGTTTAACAAGCCAATTTCCAAGAATCCACTCAAGTACCACCAAACCCAAAGGTTGAAAATCAGGGTCCAGCTTACTCCTTCATGTTGGCTAGTTTTTGATGTTCTACTGCTTGTTCAAAGTGCCTGAGACAAGAGGACTCCAGGCTGCACATGCTTGTGTCCACACAGCCAACCAGACACTGGTCGTGGCTGCAGCTCTGCTTGAAGGACTAACATCTAGAAGCCATGGAGTTACCACGGACCTTGCTGCAGTTTTATACTCCTTACTCAATTTTTCAGGTAGGATCAATGGCTTTTTAAAAATATGACTTGAAGCTCTAGTTTTCTAGATATTTTACAGTATACAGTATTTTGCATAACTGAGCTGTATTAAAAGTCTGTTCATTTACTTTTGAAAAAAAAAGAATATAGAAAGACATGGAATATTCCCAAACTCATTCTCTGAAGTAAGTACAATATTGACACCAAAGCCAGATACTACATTACCAAAAAGAAAATTATCAGTATCTCTTATGAACATAGCTCCAAAAATCCTTAACAAAATCCTAGTCAACACTTTCCAACATCATATAAAGAATAATTTATCATGATCAAATAAGATTCTTAGCAACTATGTAAGGATGGTTCAACATAAGAAAAGCAATCAATGTAACACATTATAGCAATAAAACAAAGGAAAATAACACATAATTATTTTAATCGATGTTGAAAAGGCATTTGACACAATTCAACAGCATTTCCTGATAAAAACATCAAACGAAACAGGAACAAAGGGTTATACTGAGTGAAATAATTCAGTCACAAAAGAACAAAAATTGTATAAGATCATAGTTATGAAAACAAGATGGTTACAGGGGCAGGGGAAGAGCAGAAAATTAATGAGTAGATAATTATCACTTTATTGGAGTAGGTAAAAGGAAGGCCAATGAGAAAGGAATGGACTATCAGATATTGCATGTATTTAAAGTAACAATATAGAACAGGATATGCATCTGATTGGCTGGGAAAGAGTGTTCACATGATGGTAGGGCAGGGAGAGGGGAACAGAGACTAATGGATTGATGGGTAAGATGAAGGAAAGGGAGGGTACTGAGAGGATTGATGAGACACTGCAATAAATGGCACAGATCACTTATAATTAATGTTATAAAAATATGTATGAATGAACTCCAAATAAAAAAAAAACAGTAAGAAGGAGGAATTTCTCAACATAATCAAAGGCATCTATCCAAAGCTTAATTGCTGTTGTTATTTACTGTTTACTTGGAACCAATCCATAGCTGATCCTCCAATGGGTTTTCAGAGGCAGTTAATCACATGGGAAGAGATTGCCCATCTTTCTTCCATCAAACAGATGGTGGGTTTGAACAGTGTGCCTTCAGGATTGGAGCACAGTGTTTTATAACCACCTTTTCAATCTATATGTGGAACAGATCATTCAGGAGGTTGAGGAGGAATGTGACGTCAAGATTGGAGGAAAACTCAACTACCTGCATTGTGCTGATGACATAATCCTGCTTGCTGAAACTGAGGAGGACATGAAGTACTTGCTGCAGATGGTCAAGGACTGTAGTCTTCAGGATGGATTGAAGCTCAACATCAAGAAGAAGATTCTCACCACTTGGCCTCTTGGCAGTACCATGATAGATAGAGGAGAGATTGAGACTGTTAACAGCTTCAGCTTGCTTGGCACCACAATCAACATTCTTGGCATCATCAGCCAGGAAATCAAAAGACTAATTGCATTAGGAAAATCTACTGTCAGGACCTCTCCAGAGTGCTGAAGAGCAACAATGTCAGTGGATTTCTTCCAGTTGATTAGCTAAATACTTGTCTTAAAACATTTTAGTGTGGCCTGGACTGCTTTCCTGCTGGAAGCACTAGACTGTGGCCCTACCACATGGAGGGCCCCTGGCCATGCTTCTTGGACCCCCAAACCCAATACCTGGAGGACCCAGCCCTGCTGCCTGGATGCCCTTGTTCATTGCCTGGATGCCCTGGCCCAGCCACTTGAAGGACCTGGCTCTGCTGCATGGACACCTTGGCCCCATCATCTGGAAGATGGCCCACTTCTGGCCCTCTGAACTGTACCAAGAACTCTAATATCACAAGTGAAGCCATTTCCTATACCCTCCCAGAGCTTGGGCAGCTTTTAGCCCAAGGCACTTTGGACCCACCAAGCTTCAGCAGTTCCCTGACAGAGAAGGCTCCTAATTTACAGACTATATCTCTCCCCAACTGAAGCAAGTCTTCCCTTGAGTCAAAAGATCAGAGGGAAACCCAGGCAGGATGGCTGCCTTGTCCTCCTATGGAGCAGTGACTTCCTGAGTCAAAGTGACTTCCTGAGCCTGCTAAGATCTTAAGCATGAAAAACTCTATCACAACAATGACATGGAAGAAGTAGACCACCTCACACCCTGCATA
>NW_006399753.1:2283522-2285851 GCF_000299155.1 Elephantulus edwardii
AAGTTCTGTCTCATATACTTTGGGCATGTTGCCAGGAGGGACTAGTCCTTAGAGAAAGACATCCTGCATGGAAGATAGATGGATGGGCAGGATAGGAAGACCCTAGATGAGATGGACTGACAGAGTGACTGGGGCAATGAGGAGAGGTGTGTTAGACAGTGAGACTGGTTCAGGATAAAGCAGAGTTCATAGCAATTATGCAAAGGGCAACTATGAGTTGCTGGTGACTCAAAGGCATATAACAACAACATACAAAACTAATGACCATCATTTCTCTCAATGGAGAAAGTTTGAAGGTATTTTTCTTGTGAAGAGAACAGTTTAAGATTGCCTTTTATCATAATTCCTATTCAAGGTTTTATTTGGAAGTCTTAGCTAGAGCAATAAGACAAGAAAAGGAAATAAAGACATTCACACTGGCAAAAGTGAAGTAACAAAATCTCTATTTGCAGATGATTTGATCTTTTATAGAGAAAATAATGAAGGCTCAGTAAGGAAATTACTGAACCCAATTGACCAATTCAGCAAAGTGGCACAGACCAACACACAAAAATTAGTTGGATTCCTCTATAGCAGCAAAGAGAACTCTGAAAGATGATTGAGGAAAGTGGTGCCATTTATAAGAGTAACCCAAAAGGTAAAATATTTAGGAATAAATCTGACTAATGACACGAGACCTTAATAGAAAACACTGCCTCAAGGAAGCTACATAAATGGAAAGGAGACCAGATCAATGAATCAGAAGACTTTTTAGAAAATGCCAACATTGCCAAAACAATATACAGATACAGTGAATTTCTGAGCCAGAGCCCGTAATCTGTTTTCAAAGAACTGGAAAAGGAATCAACTTTACATGGAAAGGAGACTCTGGATGAATGCAGCTACATTGAAGAGGAAAAGCAAAATAGTGGCCATCCTGTTCCTGGCATCACACCACTGAACAACTGTGAGAATGAGAACAGCTTGGCCCTCGTACAACAAGAGGTACGCAGATGAATGGAATAGAACCGAGAACCCACCTGCTTATGGACAGCTGATCTTAGACAAAAGAGAGGAACTCTATTACATGGAAATAGAGCCATGACTGGAGAAACTTCTGGAAGTTCCAAATGTTTTGTGTCTAGTTGTCAAGTCTAATCAAGACTCTTTATAATTGTGTACTGTATGTATACATCCTATCTCAGTAATAATATCAGTAACAATTAAAAACTCATAACTATAAGTTCTGAATATCTCATGGGTTGGAGGAACTTCCTCCTGTAAGCCTGATGCAGTAGGAGGTCCTGGGTTGTCCCTCCCACCATAATCAACTATGCTCGTGTCAGATCTCAGAGCCAGTCCATGAGGGCAGAACTGCCCGACAGGCTTTTCTTGGCTTTAATCTTTATAGAAACAGATTGTCAGATCTTTCTCCTGCAGAGCCGCTTGGTGGGTTTAAATGGCCAACCTTTTGATTTGCAGCCAAGAACTTAGCCATTTGTACTACTGGGCTTCCTAGAAATCTCATCAAAATAAAAGCAGATTCATTCAGCAAGATGCACTGGGAAGCAGTAGAATGCAAGCCAAGAGTAGGGAAACTCTTACAGCTATGCCCCTGAGTGTCCATCCATCTGTCTGGGGACAATTTTTACACATAGGTTCAGGCAGAGCCCAGTGGTCCTTCTGGGCTGACAAGGCCGAAATCCATCCTCAGAGCAATTGAAGCAGCTGGAATCTGTGTGCCAGGAATCAAGAGTCCAAGAAACTGCATACACTATGAGGAGGAGCCAGCCTCAGACCAAGTCTCTATAGACCCCCCTAGAGGGACTAGAATCAAACCCTGACAGAGGGGCTGGGGGACAGAGGTACACAGGGACAGTTTGTCTATTGACCCCATCCTTGTTAGAGGGGCTGGAGAAATGCCCTTATCTGTCCTCAGATTCACATTAGCAACGCACAAGACCATGTCCACACAGGTTTAAGTTTATCAACCTAAATTGATCTGTGCTTATTATGGGTGGAATTGCTTATCCTTCAAATGTGCGTCAATACAGTTAGGCCGTGATTGTCAGAATTATGTAATTAACCTTCATTTTGGGGTTTTTTTAATGTAAATTTATTATTAATGTCAGTAACAATTTACAGAGACTTTGGATTTCCATCCATTCATTGTTGCACTTTTCTTCCCTCCCAACCCTTCCCCCTAGTACACTACCCTCTTGGAAAAGTAAAAGAAAAATTCTTTCATTCTTTTACAAACCCTCCCCCAGGTCCACTCCACCATGTAGCCTTTGCTTTAGACTCCTGTCATGACAAAAATACCTAATCACATATTGCTTTTAAACAGTTT
>NW_006399753.1:2286511-2300398 GCF_000299155.1 Elephantulus edwardii
GCCATCTGAATGTCGTCTTCGGTGAAGTGTCTGTTCATATCCTGTGCCCATTTTTCTATTGGATTATTTACCTTTATCTTGTTGTGGTGCTCAAGTATTTTATAAATCCTGGATATAAGTCCCTTATCTGATATGTCATTACCAAATCATTTTTCCCAGTCAGTGGCTTCCCTTTTTACCCTGTTGGAGAAGTTTTTGGATGTGCATTAACCTTCATTTTGTGATCTGAAGTAATCATACTGTATGTTGTAAATCCTTTTTGTTATTGATACACTTTTGTAATGATGGGATCATCATTGTCCATCATTGTCCAAGATTAATCAATGGTTATGTGGGGATAGTGTGGGATGCTGCAAGAAGAGTGAGGGTTGTGTGTGGATGGCCATAGCTGACCTCTACTAACTCATCAAGGGGCATCTGCCCCCATCAGCAGCCTCCACAGAACAAAAGCAGTTCTTGCCAAATCAGACATGGTCTCCCACACTCCACACCTACTTATACTAATTACAGCATCAGGCTTCCTGCTCTACTGGGTCCAAAATTCACTGCAATGACCACACAGACTTTACAGAACCATACTCACATTCAAAGGAAGTTAACAGGCTGTCATTCAGGCTGTCAGTAGGATACAATCCCACCATTCAGACAACTTCTCAAGTGTGGTTACAAGTCCTTTGGCCTTCAGCCTCAGGGCTTAGGTCAGTGTTACAAAGCTCCCTGCCAGCTACAATGTCTTCCCTCAGTCCTGCAGCAAGCTTGGGTGAAGGCCTCTGGCTCCAGCTCTGTGGGGCAGTGGTGCCAGGTCAGAGTACACAGCTCAGGGCTCTCTGTCGTTGTTCTTGTGTCGAACCCTGTCTGACTGTTGCCGAAATCTCTGTCCCCAAACAATGTATGCCATGGCATCTTTTTTGTTAGTATTGAGAGTCTCAATTTCCGCTGCTGAATCCACTCAATTTAATGATGAGACTGGCCAGCCCCCCAGGGGATAGACTAACACAATAAAGTCAAAGTCAACAGCTAGGAAAGCCATTTTGAACAATGAACCCTTTGACACCACAGGTTGTGTGGGAAACCTAGATCCACAGGCTGATCCCAAAACACAGGCCTTCTAAGGAGCCCAGGCTTACAAGATGCACAAAGAAGACAAGGGCCTTTGTCCAGAACCAATAGCTACAGAAAACCTTCCCCTGGGGTCAGCATCCTGAATTCAAACTGTAGCTTCCTAAACGGAGCGAGATCTTTCTTTTTGCCAAAGCCATCCATCCATTCACTGCATTTCTGTTACTATGTACCAAGGACACTTCCTAAAGAATGCACTCACTAGAGGACAAAGCAATCCCATAGTCTGTACTACAAATTTCACTGCAGTGTCTAGAACACAATAAAAAATCACCAGACAACGTAAAGGTCTAGAAAAAGATGATTTGTCTTCTAGAGAAATGAAGCCTCCAGTGGAAATGGAACTTGAAAGGGCCCAGGTGCTGGTTACAACAGAGAAACACTTTAAAGCCATTTTCAACTTTGTAAAGGAAAATGGCTTCCAGTAATGAAAGGAAATATAACCCGAGTGACCAGATAGAAAATCATAGCCGAGAAATGAAGGCTATAAAGAAGAGCCAGTGGAAATTCTAGAATCCAGAGTGACAATAGAGAAAATGAAAAATTTGCTGAATGGGCTTTACAGAAGATTGGAGATGGCAGGAGAGTCAGTGAATTTGAGGACAGATCAGTAGAAATTATCCAATCTGGAGAACAGAGCAAAGAGACTGGCAACAAATTGACAGCTTCAGGGAAATGTGGCATAGTGTCAGATGGTCTAGCATACAGCGACAGGAATAAATATTTGAACACACAGTGACTGGAACTGCCTCAAATGTAATGGAACTAGCAAGAGTTAAAAAAAAAAAACACAACACAATGGAGAATTTAAAAATGCTTAGAAATGAACAGTAATGAAAGCATATTAATATTTGGTGGTAAATCTTAACTTTAAATGCATTTGGTAAACAATAGAGAAGAATACAAATGAGTTATATTTTCAGTTTAAGAAGCTAGGAGAAAAAGAACAATGGCATTTTTTTAAAAAGAGAAATGGAAGGGAATAATAAAGACAAAACCAGACATTTAAAATAGAAAATAATGTAGCCCAAGAGAAGAGGTTCTCCTGTCTTCTCCTTCTGGCCCTCCACCCTCTCTCCACCCTCTCTCCCTCCCTCTCCCCTTCTCCTTCTCTTTCTCTTCCTCCCTCCCTCTCCCTCTCTTACATTCTCCCCCCTTTTTCTCTCTCCCTCCCTCTCCCTCCCTCTCCCTCCCTCCCTGCCTCTCTCTTTCCCCCTTCCTCTTTTCCTCCCTCCTTTCCTCCCTTCCTCTCCTTCCCTCTTTCTTTCATTGGATGAAAAAGAGAACACGCAAGCATGTTAGAAATGCAAACATGGAAATAATATACTAATATTATACTAGTACTTGCTATGCTTCAGAGAGCTGGACAATGACTAAGGGTAACAGAAGAAGAATCAATGCCTTTGACTTGTGGTGCTGGGGAAGAGTCTTAGACATTATCATGGACTGCCAAGAAAATAAATAGGTCTGTCTTGGAGAGGATGAAACCACGTTTCTCCTTGGAGGCTAGGATTTTGAAGCTCCACCTCACATACTTTGGGCATGTGGCAGGAGGGACTGATCCTTGGCGAAGGACATCATGCTCAGAAGGGTAGAGGGACAGCACAGGATAGGAAGACCTTGGATGACATAAAAATTGATACAGTAATGGGGACAATGGGAGTAGGTGTGTCAGAGTCATTGAGACTGACTCAGGACAAGGTAGGCTTCAGAGCTGTTGTATAGGGTCACTATGAGTCACAGATGACTCTACGGCACATAACAAAAACAACAACATTATACTAATACATTTTAAAGCTGGGAAGAAATGGACAGTTTCACAGAGACAAAATAGAAAACTGCATTTAACTACATCAAGTGGCAGACCAAGTTCTGGAAGAAGTCATATAATACATATAATCAACAAATATTAATGTCTATAATTTACCAAGAAATCCTATATATCGTGTAGAATAAAAGAGGAAACACCCAAAATAAAACAGGCAAAAATCTATCCATAGGTATTTTATAGACCAGAACAGAAAGGTATGCAAATGGCCGGTATAATTTGTTATGTGCCATCGAGTTGCCTGCGACCCAAAGCCACCCTATGTACAGCATCTCTGAACTCTGCTCTGTCCTGAGCCGGTCTGACCGGTCTGACCGGCTGATAAGCAGCACATAGCAATCAGGGACATTCAAATGACAATAGTGATGCAAATTCACCCCTCCAGCTAGCAAGATATCATCTTTCCAACAAATGTTAATGACGGTGCAGGGACATGGCTGCCATGTGCTCTGGTCCGTGTGGAAAGGCACAACCTTTCTGAAGAGCAAACAGGTCATCACGTGGAATGTACACATAGCCCCAGACCCAGCAGTTCCCCGGGTAAAGACCTCAGAAACTCATGCACAGATGATGCACTTCAGCTGCTCATTGCCTTGGGTGTGTGACAGAGCAAACAAAAAGATCCTACAGTGTGTCAACAGGAGAATGGACAGACCAGTCACATGACTCAAAGAGGTTGACTGACCATGGTGAGGGAGTTACAAGCAATGAATGAGAGGAGAGAGCTGCTTAAAAAGACAGAGGAAATCTCCAAAACAGAAAGTGGCTGGCAACAAAGCAGAGCACAGAAGGGGAACCCCCTTGAGTCCTGTAAAGACTGTTGTTGGCTACCACCAAGCTGACCACGGCTCATAGCAACGCTGAATAACAAAGGTGACCCTGACCCCCTCCTGACCCTGTCCTGAACCATCCTCACCATCCCTGTCACATCCAAACCCATGTTGCCCCCTGACCCTCCACATTTCCCAGAAGGACGTCTTTTTCCAAGGACTGGTCCTTCTTGACAACATGCCTGAAGTATGTCAGGCAAAGTTGCACCATCCTTGACTTCTTTTCATAGTCCATGGGATATTCAGTGCTCTTCTCCAACACCACAGCTCAAAGGCATGGATTCTTTGATGCTTCTTCAGTCATCCTTATTCATTGTCCGACTTTCAGATGCATAGCAAGTGACTGAAAAGGCCATGGCCTGCAGTCGGCGCACCTTAGTTTTTAAACTGGAATCCTTGGCCTTTAGGACTTCGGAGAGGTCCTAACAGCAGATTTCCCCAGTGTAACATGTCTTTTGGTTTCTTAATTGCTGCTACCATGGCTGGCAGTTAATTGTGGCTCTAAGTAGAATGAAATTGTTGACAACTCACATGTTTTCTCTATATATCAGAAAAAGATTACAATCCCACAAATCAATAATATTAGCTATTTGTGGACAAATATAGATAGTGTGACCACTCAATATTAGCCAAGGGAAGAGCCCTCAGCTACCTTGGGCAGTGATGACCTCCAGAGCCATGGGGGAAGGCTGAGTCCAGAAGGGGCGCAGAGATGAGCCTCGAATGGTGATGATGCTGTCATGTGTTAATACAGCAGGGGACACACAGGTTCATGAATTCATTCTCTGGACAGCTGAGTGTGTTTGAACTACTTTTCCACGGAATCATCTTTTACCATTCCACAGCCCCCCTGCAGAATAGATGATGGCAACAATTGACACAAAAGATTTCCACAGCTGGTCCTATTCCCATGAAGCTGAAAGTCAGAGAAGCAGTTAGCCTTTGTGGGAAGAATGTACCAGCCAGGAGGGGTGCCAGGGAACTCTGGGGTGCTTGGGGCACGCTCTTCAGCCCTGTGGGAACATTGTGTACAGAAGTTCTCTGATCTGCACATGGGAAGACCAGCTGTCCGCTTTCATAACCACGGAGACAGCCTATGAGAGCTCTGCTGTCGCATGGGGTCACTGTGAGTTGGCATCCTCTCAAAACCACCTAATAGTCACATGACTTTCACATTAAAAATTAGTGGAAATAATGGCTTCTTAATATCATATGGTGTTATGGAGGTAGGTGATCCTGACACAGAAAAGGACACTATATAAAAGCTAAGGAAGTCTGAAAAGGTTCACACTTGTAACAGTGTTTCAGCATTTGGCTCATTAATTGTAACAAATACATCATACTAACATAAAATGTTACCGACAGGGGAACTTGGTTGCCTGGGCAGGACAAGCAGTTTTCAATTAACTATCACCCCAATATTGATGACTCAGATCCACCCAGCCGCAGGACAGAAAACAGGTCTGGCTATCTGCTTCTGAAAGATCGTAGCCAAGAAGTCCCCTTGGGGCATGTCCACTCTGGAGGGGCTCCCTGTGCGTTAACTCAACAGCGGTGGGCTGGGTGTAACCATACCATCTTTACAGTGTCCCTGAAAAATCTACAAATGTTCTGAAATGAAACTTTATCAGAAAACAATAAAGCGCACTGCGGAGGCCTCTCTGGTGAAGTCCATGTGGTGTTGCACAGTTAACCAAAAGGCTATGTCCGGGACAGTTCGAATCCACTGGCAACTCTGAGGAAGACAGAGGGGTGGTCTCCCCTCTCTGCAATTTACAGCCTTAGAAGCCCAGAGGGTGGCTATGAGCCAGAAACCACTTGAAGGCAGTGGGTTGTTTTGGGTTTGAGTTTTTTTGGTTTGGGTGTGTGTGTGTGTGTGTGTGTGTGTTTTAGAAAGCTCTTTGCTTCCTCTGATATGTCCCCTGTAGCTATAACCTAGTGGTAATAAAGAGCACTGCAATTCTGAAGGCACGTGGTTCAAATCTGCCAGCTTCTCCTCCTGTCTTTGAAAATGGAGAGCCAGAGGCAGCTCTGGTGGCCTAGTGGTAAGAAAATGGAGAGCCACTAGAGGACATTATGCTGAGTGAAATATCTCAGTCACAAAAGGACAAATATTGCATAGGGCCACTATTATAAAACAGGACCGACATTGGGGTTGAGGGAAGACAGAGAAGAAGGGGAGGAATGATGTATACTGCATTGCAACAGATGAGGGAGAGAACTGTTTAAAAGGGATATATGATTATATATTATTGTCATGACAGGAGTCCAGAATGAAGGCTGCATAGTGGAGTGGACTTGGGGGGAGGGATTGCATAGCAATGAAAGAGTTTTTATTTTACTTTTCAAGGAAAAAAGTGAATTGGGAAGGGGGAGGTGGGCAGGGAGAAAAGTGCAATAATGAATGACTGGAAACCCTAAGTCTCTGTAAACTTTCATTAAAATTAATTTTAAAAAATGGAGGGTCAGCTATGGATGGGTTCTGACTCGACGGTACGCGACAGTAACAGCTTGCAGCCCTGTCCCCTGGGTGGAAGTCAGCGTCCTACACAGCCTCACTCCCACCTCCTTGTCTCTGCAGCCCAGCTCTGGCTGGCCAAAGGCTTCTCTCCCAGGCTTGCCTGGACCCGGTGTCCTCAGAGCTTGGCCTCAGGCAGACGCTTCTTTGAAGTTTTGAGTTTTCGGCCACTTGTCTCCACCAGAGAATTTGTCTCTTTCAGCATCCTCACCTGGAGATGGGACCAGGGTTGTCAGGTAAATTCCACACTTAGTCCGGGGCCAGCAGGACGTCAGGCTCAATTACACCTCATCTCCAGCCACTGCTTCCTAATCTCCACTGCCCAGGGCCAGAATACCCAGTAGGCCAGGTAAACACAACCCCCTTGTGCCCACTTACTACTCACCGGCAGCACATGGTCCCATGGTGTTTTCCTATCCATCAGAGACTCTGTGTCTAGGGATGGCTGGCCTCTGTCCCTCTCTCCATCCCACAGCCCTCTACGTAAAACCAAAGCCTCTTTTCAAATGGACAGTCCCTGACCAGGACCCGTGCTTACTTCTGTGGTTTCCTGCGTGTTCCACCACGTCACGTGGTGCAGCCCAGGTGAGACTGTTCACTGATAATTAGTGAGTGCGCTGATTAGAGTCCTCTGCCTGGCTCTAGCCTGAGACTGGCCTCAGCCCCGTGCTGACCTGCCGGGGCCTTGGGGAGTGGAGTGGGGCTATTCAGAGCAGCCCTCCCAACTAGGCACAGGGAGGTCAAGTCAGTGGGCCAGTGCCTGCAGAGCTGGGCCCCAGGCCCCACGGTGTCCACCCGGGAACAGGTGTGTTAGGAAATATGGGGTCCTGGGCTGGGGTCCTCTGGGACTGCCTCTGTGGTCTCTGTGGGAGGAAGTGACTTCTCAGGCCCCAGCCTCCTTGACCCTGAATTCCTTGAGGTTGGTTCCTGGTCCTTCTGTCCCCCACCAGGCCTCTAGGGCTCAGATGGACCTCTAGGAGCCCCTGGGGCCAAGGCTGGGTGGTAAGGGGCAGGAGAGGAGGTGGGGGGGGCAGGTGCCCTGGGTAGGCTGTGATGATACACAGGTCACCCACAGGACCTTACTGGGTGGGCCAAGAGACCCTCAGTCAGGACAGCTGGGAGGACCACTTGGTGCAGTCACAACCTTCCACAGGCATTGCTAACGAGGAGAGTGACACGGGTCCCCCTCGCTGGCCTCTGCTTTCCCATCAGGCCTGCCACCACTGCAGCCTGGGCCGAGAGCTCTGGTCTCTCAGGGACGGTTGCGTGCTGGAGTCTTAATTAACACTGGGCGAGAGTCATTTGTATTCTTCACAAGACCTGGAACTTTCTCTATGGAAATTTTTCCCTCCTCTGGGAAAGACACTTTAGCCAGCTAATATTTTTATGATGAGGCAAGTATAACTAAAATGCAGCCTCCTGCCCTGATGGGGAGGCCGGACTGCTGCCCAGACCAGCAGGGGCGCTGCATCTGCAGGAGGTGCCCATGCAGTGGGGGTGGGGGTGGAAGAGTGGGGTGGGGCAGCCCCTGCAGGCTGACCTGTGTCGGGTGGTTCCAAGAGTCTGGGACCCCAAACAGCACCCAGACACCCCTCAGCATGACTGCAGAGCCCCCTCCGTCCCCTGCCAACTACTGCCCCTGGAGGATGAGGAGGTGGGACATGAGTGCTACCGAGGGAGGCCGGCTGGGCTGACCAGTCCGAGCAGAGTCAGTGTCAGCTGCATCCCAGTAAGAGATGGCTGGCTTGGCCCAGGGCTTTGGGTGCCTAGTTGTAGGGCCTTGTGAGCCATAACAGCTTAGGCTGCTGAGATGTAGAGAGCAGACATCTGGATGACCCCTGGCCTCTCTAGGCCTGCCCACTGGACAGCTTTGTCCACAGCAAAGCTCAGTTCCACCCTGCCTCTGCCCAGTACAGAAAGGTGTAGAGGCTTCTACCATTGCTGCTGCTCCTGGACCAGCAACCGTGAGGGTAGCTGACCCATGGCTGCGCTGGCCACTGCAGTGAATAACAGCCCAGGCAGGAATCAGCAAGGTACTCTGGAAGCTGTTGACAGACGAGCCCATCTCTGGGGCTGTGAACGTGGCATAGGGACCCAGGGACTGGCAGCAGCTGTCGGATAGCACAGCTGTGTCCATGCTGCCCACCCTGTCCTCTCATGAGGGAAGACCCCTGGGAGAGAAAGGGGAGTGATCTTTCCCAGCACCCAGGCAGCTCTGTTGTGGGCCACCCCCATCAAGAGGCCCTGCTGGAGCTGGTGCTCTGTGGGCTCAAGGGCCTCAATGTCCCCTCCTGGCCTTTCAGTTTTCCATGGAGTGGCCAGTTCATGCCTCCAGGCATCTGCTGACTGCAGTGAGGGTGAAAGGACGATACTTGCTTCCAAGAACTGTGGATCAGAATGCCCTGGCCCAGGGCGCGCAGGAGGTGCACAGAGACCCCGTGGGACGGGCTATAACTGCCCCCGGGGTTCCCAAGGCCCTTGTCCTTACAGAAGCAGATGACCTCATCCTTCTTCAGAGCAGCTGACAGGTAAGAACCATCAGCCTTCACAGTAGTATCCCAACGCTTAATCCAGCAGACCCTCCTGTTTGCTCAGGCTATTCTAGATGCTGAGGCCAGCCTCACAGCGTCTTGGGAGCAGCATAGTGTCCACCTGAGCTCACCTCTGAGTAGGCTCACAGGAAGACTGCTGGTCTCTCTCCAGGCAGGCCACAGTCTATGACCTTGAATGGCCTTCGTCTTCCTGAGCCGGGATTCCCTCCTGGGTAGATGTGTCCTCTGCAAAGGGTGATGGGAGAGTCAGCGAGTCAGTTCCTCAGAAGGCCGCACTAAGCATTCGTTGAGTGCTCAGTGAATGTCCACTGAGACAGAGGCCAAGCCAGACAGCAGGGGGTGCAGAGGACTGTTGGCAGCCCTTTCTGTGGGGATGGAAGGCCCCAGCGTTGACCGGGCTGTGCCTCCATGCACAGGGCAGGACCAGGATCCCCACAGCTGTCTGGTCAATGACAACTCAGAGCAGCTGTGCAGGAGGGGGCGGAGCCGCCACATAGGGTTTCCTAGCTGAGTCTTGGCAAGGCAGACTACCTGCCACATCCTCCTGGAGAGGGATTGGCGGGTTCAAGCTCTTCATCTTCTGGTTAGGGTTCTAATGCTTAACTCTGTGTGCCACCAGAACCCTTAGGGGACAAGGCGACAAAAGTCCCACGGCCATAGAGCGGGGAGAGAGCTTGAAGCAGCAGCAACAAGCATGAAAGGGCTCAGGCTGGACGTGTGGCCTGGGATCCCCAGGCCAGGAGGGCTGAACGTGACTCTGAGATCTCAGGATCTGGGAGGACTTCAGAGCAGATCCTCATGAAGGCCACGGGATCAGGTTTGAGGAGTGGGGTCTTGCCAGAGGCAGGGCACAGGCAGATAGGAACAGCTTGTTCTTGGGGCCATCAGCTCCCCTCAAGTCCATGATGTTGTAGGCAAGGCCACTCAGGGGTCTGCCTCCAGTGTGCTCAAGTCCATGTTCAAATCCTCCCTTCCTCGGGCCTGGTGCCCCCGGTGTCTCAGGCATGAACTGGCCTCCACTCCATTTCTAGCCACTTTTTAAACTAAAAGACCCTAAATAACCCTTCTCTAAACCCTGCTCAACTCAAGCTTACATCCTACAGGGTTCCCTCTGGGTGGCACATTACCCCCTTCAGCTGGCCCTGAACCCCAGGGTGTCACAGACTGGGGACCTCGCCCTGTGCAGCCTTGGGTGGCCCTGAGCCCCCAGATGAGCATCTCTCCTCCACTGCTCTCTCCAGTGTGGCCCAGCTACCCCCGCCACGCATGCTCCCATGCTCTGGGAACTACTGCTGCCCCATCTACCCTCCTCGCTGGACTGTGAGAACCTTCAGAGCAGGACACACCGCCCCGTCCTCAGCAGCTGCTGCAGGGGCCACACAGCAGGTGCACGTAAGGACATTCGGTGAGTGAATAGACGAACATTTCTTGCTGATTTTACTTAAGAAAAACAGAGATGCAAAAAAGAGGCATCATCTTCCCAGGGTCAAGAAATTGTCAGGCCATACACGGTGGTACCATGGCTGGAGTCGCTTTTTACTTTCACAGCTGATGCCACAGTAAAGCTGCATGACAGACAAATCATGGAAGTGCTCTCATCCTTCTTTCCCTCACCCGAAACAAGTGGACAGTTAGTTCTAAAAGGCAGAACGTCTCTTGTGGAGTCACTTCTGGAGGACTGAGAGGCTCCTAACTCCAAATCTAAGAACAAACACAACAGCAACAATAGTACTAAGATGATGGGGTGATGGTGGCAGTGATGGTATTGATGACGGTGATGATGCTGTTACTGGTATCAGAGTCGACTACAGCTCATGTGTGGACAGCAGCTCTGAGTCCTGCACCCTCCTCTTCCTCTCTGACCTGCTGGAGCGAGCTGTTACAGTCACTGCCTCAGTCCATCTCCTTGTAGGTCTTCCCATCTTCCTCTGACCCTCCGCTTTTGCCAGCCTAGGACTGGACCCTCCTGACACCATGCCCACAGCACGTGAGACAAAGTCTCACCATCCTTGCCACTAAGGAGCATCCTGGGTGCACTTCCTGCGAGACAGATTTGGGGTTTGGGCAGTTCATTCAGTGTTCTTTTCCAACATCACAAGTCAAAGGTGTTGATTCTTCTTCTGTCATATTGATGATTGTGATGATTATGACGATGGTGTTAATGACCATGACTGTTGATAATGACAACAACGGTGTAATGATGCTGGTGGTGATAGCGATGGTGGTAATATTGGGGATGATGATGTGATGACTAACGGTGGTGGTGGTGGTGATGACAATGGTATTAATGACCATGACAGTGTTGATGATGACAATGATGTTAATTGTGATGACGGTGTTGGTGATAGTGATTGTGGTAGTATTGAGTGTGGTGATGGTGATGATGATATGATGACTAACGGTGACGGTGGTGATGACAATGGTGTTAACTGTGATGATGGTGGTGGTGATAGGATGGTGACAACAAGGTGGTCATTGTGATGATGATGATGGAAGCATAAATGTTGTTAACAACACTGACTGAGTCCTTGAGCAGGTGGTGTGCTGAGAGTTCGTGGGTTTTTGTCTCCTTTAAGGGTGCATCACAATCACCCTTTGAGGAATGTGGCCCTCAGAGCCCCAGTTTACAGGTAAAGAACATGAACACACGGAGTTAGGTGTGTGGCAGGAAGTAAGAGCTGGGACTCACCCCCTCCCCACCCCCCATTCCTCCTGCAGTCATTGTCAGCACTAACTAGCTCCTCCTACCCCGACTGCTAATCCTGGGAATGTTTTAGAGCCTTTCATCGCAATTCCCGGCAGCCAGTGCTGCACGTCTGCTAATTGCATGTTTTATTGTCTCATTTGCTGTTAAATATCGTCTGTACCTATCATTAGGCAAATCCACCTCCTGTGTGGACTTATCCTCCCCTGAACTCCTGCACACAGCCTTTCAGGGTGCACAGTCAGCTGGTCAGCTAGGGCAGTGCCCCTTGGAGCCACCTTCCCATCTGCCCCCAGCCTCAGCATTGACCTCACAGCCTTTATTCTGCCAGCTGGTCTTTGGCCATGACAGCAATCTACTTTTGATAGAGATCATTTGCACCGTTGCCCCTGCATACAGCCTTTACATTTCTGTTGGGTCTGCACCCACCTCTGTGCCAAGCCCTTCCATGCGCCCGACCCCTGGGCTTCATTTAGCACAGACCCTGCCCCACATAGTCAGTGACTCACATGTTAGCAGCCCCACCCTTGATGGTGCTGGGACCCAGGACCTGGCCAGACACAATCCTGCCTTGAGTTCCATCACTGTCGCATGTGGCCACTCTCCATCCCTACTACTGCCCTCTGTGCTGTCTCCCAACCACCATGGGCCTCGGGTAAAGAGCCCTTCCCACCTCCTGTCCCTGATGACCAGTCTCCCTTGGGTGGACCTGCTCAGCACCCACCACTAATTGCAGGGTCAGGGTTGAACTTGAGTTGTCCTCATTGTACTTACTTCTTGTACACACTGTCCCCTGTCCCCTGCCTGAAAGCTGTGCCACTGGCCCATCCCCACCACTGACCTCTAACTCAGGGGAAGCTTTGGGACACAGTCACCATGCCCTACTC
Organism: Elephantulus edwardii; assembly: GCF_000299155.1. Lineage (NCBI taxonomy): Eukaryota > Metazoa > Chordata > Mammalia > Macroscelidea > Macroscelididae > Elephantulus > Elephantulus edwardii. The sequence continues at coordinate 2,298,950 of NW_006399753.1, forward strand.
GGTACCTAAGTGGATTAATCTAGGGGTTCCCTCACAGTCACCTTCTGTGTCTGTGCTCAGGGTTGCCAAATCCAAGTGTCCTACACTGCAGGGAGGGTAGGAACGGGGTGTCACAAGCATAGAAACAATTCTCTCTGATTTCTGAAGCCTGGGTGTTTACTTCCCCTGAGGCTCTGGGGAGACCCTGCCCCCTTTCTCCCAGCTTCGGGGAGCTCCAGGGCTCCTAGGCGTATGGCTGCAGTGTCACATGGCTGATGTCCCTCTGTCTCCCTGTCTCTGCATTTCTCCTTTCTTAAGGACTCCACTCAGGTAAAATTAAGACTTACCCCACTCTTCATCTTAATGCTGGGCCTGTGGCCCTGAGGCCTACAGTGCATCTCTGAGGGCAACCAGTAAGACAGGCAAGTTACCCTTGCTGCACTTGCAGGACCTCAGGCCTGGCCCCCTTGGATCTTATGCCCAGCACTCACAACAAAGATTCAGCTGAGCCACTGTCTGTGCCCATTATCCCTACCCAAGACCCCATCCTGCTGTGTCACCAAGGGTGTCCTGCACTGTGATACTTGTCTACCTTATTGTCGTTGTGGTTTGCTGTTAGAGGTGCAACATCCACCTGCAGCTCCTTATGCTGGAGGACGACTTGCGTGTTGCTGATTTCTCTCTTAGGTGTGTACACGATTGCTTGTTTATCATTTGCTCCGATCAGCACAGCACTTGTCTGTCAGTTTGCTGTTCTGAGGTAACTTGCTGTGATGCTGGAAGCTGGGCCACCAGTGTGTCAAATGTCAGAAGGGCCCACATGGTGGATGGGCTTCAGCAAATCTCCTAACCTGAAACACTGGATGCCAGCAACACACTGACTCCACATGTCCTTGCAGCTCCTCCACGTCCTCCCATCATTCTCTGTGTGCTGTGCGTGTTATACGAGTGCATGTGTCGTTTGCCTGGTTGTGCTATGTGTGAACATGAAGAAGCAAGTCCAAGACTCTTATAAATTGAATTGTTTCCCCAAAACCATGTGTTTATAAATCCCAAACCCTGTACCTGCGGTTATAATTCCATTTGGGAATGGGTTTTCTTTGTTTTGTTAATCAGGCAGGATTAGTGTAGGGTCTGTTTTAAATCAATCCCTTTTGTGACTTAAAAGAGCAGATTAATCAAGCAAGGATACATTTCACACAATTAAGAAAGAACCAAAGACCTTCCCCCAAGGCCGACACACATAGAAACTTGGGCCCAATGACCTGCTGCGAAGTGGGGAATAAGCCACCCAACGCAGTCCACTGCCACAGAGTCAGTTCTGATGCATAGTGACCCTGCAGGACAGAGTACAACTGCCCACAGGGCTTCAAAGACCACGACGCTGAGGGAAGAGACTGGCTCATCATCATCCAATGAGTGTCTGGTGGGTTCACACTGCCTACTGTTCGCTTACCAGATGAATCTGCA
>NW_006399753.1:2300692-2318866 GCF_000299155.1 Elephantulus edwardii
GTGAGGTTAAGGGCCACATGTGTGATAGCACTAGCCTACGTGTGAGTGTATATGAGTGTACAAAGTCATGTATTAGCCTATGTGTGAGTGTGCAAAGTTGTGTGTTAGCTTGTGTGTGAGGCTGCATGTTAGCTTCATGTGCACATGCACACACGCTAGGCTGTGTGTCAGCTCATGTATGATGGTGCTTGGCTTTGCACATTCACACAGTGTGTGTCAAGGACGTCTGTCACTGCCTGTGGGACCCAGAACGTGGCCATGTGGGCTGGGGGCTGGTGACTGGAGCCCACAGCCAGCCACCTACAACCCATTCTATGCTCCTGCTGGGCTTGTACGTGGCTGTGTCCCCTGCCTGTCCCTGTGTCCCCAGCACCCACTAGACCAGAAGAGAAGGTAACAAACCTTCTCTTCTGGACACAGAGGTCCAGGCTCACAAACAGAGCTCAGCACCCAGCATTAGGCCCTCAGCAAGAGGCCAGTTAAAGCCTAGTCTGCAGGGGGGCAGCTGACTGGCCATATGTACAGCCCATACATGGCTCATCCCCAGGGAGACAGAGTGAGGCTGAGTGGGCGTCCTGGGTCTACCTGGGACAGCCAGACCCACAGCCCAACACCAAGCGGACACTGCGTGGGCATCCCGGCCTGGTCCCCCTCCCAGTCCACATGCACACTCAGAGTGCACAGGCTGCAATCAGCCCCACAGACGTCCCGGCCCCCCCCCCCAGCTCCCAGCTCCTAACACCAGTTCTAGCATGTGGGGCCTTAGTGTCTGGCCCATGGCGCTGTGTGCGCTCACCCTACCCCACCCATCGTCCACGTCATCTGGCCCAGGATGTGCTGCCACGCTCTCCTGCTCCTCCTCAGGACCCCCCTTCCTAGTGGCAGCAGCTCCCAGGGACCTTGAAGTCCTGGGGTCTGGTCCCCCTGTGGCCACACCCCCTGTGGCCTGACCCCTAGGTGCACACGCTTGTGCCCCTATTGACCCATGACTTCCACTGGTGACCCACATCTGCCTCCGGGTATCTCCCCTTCTGGGCCCATCCCACCTGGGCTTGCACAGTGCTAGTCTGTGACAGATGAGGGAGGCTTCCGAGGTAAGGCCTCCTGGGCCTCCACACTTGTCATGAGGAGGACAGATGAGCCTAGCGTAGGAGGTCAGCCAGCCCGGCGCTGGGACCCAGCACCGCCGGCAAGAGGGCCTTCTTTAAGTCCCTTTTATCTTTGGGTAATACATTCTCTGAAATTACAAAGTCAATATTTGTTCAATGCAGAGCACTTGGAAACCAACAATGGAAGGAGAAAATCGCCCATAATTGCAGGATGTGGGATGAACAGGCAGATGCTGGGGTGGACACCCCTTCTTCTTTGCTCTCTCTTCCCCACCCCTCCCCATCCCCAGGCACACACAGTAGGCATGAAACCTTCTGCTTACGTCTCTTCAGCAAGTGTTTCCAGCAGCCTCACCCCCTGGAGGGGCCTCATACCCCCAGCACCTCCCAGGGTGTGACTCTCGCCCACTGGTCCACACAGCCACCCTCCTGGGAAGCCCACTGGCTCTGCTGCCCCTCCGCTGGCACTCCCTGACTCACAGTGGCCCCGAAAGATAGACAACTGCCTCCCAGGTGACCATCTTTGCCTTCTTGTTTTTCTGAGGAGTTGGTGGTGGGTTCAAACCGCTGGTCTTTTGGCTGACAGCTCAACCTTTTAGTCTCAGCATCACCAGAGCCCCTGTCAGATGTCAGCGCTGCAAGGCCATGCCTGCATCACATTTCCACTGTAACAACTCCACATTCTCTTGGGGAGTGCTGACCCAGTGCCTGGTGTCCCCACAGGCTGCAGACCCTGGAGAGCAGGCCCCTCTGCGTCCTTCAAGTCCCCTCCTGTCCCACTTCCTGCCTTAATGGTGGCACGTTGCAGGAATTCTCTCTGCATTTCCCTGGTGGGCGACAAGTGGGTGTGCAACTATCATCATACATCTCTGAACACTTTTTTTTTTACACAGCCTTAGCAATGACTTTAGAATAAAGATCTAAAACTGGAATCACTGCCCCAAACAGTCCCCAGACTCCAGAGAGGTGCTGTGATCGCCCATTTTCCTGCAGAAATGTGGGGGGAGTGTCTGTCTCTGCCGATCTGCTGTTGGTTGGGTGCTCTGAGATCACTCCAGCTCACAGCATCTGGACAGACAGCCGGAAGTCTTATCCAGCCCTGCGCCCTCCTCCCTGCTGCCCAAGAGCCCTAGGTTGGAGCCGCCACGTAAATGGCTTTGTTGATGGCCTTCCTCTTTTCTGTGAACACTCCACATTCCAGGCATCCTCATGGAATCTCTACCAGGGTCCAGGGAAATCAACCATGAGGCAATACCACTTCATATATGTCTATATATTTGCAAATTATTGGGTGAAAATGTCTGTTTCTCATTTAACTCTGCAGTCATTCTACTCATGGATTTAAACATGTTTTTATTTGTTCATTCACCATTTACCACTTTTTCTGACTTTCTGGCTCATACATCTGCCTGTTTGTTGACCTGGTTTCTACTATGTATTTGGAGTAATATTTTTTTTTATTTTTCCATTTTTTTCAGTTGGTTTGCTTTCTAAGTTTATATATATATTGTGTTTCATACAATCATTTTGTTTTTCAATCTTTTTAACCTTTGTTTTGGCACATACTTGGGAGAATAGAGGGACAGCACAAGAGAGGAAGACCTTCGATGAGATGGATTGACTCAGTGATTGGGGTATGAGAATAGGTGTGTCACAGACAGTAAGGTTGGCACAGAATAGATCAGGGTTCAGAGCTGTTGTACATAGGGTCACTATGAATCACAAGTGACTTGACAACACATAACAACAATAACCTTAGTCTAAGAAAGATTGTGTAACCTTTCGTCTAAAGATATCTCGGGAAGGGTTTCTCTACTTTACCTATAGTTTTAAATTTATTTGAGGATGTGATGTTTGAATTTTAATCAGTCTTGTTGACCGGTAATTGGTAAGTTTCTTGAAGGTTGTACATCTAATATACTTAGGCAAATCCTTGCCACAGTGGAGTGATGAGCAGGGCCAAACTGGACAGTAGAATAGTCCAGAATAATGAAGCAAGGCACATTACAGTCTGGCCAAGATTCTCAGCCTAATATATATCGCTATAAGATTCACAAATATTATAAGCATTTTCCATTCCAACTTTAGTTCAGTTATTTTTTCTCTCTTTGAGAAAGCCAAAACGCAGAGATTTCCAATTCATTAAGCCTCCTACATGTCTCTTAAACTTCATTTTCAGAATAAAATCCCCAAGACAAGACAAATGATCAGAACATGCATTCATTAAAGTTCTCTGCCACTACTTTCTTCTCCAGCTTCCAGTGATTTGGGGGTGGGGTTTTTTTTTATTTATTTTGTTTTTAAATTTTTATTTTATATTGGCCTGCACACAAATTTCATATACATTGTATTTCACACTTTCCTTCATTCACATTGTGTTTTATAGAATCATTCCCATACATTGTGTTTTATAAACTTAATCCCCACTGAATTATTATTATTACCCCATCTTTTCAGGCCCCAGCTGGATCTATTCCAATGATTTTTTTTAAAATTTCTACAATCCTGGAAGATTCTGGGATGAATTTGTTCTCCACACCATTCAAATGGTATTTCCGTTTAAAGAATTGTTCCTCTCGTTTTTTGTTGTTAGTGCTCCTGGAACTTTATTATCATATGTGAATACAAACCTGAAATGGTACAAGATTTTTGTTTTCTTTTGAAAACCCATTATACTATATTGATTACACTTTCACTCCCCAGGCTACCTTGAGATGCTGAGATATGGCAGGAAAAGAGAGGCTTCTTCTCAGAGCCAGAGTTAGCTCTGAAGCCCAGGGAAAGCCATTTTAGCAAAGACTGCCAAATCCTAACTAATCACCAGGAGAAAGCATCGATAAGGTGCCGTGCAGTTGATAGGACATTATTATTGCTCTACACAGCCTGCACGGTTTGTATGAGTGCAATACAGCTTGAGGGTAAATCGTGAACGATCTTGTTATAGTCCATGATCCCATTTCCATAAAGCTCAAACCCTAGAAGAGTTGGACAGCATTCCGCAGTGCTGCCAGGTGGAGCCCATAAACCACATGATAGAGCCACATAAGATAAAGACAGAGAAGACAGACGAGGTACACAGAGGTAACCCTGGTGGTGACTGACAGGCGCTGGAACCTCCTGTCTCCTGACCCTTCCCCTGATGGACAGCGGCATGACACTTCCATCCTGTCTTGCAGTTCAGGTGGGCTGTAGTCCAGAGAAGGATGAGGGAGTGTAGGTATAGGTGACATGCTCCTGTTACAGATACACCAACAGGAAAAACGCAGACTCATTGCCAGTAAGTCAGCTTTCGTGCATGACGACCTTCTACTGGGCTCTGAGGCTTCACATCTCCACAGTAGACTGTCCATCCTTTTATCACCAAAAAGGTCAGTATCTTCTCTCCACGGGTTCTCAGCCGCTGGTTGGTTTACCCAGAAGCACCCCACTAGATCTTCTCCCTAACAGCAAACACAGAATTAAAGTAATTTAAATTGACAATTGGAAAATAGACACATAGTAGTTGGATGGCAGGCTTTAAGAAACGAAAATAAAAAATTCAATTCAAAGAAAGTAAAACTGAATTTTAAGATAAAATACTGTGAAACAGCAGTCTTATCTCTCTACCACTATCCCTCTTGGCAGAAGAAATGTTTCCTAAAGATTGTTTTTATTGGTTTATATCTGCATCCCTGTTACAATAGCCATCACTGACCCGTCCGTTTGTCTGGGCTGGCTTGCATGTGGCTGTGGTGCTGAGTCTTATGCCATTGACATTGCAAATAGCACAGGATCACTCATCAGGGACAAGTGTCAGCAGACCTTCCCATTAACAGCCCATCACCAAGCTTCTGCACAACACCAATTAAGAAGGCAGAAATATTAATTTCTTGATTGACTGGGTTTAGACAACATTCACTAACTTCCCAACATGAAAACAGAAGGACTTCTTTCCCCCACTCCAGCCCTCCTTGTCTTCCCTCCTTCCTTTTTGTGCCAATATTTTTAAAACTTTTATTATTTTTTGTGTGTACCATCAAATCGGATCTGACTGGTACAGGAGATTGCCCCTCCTTCTCCAGCAGAGCATCTGGTGGATTCGAACTGCATACCTCTGGGATTGCAGTGTAGTTTCTTGCCACTAGGCCACCAGAGCTCCCTTTTATGCCAATATTTTTACTGCCTTTTCTTATGATGTTTGTGGAACTTTGAATAGTCTCTCTGGACTCTGCTTAGCAGAGCAAAGACCCTGACTCCTCTTTCTCTCCCTTTCCCCCCATTCTCATAGCATACCTGTAAGTTAGAACTACCTGTTTTAAGGGTGTCAAGGTTGATAGCATTTACATGCTGGTCACCTGTAAAAATCAACTTTTTTTTTTTTTTTTTGTAACTCTACCCTTGACTTTTTACCAAAATCCACTTTTTAATAGTTTCTTTATTGGTTGAAGACAATACGTAACATTACAACTTGTCATGGGTCAAGTTATGTGTCACGTTAACTAGGTTATACTTCACTCACCTCCCATTTTATTATCTCATACGAGCAGCCAATCAGTTGAAAGAGACCTTTCCTTGGAGGGTGTGGCCTGTATCCATGATATAAGCAGATGTTCTGACCAAGCGTACGCTCTCTCTGTGTGTCTGTCCTGGTTCTTGGGCCGTGAGAAGTCTTTCGCCTGCAACCTGATCTGTGGGTTTGGGATTCATCAGCTCCCACAACCCCATGAGCCAGCAACTGGCTCCTGACCCGCAGGTTTGGATTTATCATCCCTGCATCACGTGAGTCAGAGGAAGTCTTCCTGAAGCCCAGCTCATGAATTTAGGACTTTCCAGCCTCCACAATTGCATGAGCCATGTCTTTGAAATAAATCTTTATTTATATACTTCACTGGTTTTGCTCCTCGCGAGAACTTGACCTAAGACTGTTCTATAAATAATAAAGGGAGGGGAAAGAGGGTTGTCTATCAATCTGAGACATCCTTTCTTCTTTGTGAGGCCATTTCTTTGCCCGTAAATCACTCAACAGAGAAAATTAAAATCATCCAGGGTCCCCTTTCTCTCACTCCATCACACTGATTTTCCTCCGTCTTGGCCTGTGACATCAACTGGCTTTTTCCTGTAGGGATTTCAGCTGCCTTTCTGCTTAACTTGCCCTCCTTGCCTTTGCCCCATCCCTGCTTTTCCAGCTTCGATCTACGTGCTCTTCTTGCTTTGACTTAGAGCCTGTTTTTTCTGGAGTGTATCCTCTGGTCACTTCTTGGAAGACGTCAAACACAATGTAAACTTTGTATATATGAGCATACACATTGATTCCAACTTCACACGTTGATTCACATTTTGGCTGTGAATAGAAACCCTTCAGGATGTTAAGGGTGTGGCAATACTTTTTGAAGGGACTTGCTGAGAAGAGGACAAATGCCAGCCTATTTGTCATTACTTTGTTGACTTTTTCTGAGTCAGTTTCAACTCACAGTATAGCCGGCGTACAGCAGAGCAAATGCCTGCTGCGTCCGGCACCACCCTCACGGTTGTCGCTGTGTATGAGCTTATTGCTGTAATCACTGCGGCGATCCATGCGGACGAGGTCTTCCTTTTCCCCTCTTACCTTCTGCTTTTCCAAGCTAGATGCCTTTAGTTTCTTTGCAGATAATGAATTTTTTTTTCTTTCTCTGAAATATTAAGATTGTCTTATCTTAGATGTTATGCAATTTTATGATAATTTGCCTCACTGCAAATCCTTTTTTAAAAAAACAAAACACCTCACCCCACTTGGCACTGGCAGGAGGCCCCTCCAGCGTGAAGGCTCATTCCCTCAGTGCTCAGACACTCTCTTGCATTATTTATTTGATCACTTCCTCCCGTTTCCTCTGCATGGTGGCCTCCTGGAGAGTGTCTTCTGTGTTCCTGATCTGCTTGTCATTTCAATCCCTGTGCCTTCTTCCTCTGTGCTCTTGGAGATTTGCTGAACTTTATTTCTTTACCCTCATTTTCTCGTCTTTTTAAATATGAGGAGCAATCATCTTGTAGAATTAAGTGTTTATTTTGGTTGTCTGGCTGTTCCCTTTTCCAGGCACGCTGCTTTTTATTCTCTTCATTTCATGGGTGCGGAATCTTCTCTAATATATCTGCTTACGTTAATGGGAGTATTTTTAGAGGACGTTTCACTTAATTTGCTTTGTTCTCGTCTGCTTTTGGCTGTTGTGATTTGTTGATTTTATTTTCGTGGGATTTTGTTAGGTTTTCTTATTCCCTCTGAGTATAGTTGGCATCTTTCTTGTCCAAACTCTGAGTTCTCAGATACATGGTGAGCCTGGCTCTCTGGTCCAATGATAAAATTGGGGACCAGGGTGCTGGGGAGAAACCCCCGGTTGTGGCTTCACAGGCCTGTCTTGCTTGCTCTGCCTCTCTCCTGAGTAGGAATTCTGATTTTGCTGAGACCTGTGGTCACAGTCCTAAGCTCTCTGCTACTAATTGGAAGGCTGGTGGTTTGAGTTCACCTGGTGCTCCACAAAAGGAAGAGAGTCTGTTCCTGTACAGTTTACAGCCTTGGAGACACTCTGGGCCCTTCTACTGTTGTACGGTCGCATGAGCTGTACTAGACTCCGTGGCACCAGCAACAACAAAGGTCAGAATTGACGGGACGGAGATTTGCTTTAGTATTTCGTATGGGACAGGGCATGTGTGCCCTGGACAGACTGAGAAACCCAGAGCCCTGCTTTGGATGGAGAGACGGCATCCTTGAGCTCGGCTGGTGCCTCCCTTGGGGCTGATCTCGTTTTCATGGTGATCCATCAGGACTGCACCTGCTGCCACTTCCTGTGTCTGCTCCCAGGGACAAGGGTACAGGGCTGGGCTGCCCACCAGGCTGACCCATGTCCAGCCTGACTCCTGCCCTGCCCATCCACACCATCTGCCTCCAGGCCCAGCCCACCAGGATTGCAGGGGCAGAGCTCGGCAGTTGCCCACTGCCAGGATCTGGGCTACAGCTTCCTCCTGTTTTATAGGTCAGCTCACACCCCTCTGCTCTCCATCTTCTGAAAATTTATTAAAATCTCTTAGTCATTGTTGTGAGGATTAAAATGCAATTATGTATGCAAAGCACACGTTACAGTACCTGGCACATAACGAGGGCTGGATAAATGTTAGCAATTATTATCGCAGTTGGTTAAGTGATTTCCTTACGATGGCCAGACCTCTCCCTCAAGGAGGCCACATTTGGAAGTGAAAGGCAGGAGAGCCACCAGCGACAACAGTCGCCCCCACTCCTCCAGCCCGCAATTGCTGCCCTGCACTTCTGGGCCAGTGTCCTCCCTCTTCCGCAGGAGATGTGGTCTCACATGGCCATTTAGCTGCTAGCATCAAGGAACTTGGCTTTACTTCAGGGACAGTGTCACAAGGAGATGCCCAGTGCTGTAGCGTTCCTGGAGAAAGAAGACTCTTCCCCTTAGGAAGTTCAGGGAGGGCTTCCTGGAGGTGGAGGCACTTCAGCAAGGCCAAGAAAGAATACAAAGCTTTTGACAGACCAAAATTGATTGGCAGGAGAGGGGACCACCTTCATGGTTCTCAGCTGAGGATCTCTAGCTGTCCCAGGACTGGAGATACTACCAGCACTTAGTGGGTGGAGTGACGTTTGTGGTGGACAGACTCGATTTTTCATCCACACCCTGGGTTATTGCCGCGGCCCCCGGATTTCATTCGACCTCTGCATGGAGCTTCTCACAGGAGTAACCCTTACAGAAGCTGATCATTGGGGCTTCTCTGTGGAAAGAACCAGGCAGTTTTAATTTCCAGCCTTTTTGGTAGCACCTGAGAGCACAATCATTGCATCACTGGGGCTAAAAAAAAAAGAGTATTATACTAATAAGTCCTATCTTCTTGGCTACTATAGAAATAAAAGTTGAGTGCAGTAGATGGTCAATAAGGAGAACTTGCTTCCCAGTACCCTTCCAGTGCTGGGGCAAGGCTGGCCGACCCCCTGCATGCTCTCAGACCTCAGGTCTGTTCACAGGGATGGTGTGCCCTGCACCTGACTCCTCAGGGAAATTGGAAGTGACTGACTAGCAGACCAGAGGACTATGAAGAAGGGGTTCTGGTGCACAGTGGCTGTGACCTTGGCAAGGTCACTGAAATGCTTACCTGTGCCATTCGCATGTCTCTGGAAAGGAAAGACCTTCTGTGTGAGCTGCTGGGATCATGGAAGTGAAGCTGTTTCTGAGGGACCTTGAGGAGGTCTGGCCCAGAGGATGACCATGTCCAGGGGAATGGCGATATCCAGGGGCTGCAGCAGCTCTGCCAAATCCCCCTTTCCTGAGGAGGGAGGGGGACATTCAGTGGCCTTGAGTGGCCTGCCATTGCTTCTGACTCTAAGATGTTGTTGTCTGGTCAATTCATGTCCCTGGTGTTTCTGGGCTCCCACTCAGTTTCAAGTCAGTGTGAGGGTTTGCAAGGACAGCAGATGATGAAAACATCACTTCCTCTCGAGGAGCTAAGAGTGCAGTGAGAGGGGCTGCAGAAGAAGGAAGCTAACACGTGTTATGCTCCACCATGACCCAGGAGGTCCCAGCATCCCGACACACGCATGTGTCTCCTGTTCACTGCACACCAGCACACGGGACTTGAACGGTTTCCTAGAAGATATGGAAGAGCAAGACTCGAGGAATCTGCCCAAGGTCACACAGAGCACGAATTGTGTCCCATCGTCCTTCTTCTCTTCAGCTTCTCCTATTTGTGACGGAAATGTCTGCGTATACCTGCTTCACAGCTGTGCTTTGGGAACAGACACCTGGTACTCTAGATTCACAGGTGAAGAGGAATTTTGCCTGAGGAGTAATTTGGACTTGGACTTGACTTAACACTTGCAGGGTTATATGATGGAGTTAACATGTTATGCAAGTGACAAAAACATGAATTTTGAGAAACACCAAAGGGTAGAATATCATTAGTTGAATTGTGTCCCTCAAAATAGGTGTTAATTTGTACCATGATTCTCAATTATTTTATAGTTACATATTATGTGCTGTGGCAGTTATGTAATGATACGTAAATGATGCAACATTCTCTACGGGGTGATCTAATGTGATCAGCCCTGATCCAGTGGAAGCGAATTGAGGTGGGTTGCACTGTCAGTCAGGCCATGGTCCTGATCTGATGTAAAGGGAGTGTTCCGAGGAGTGTCACCTTTTATGTTACAGGACATGAAAGGGGAGAGAAGCCACCAAAGACCAGAGGATCTTATACCAACAAGAAAGAAAACGCTGGGGGTAGAACATGTCCTTTGAACCCAGGGCCCCTTCTCTGAGAACTTCTTAGATTCAGGGAGAAGATTAATGGCAAGACACAGCGGGATCTCCAAGTGATGCTGGGTCCACAGATGTTGAAAAGAGAGCAAGGATTTCCTTTAGAGTGAACACAAAAAAGAAAGACTTCTCCCAGAGCCAGCACCTTGAACTCAAACCTAGCCTCCTACACAGTGAGGGAATGAATCAGGTTTGTAAAACCATCTACATGTGGAGCTGCTGTGAAAGCAGCACCAGAGAACTAAGTTAGACGTTGCTTGTGCTGATGAGGTCATATCAACACAGGATGGGTTTCGAACTAATCGGTTCTGAGATGTTAAAGAGAAGAGATTCAGCACAGAAGCAGCGACATTGAGGTGGAGGATGATAGATGTCACACCACATGAAGATTGCCAAGGAACCCAGGGATAGAAGCTAAAAAAAGACAAAGACCTTCCTCCAGCTCTGGTGGAAAAATGAAGCCTTCCTCCAGAGCCAGCAACTTGACTTTGGACTTCCAAGGAGATGCAAGTGACATTCAAGAGTCAAAACCACATATTCCAGCACCACAAAGGACCCTGTTAAAGCACGAAAGGCAGCAACGCCACTGAGAGGACTGAGACGTGCCTGGCTCAGGTCATTTCCAATCACCTCATTTGTGTGTGAAAATTGGACAACGAATAAGCAGGACTTTGGAGAACTGATGCCTTTGAATTGTGGTGTTAGTGAAGAATATCAAGTCTGTGTTACCTGTCAGAACAAGCAAAGCTATACTGGAAAAAGCGAACCCAGGATTCCTCAGGCGGGGGGGTGGTGAGGCTCCATCTCACGTACGTTGAGCGTTTTAGCAGGAGGGGTCAGCCTCTGGAAGAAGATATGCTTGGATCAATAAAAAAGGAAAATCCTTCAACAAGATGAATTGATATGGTAGCTAGAGCAATGTGCTTAGATACAACAAAGCAGGATAGATAATATTTCATTCACAGGGTCACTATGAGTTGAAACTGACTCGGTGATACCTAACAACATCAACAACCTTTTAAGCTGTGAGAAAATAAATGTCTCCTAGTTAAAACCACTCACCTGTGGCAAGTGTCTTTTAGGAGCACTGGATAACCAGGACAGTACAGGATTAGGAAACCCTCACACAGGAGTCTACTCAACTCTGACTCATCTACTGCATGCCCATCCTTCCCACTGGTGAGGCCATCTCAGCAGATGAAGGACCTTCACTCTGTCTACATCTTTCCAGTAGACTTGACTGGGGAAGCAGCTCTTTTCTCATTGTCCTTTGAGTGGCTTTGAGTCTGAGGGGCTCTGTCTTCTAGCTCTGTATCAGTCTTCTCCTGCTGTTCATGGGGCATTTGAGGGTCTGTTCCCTCAGAAGTGGATGGCTGAGTCTGGAAACTCACTGAAAACTTACCCACTATGGGTGACACTGCTGGTATTTTAAATAACAGTGGCATATTTTCAACATCATGTTGTTGTTGTTGTTGTGTACCATGCAGTAAGAACAGACCCATAGCTGACCCTCCAGCAGATTTTCAGAGGCAGTTAATTGCATGGGAGGAGATTACCCATCCTTCTCCCACAGAGCGGCTGGTGGCCTTGAACCACTTGCCTTTGTGATTGCAGTGCAGCCCCTTGCCACTAGGCCACCAGAGCTTCCTCCAACATTATAGTGACACACTAACCACCACAGTATGACAAACTGAAGACGAGTGGTGGAGAATTCACAGAATGGATGATAATTTAGATCTTCAAAGGGTGAGATGAAGATGATTAACCAAACTTTTCTTTGCAGTTAGAGTCATGAGAGAATAAGTAGGTAATTGCCCTTGTAATAGTTAAAATAAAACACTGGAAAGTAACAGAGAATCAAGAAAACCACTCCTCACACAGACCATCACCGGCGCAGGCAGGACTGAGCGATGTACTAAGTGGGACTGTCCAAGGTTTCTGCCTGCAGACAATTTGGGGCTGTGTCACAGGGAGGGGAACTGTCACAACTTGGCAATTTTTCCAAGTTTACTAAACACACATCAGAGTTTAGGAAAGACAAGAGAGCTAGAATTTGGAAGACAGTTACAAAAAAGACAGAGCTCTGCAGAGAAAAAGGCACAGAAACCTCATGGGGTCTCTCAAGTCTAAGTACCACTTGAATATGTGCAGAGCAGAGAGCTGTGTGCTTCACAACGCCCTGCATCCCCTCCAGCTGGAATGGAGAGACTTCATTGATTCCACGGGACATTCTGGCCAAAGAGTGCCAACCACGGTCATGCCTTTGAAGTGGACTAGATGAACCTTAAATGAAAGAATGCTTAGACTACCTTAGAAAAGCCAAAATACAAGCATTAGGATTACATTAACTCACAATTGACATAACTGGCTGCCAAAGAAAAATCCAAAATCCTTTAAAGGATTGCAACACAATCCAGTATTGAACAACGTGAAAATGTGATGGTTAAGATTGTACAATCCCATGACTGAGCTACGATGCTCAGTGTTTTGGCAGCTCTGTGATGAAGGAATTTGGTAGTTACGTAATGATGTAGTCATTATTTATGTTCATGTTTTATCTGGTGTGCTCATAATCCATTGTTGTTGTTGCATTGTTGTTATGTGCTATTGAGTTGCCTGTGACTCATAGTGATCCTGTGTACAATTGCCCTGTCCTGAGCCAGTCTTCCTGACTCCAACACACGTGCCCCCATTGTCTCAGCTGCTGTATCAATCCATCTCATTCAGGATCTTCCTCTCCTATGTTGTCCTTCCACTCTTCTGAGTTTGATGTTCTTCTCAAAGAATCGATCCCTCTTGGCCACATGCCCAAAGGGCTTTAAAATCCTAACCTCCAGGGAGAAACTTGGTTTCATGTTTTCTAAGACAGACCTATTTGTGTTCTTGGTGGTCCACGGTATGTTGAAGATCCTTCTCCAGCACCACAACTTCTTCTGTCATCCTTAGTCATTGTACAGCTCTCTGCAGCATAACAAGCAATTGTGAAGACCATGGCCTGAATCAGGTGCACCTTAATTATATTTTTATCTAACAACCTGGTCTGTGGAACCTTAAAGTGTTGAGGAGTGAGGAGTGGGTGTGTTTACAACAGCAACACTAGAACAAGAAGACTCCTCATGGGCTTTTGTAACTTAGCTTCAAGTTTTACTCTCATAGTTTCTTTGCAGATCCTGCTTTGATGACCTAATATGCTAAGAGCCTTTCTTCTGCCTCCTCACTCGTCAGACAATCCTGGGCACTTAAAAGCTTGCACGTGGCCATCCAAGATACAGCAATTGGTCTCTACTCATGTGGAGCAGAGAAAGCAGTGGGTCAAGAGCAGGAGAAGGCTGGGGAATGGGTGACTAATGTCTTGATGAACAACTGCCGCTTTGCCTTCAGACCAGAACTCATGATGCCAGGCTAGCACATTTATCAAAGATTCTGTATAGGAATTCTGACCAAAATGGGAGAAAACCAAATAGAATTTCAAATTTTCAGTGATGGCCACACAGATGTGAGCACCAGAAATCCCAAGGACAGAGCAAGACAGCACAAGTTTCAGTCTGCTGTTCATAGGATCACTTCAATGTTGTCGACTCAATAGTACCTAAAAAGACCAACATCAAAATCCTTATGACCTAGTATTCTTTCCATTTCACTCAAACCACCCTCCATTACTGAAAACACAAATATGGCTTCAAGAAAAAGTCAAAGCGGCGGGGGCAGGCAAAGTCTAGTTTTGAAAAGATTAAACCTTAAACCAAAAATATCCCCTGAAGTCTTCTTAAAACCAAACAATAGTTTGGCTTAACTATGAAGAATGTCTGCCCTGAGCACTGTGCTCTTTTAAGATGCATCCATATGGGATCAGACAGAAGAGAGCAGCTTAAAAGAGTTGATAGGAACTTAGAAGGCAATAAGCTTATGCAAATCAGGGAGGAATAACTGAGCAGGGGCGAGGATGGTTGCCCAACTCACAGAAAAGAACCAGTGTCCCGGAACTTGAAGAGCAGCCATGGTTGAATTGCGGCACGTTCTCCTACGTGTATTCTCAACAATGGCAAAATCAAACAAAATACATACCCAGAAACAGTCATGACAGCTCACTCCAAAAACAATAATATGTTAAATGTTTTAAAAAGCTGGAGTGGCTGTATTAATATCACAAAGGAAAAGTCATATTATCAAGGAGAAGAAAACATAATTGTATAGGGATGGATTCATGGGGAAGACAGAATAATATTCAGTGTGTATGTACATAATAATAGTATTTTAACATACATGAATCAGAAACCTGACAGAACATAAAGGAAAGTAGACTAAACCACAGGAACACAGTCAAATGTGCCACCTCCCTCCCCTCAGTGATTGATAGAACAGGCAGACACAACTTAGTGAAGACGGACGGTCCCCCTGACTTGTTTCCGACTCAGAACGACCGTGTGTGGGTCAGAGCAGATCTGAGCTTCTTGGGACTTTCTTGGCTGTGATCGTCACAGTGGCCTTTCCTGAGTGGTACATTGAGTGAACCTGAGCTGCCAAGAGTTAAGTAAGTTGTTGTTGTTGTTGTCGTCATGTGTTCTGGAGTCGCCTGCAACCCATCGTGACCTCATGCACAGCAGCGCTGACGCTGCCCTGTCCTGAGCCAGTCTCGCTGATTCTGACACACCTATCCCCACTGCCCTCACATGAAACGGATTGATACCATAACTGGGGCAATGGGGTAGGTGTGTCAAATAAGTAGTCCAATGCAAACCGTTGGCACTCCCCAGGCGACCACTGGGATGATTGACAGTTTGATGTTTGGGCCAAGATTTGGAGCAATGGGAACTCTCGCATAGTACCACTGGTAATGTGAGATACCACAGTCACTTTGGAAAAGATCTGGCGATTTCTTAAAAATTACATTAATAATAAGCGATATCCTTATGAGTAGAGAGAAGATTGAGGCTGTCAAGAATTCCCTGTGAATTGGTACTTCACAACAGTAGGAGTAAAAAAATTAAATGATGTGCTGCATTGGGCAAATCTGCTATCAAGGACCTCTTTGAAGTGCAAAAGAGCAAAGATACCAGTTTAGCCCATCAACAAACGAATGGGCAGAGAAGCTGTGGTATATTCACACAATGGAATACTACGCTGCAATGCAAAACAAGGAACTCATGCAATATTATTAAAAATGGGTGACCCTGGAGGACAGTATGCTGAGTGAAATATTTCAGTCACAAAAGGACAAATACTGTGTATTGTCACTGTTGTAGAACAGGACTGACATCAGGGTTGGGGTAAGACTGAGAAAAACTGGATAAATTATTATACTGCATTGAAACAGATGAGGGAGATATATGATAGGGTATGATGGTTATGACAAGAGTCCAGAATGAAGGTTGCATAGTGGAGTGTACCCCAGAATGAGGGGGCGATTGTATATCAATGAAGGAATTTTTCTTTTACTTTTCAAAGAGAAGAACAAACTGGAGGGGAGAGTGGGCAGGGAGAAAAATGCAACAACGAATGAATGGAAATCCAAAATCTCTGTATATGTTCATCAAAATTAATCAAATTTTTAAAAAGATACCAGTTTAAAAATTAAGGTATGTCTGATTCAAGTTATGGCGTTTTCAGTTGTTGTGTATGCATGTGGAAAGTGGTCAATGAATAAGGAAGGGCAAGGAAGAACTGATGCCTTTGAATTGTGGTGCTGAATTGAGAATACTGAATATGCAATGGACTGCCAAAAGAACAAATTCTTTCGAGAGACGTGCAGCCAGGGTGCTCCTTGTAGTCAGGGCGAGTGACACTTTGTCTCACGTACTATGAGCATGTTAGCAGGAGGGACTAAGTCTTGGTCAAGTCCTTCCTCTTTTCCAAGCATTCTGGGTAGAGTGGAGGTCAGCAAGACAGTGGGCCCCACAGTGAGATGGGTTGCCACAGCCAGCACTGCAAGGTGACCATGGCACAGCAGAGAGTGAGTGGACGTACAAGACTGGGGTAGGTTTAGGTCTGTTGTAGTGGGCCCACCCACTGGCATCTAGCAACAATAATTCAGAGATTTCAGTAGGTTTTTGTAAAAGATAAAGGAAGATGTGTATATACATGAGAACTCACCCTCAATGTTTATAACAGCTTTGTTCATAACAGAAACTGAAACTAACTCAAATATCCAACAACTGGTGAGTGAGGGTGCATGAACAGTCAAAGGAACAGAGATGATAATTGTGCTTTATCCAGATCAAAGACTTTCATGTTTCAAGGACTCTACCAAAAAGCAAAGAGACAACTCACAAGAGGGAAATATTTTTGCAGAGTAAATATCTGATAAGGGCTCAGAATCCAAAATACACACGGAACTCTTGAAAGTCAGGAATAAAAAGATGAATAATCCAGCTCTAAAATGAGCAAAGATTTTAATAGATTCCAACAAAGATATACGAATTGGGACTCAGCACGTGAAGAAGCATTCTGAGGCCTTAGCATAGGGGTTTGCACATCGACACCGTGAGAAGACACTTCACAGCCGCGAGGGTGGCGGTTTTCATCAAGGTGGACAGTGGTGAGGCGTCACACTTACTGTATACATCAAAGCCATCACACACATACTTAGATAGAGTCAAATCTTGCTGAAGATTATTTAAAAACAACTCGCATAGTTCATGGGCAGGGAACTGCTAGAAATTCAAGCTGCATTCAGAAGAGGTCACGGAACACTAGATACCATTGCTGATGTCAGACGGATCTTGGCTGAAAGCAGAGAGTACCAGAAAGATGTTTACTTGTAATTTCTTGACAATACAAGAGCATTCGACTGTGTGGGTCATAATAAATGAGGGGTAGTGGTGCACTGTGCTCAGACTGTGGAAACAACACTTCACAGTAAAATGAGTAAACTTATGAAATGTGGGAAAACACGGATGAATTTCAAAACCATTTCACTGTGCTTACACATCAGGAAGGTCCCCTCAGAATCCCACTTGTATGTGTCACAAAGACAGAGCAGGCCTCTCAGGACAGGAAGCAGAGAGGGGATGACCTGGGCTTGGGGTCTGAGTGGGAGGGCTGACTGCACAGTGTACGGGGGAGCTTTCTGGACTGATGGGAATGGCTTTCATCACAGTGGTGATGCTGGCCACACATAAATTAGCCAAACTTATCCAAAAGGACACTTTAAGTGGATGCATTTTGACATGTAAGCTATATCTCAATTAGGCAACGTTAAGAGAAGAATGGAACTTCCTCAGAATGCTACTTGCAAAGGAATTGTGTGTCACTCTGGGAAGAGCGTGGCTGTGCGCTTGATACGGCGATGACAGATGATGCGCTCCTCTGTGAAAGGGAACCACAGGCAACTGGGTAGAGAAAATGATGGGAGCTTCGCTGCCAGCTGAAAGGTTGAAGGGTCAAATCTGCACAGTATCACCTCAGGAGAAGGGTCAGGTGATCTACTGTTTATAAAAACAACCCTACAGTGTGCTCAGCTGCAATAGCCATTCCTGGGTGTCCACTCGGTGCCCACTGGTCTAGTGTAGGCACCAGGATTTTTCATGGCCTGGCCCTATGCTGGGCACTGGGAATCGAAAGGTCAATAGAACAGATCCCTGACACCACAAAGGTCACATTCTAATAATGAAGCCAGATATTTTATTCTTGTTATATTGTTATGTGCCGTCGAGTCGCTTGCGACTCATAGTGACCCTATGTACAACAGCTCTAAACTCTGCTCTGTCCTGTGCCAATCTCACTGTCTCCAATACACTCATCCCAATTGCCTCAGTCACCAAATCAATCCATCTCCCAGAGGGCCTTCCCCT
>NW_006399753.1:2319541-2321730 GCF_000299155.1 Elephantulus edwardii
GCCCAGATATTACTGTTTAACAATTAGCTGTGCAATTACACTTCACCAGAGTCTCTGGGGTCAAAGGGGAGGGACAGCAGCCTTGAGACTGCTGATCACATCTGTGTGACCAATGGGACGTTCTACCTGGATGGTGTCTTCATGTCCTCACCGGCTTCCTTGTCAGAAGAGGCTGAGACATGCTGCAGTAACAAGTGGACCTTTCCATTAACAAGCTCTCTTCCAGAGGCTCCCTCCTGCTGAAGCTCTTCTCATCCTGTAGCTCAGTCACTTGGCATGAGTGGCTTTCCAGGTTCCCATGGGCTGACTCTCAGGACAGTGTTAGGACCAGCAAGCCCTCTGCCCAGGCCCCATGGGCCTTGACTCTATCACATGGTATTCACTTACAAGGAAGGATGAAAATGTAGTCTTCCTCTCTGTTCACATGGGAGCAACGGTCTGAGGAACACAAAGCACTCTGCCTGGGTTGTCAAATACATTCTCAGCTTTTGTCTCACCATGACTGGAAGCTGAGTTTCCTCCTGAACCACTCCAAAAGTGAGTCCCATATGAGACTCCTCTTACACATTTTGCCATTACACACTCTGCCCTGTTACACACTCTGCCCTGTTACGCACTTTGCCCTGTTACACACTTTGAACTAGGCATTGCAATGTCCATGAGGATTCATTCTAATGAGGGTACAAGCCGGCACATGTGGCCCATATGTACGGATTTGGTTCTCTGCAATGCTCAGGCCGGCATTATCCCCCACACATGGCCAGCAGGTGTGGTGAAAAATGGGGGAGGATTTGGAATGGGCGGTCTGCCTCCTATTGGTTCTTGCTTCTCATTGACCTTGAGACTTAAGTCTGGTCATTGCACAGGCTGGACACTCAAGTTTCCGACTCCTCAGAAGTTCCCAGGGCTTAACCCAGATGTTTGGACTTGAAGTCTAGTTGTCCTTCTGGCCCTGTCCACTTTCTTCTGGTGTCGCAGGAGTTCTTGCATTCTGTGACCTACCATCTTGGTTGGACCTTCGTGAGAGCTGGATCAGAAGAAGTGTGCTTACATCTTGCAAACTTTAAGGGGCAACATTAGTTCTTCTGTGATTGTTGCTTTGTTGTTCTTTTGCAGACCGTCCTGTCATGGGAAGGTCAGGCCCTCCTCCAGCCCCAGGACAGTGCTTGGGCCTCTCTGTGGCCCTCTTGGCTAAGCAGCTACTTCCCTCCTCTCCTTTTAATGAGGAAAATATAAGTTAACGAGCTTGCAAATGAGCATCAGGCTGTTTGGGGGCAGAGAGAGGGTGAATACACCAGGCGTGTGCATGGAGCGTTGGGAAGATGGGCCTTTAATAGAGAAGACGTAAAGGAAATTGTTCAATCTTGAGTGCTCAGCCATCACCACAGCCATAAAGCTATAAACTGGGATTGTCTTTAAGATTGAACTTTTTCCCCCTCTCCAGTGGCTATTAAATATCTCCAAGGAAATTACTCTGAAGGAGAGGTGTTTAGCTCGGCTTTCTTGGAGAGTGGGCTGACTCGCAGGAGTCTCTCATTTCTGCAAGGAGCTGGTAGGATGCGGGGCACCTGCGCCCCAGCACTCAGACACTGCAGCTTTAACTGCTCCATCTGCCCTCCAGCGAGATCCTGACAGTTGTGGGGCTCAGCCTCCTGCGAGATGAGGGTCAGAGGGAAAAAAGTGACCCTCCCTGCACCCTCTGAGTGTTTGGAGCCCTTGTACATACATTGTCTTTTTCAATTAAACAAATTTTGAGGTAGGCATCATGCCTAGTTCTGTAGGCAAAGAAACCAAGACTCAAGGGATTACAGTACAAGCCAGGGTGAAATGCCAAGGTCGTTATCATCGTGCTCTACCCCATAATCTCGCAGAGCCAGAAAATGGTGCTGTGACTGGATGCAGGGCCCAGTGAGCAGAAGGTGGGAACTTACTTGTCTGTCTTCCACGGCTCTGGCTCCAGCGAAGAGTTTGAGGGGTGTAGTCAGGATCAGATTAAATTTAACAAATGCTAACTGCACAAAATTGGGAAGGGCATACACCAGGGATGCATCCTATCTCCATACCTTTTCAACCTATATGCAGAACAGATCCGGGAGGCTGGGCTCTATGAGGAGAAATGTGGGGTCAAGATTGGTGGACAATTTATCAACAATCTGCGTTATGCGGATGACACAACCCTGCTTGCTGAA
>NW_006399753.1:2322419-2361906 GCF_000299155.1 Elephantulus edwardii
GCAGGCGACTCGACGGCACATAACAACAACAACAACAACTGCACATTGCGAAGCTCTGAGAGAAACAAGGACGGTGGAGTGAGAGAGGAGAAACAGTCTTGAGGAAGTTCTCCATTCAATAGTGGAAGGGTGAGGCTGTCAAGACGTGGCCAACAACTTCAACTCATCAGATACCACACCCTTCATCTATGGAGCTGCAGATGGACTCTAGCAGCTTTGGGTAAACATGGGAGCTTGAATCACATGCCTACCTCACCCTCACAGAGAATCTCCGTGAAACAAAAGAGAAGATGGGGTGAGAGGACACAGAACCAACAAGAGAATGTCAAGGGCAAAACGGCAAAATGTCAGTACAATTCCAGGAGGCGGGAAACAGATGGATGAGGTGGGAGAGTCGCTGAATGAACTTATTGGAGACAGCTGAACTCGAAAGGCTGCCAGTGGGCAAAGAAAGAAACCAACTCCACTTCCGAAGGCCCTACAAAGGAGACAGATGACGAGGTCCCAGGGTGAGGGAGTAGGGGAAGCTTGGCCCACAGATACTCCATGTGGAAGTAGGAGGATGGAAGCCTTAAGGAGGAACGACTCCAAAGAAGAAAACAAGTGGATGGGTTCCCAACCTGATCCAAACATATTGAGAGGAGATTCCCTTCTGCCAGTGTCTAGCTGAATTAGTCCAGGTACATCAGTAAATAAGTTAATTTAGTAATAATTAACTTCAAGGAAAAACCAAATTAAAAAGTGCATAAGAATAGAAATAAAGTCAGTGCAGGCCACATGACTCAGAGGCAGCTCATTTACAACAATATAGCCTTGACAATGGATTAAACCTGTGGAAAGATGGAGAAAGGAAAGTGTATGTGGGTGTAGAAGTCAAGAGGGCTCCCTCCTCACCTTCTGTTGTGGGAAGACTTAGATTGTATCTAAAACTGAAAGACAGAGAGATAACAGGATAAGCATGTGATTTAGAAACATGGAGTTAAGTGCCAGAAGAAAGAGCTATCAGTAAGGAAAGTGCTTTCCGTGGGGAAGTGGAAATTGTTAAGACTTCTGAGAGCAGCCAATATACCATGATCCCCCTCCTTGGTCAAGTTCTAACTCTCGAGGACATGATGGGGGAGTCAGCAGGTGGGGAACAGAGCACCTTGAACGTGATGAAAAGTGCACTGGAGAGCGTCCCTCATGTGAGAGCTGACTCCCACTTCACCCACTAATCCAGACACCTGAGCCGTCTGTCAGGGGGGCTGTGAGCCTACAGAGCAAAACAGTTCCCAGGTCGTAATTTCCTACTGCTCCAAAGGCCAGATCCTTGTATGATAGTGCAATGGAATACAAGGAGATGGCAGATGGCTGTTGCCAAGAACCTGATGCCTTATCTTACCTGCCTGGAGGAGAATAATGGCCAGGAGAATCTGAGAAGAGCCGTCCTCCTAGAGATGAGAGAAGTGGGCAGGAGGTCTCTCCTCAACCAGGACCTAGGATTGGGGCAGGTAGCTATTGTGCTCATCATAGGCTCTAAAAACATTCCTGTATCACTTTGATAAAACAAAATGCTAATGACTGACTTAGAGAAAAGCTTAAAAAAAGAGTAAAATATCAGATCTGTGGAAAGAGCGAAGCTTTAGGGATCAGAGTCTGAGGTGATGCACTCTTTACTTTGAAAGGGTTATACTAGGGCAACAAAAGCTCATTACTGATGCAGGATGCATCTTAGCTAAAAGCAGAGAAGAGTGAAAGCTATTTACTTGTTTTATTGACTATGTAAAGACAGTTCACTTTGTGGATCATTAAAATTACTGATAATATTGAGAATGCAAATCCCCGAACACTTAATTCTGCTCATGTGAAACCTATACATAGACCAAGGATCAGTTGTTCAAACAGAACAAGGGAACACTGCAGGAAAATGTGTCCCAGGGTTATATTCTTTCTCCATACTTATTTCATCTTTGAATGGAGAAAATAATTTGAGAAGCTGGACTCTGTGAAGAAAATGTACCATCATGATTGGAGGAAGATTCATTAACAGCTTGTGCTATGCGGATGTCACAACCTTGCTTGTAGAAAGTGAAGACTTGGAGCAATTACTGCAGAAGAGCAAAGACTACAGACTTCAAGATGGATTATGTTTCAACATCAAGAAAAACAAATTCTCAACCATTGCACCAATAGGGCAACATCAAGATACATGGAGAAAAGACTGAAGATGTCAGTAATTTCATTTTACTTGGATCCTCAATCAACACCCGTGGTAGTAGCAGTCAAGGAATAAAAAAAAAAAACATGTTGCGTTGGGGAAATGTGATGTCCAGGACGCCTTTCATGTGCTAAAGAGCAAAGATGTCAGTGTAAAGACTAAGGTGCACCCAACGCAAGCCACGATCTTCCCCATTGCTTCCTGTGCATCTGTAAGTTTGGCAATGAATAAAGATACAGAAGATGAGTTGATGTCTTTGTAGTGTCGGGAAGAGTCCTGAGTAGCCCGCGGGCTGCCAGAAGAATAAACACGTCTTACTCAGAGGAGGTGCAAGCAGGATGCTCCTTAGCTGCAAGGATGCTGCTGCTAGAAGAGGTCAGTCCTTGGAAAAACACATCAACCTAGGAAAGGTGGAGGGTGAGGGAGAAAGCAGAAAACCCCCAACAAGCTGGATTGACTCGGGGACTGGAACAACGGGCATATTGAGATCACAAGAATGGCTCAGGAGAGGGCAAGGAGCAGCTCTGTGGTTCACAGGGGCTACAAGCAGCAGTCGACTCAACAGCACCTGCCAACACGCTCTAGGGCTTAGGATTGTGCAGGGTGTGGTCTAGCAGGTTAGTTAAAGGTGGCTGTGAGCCGAACGGTGTTCCCCCAAATACGTGCCGACGTGGCGAGGCCATGATTCTCCATATCAGGAAACTATCATCTGTGCTGTGGCTCCTAACTTCTATGGCGTTAATGAGGCAGGGGCAGAGGCAGTTACAGCACGATGTCGTTTCGTTCCCCAGGATATGTTCTGAGATACTATTAGCCAATCAGAGACAAGGAGATTGGGGGCATGTAGCACCCTTCGTGAGGTCACAGCCCTGACTTGGTGTAAGTGGAGTTTCCTTGGGATGTGGCCTGAATCACTTTTTTGTCTTACAAGAAAGAAAAGGAAAGATAAGTGAGCAGTGGGGGGGGCCCTTAGTACCCCCAACAAAGAGAAGCAAGAAATGCAGTGTGTCCTCTGGACCAAGGTTCTGCCCCTAGATGCTCTTAGAACTGGGAGGCAGAGCCTTCCCCTGGAGCTAGCACCCCCGTGGACTTGGGCTCCTAGTCTCCTGAGCTGTAAGAGCAGTTTGTGGACGTCACCCACTCGTGGCACTGCTGTCGTAGGAGCCCTAGATGGCTGAGGCAGTGTGACTGGACTGGATGGGTCCAGGGAGGGTGGGAAAGAGAGAGATGGGAGGCAGGGCTGCGGTGAGGAACAGCCATATCAGGAAAAAGAGTGATGTCAGAGCTTGGATTTTATCCTTTCAGGGGTGTGTGTGTGTGTGTGTGTGTGTGTGTGTGTGTACACCTGATATTGGATGAGAGATAGACTACTCAGCTCTGGTCAGATCAAGAGTTCAAAACCTTTATTCCATCAGCATTTCGCAGAACTGGCTCTCCACCAGTGGAAGGCTAGAAGAGTGTGGAAGGTGTGGGAACCCTCCAGGTGAGAGAGGCTAATTGCTCGCAGCAGCAAAGCAGGGCTCAGTCAATGTTCACAGCTGTCACAGTGTTCACAGCTGTAACTGCAGAATGTACTTGACCATCCTGAGCAGCATATGCCAAAGGCAGATTGTGCCAAGGAGTGCATTTCTCCCCTGGTGCTGGAAGTAATAGGAAATGGCTTTCTCTACAGCCAATAGAGATACAGTGGTTCCAGACGTTAAAACCAGAGACTTTGAGCACAGCAGTTCACGGTGGGCACGGGGGCCTCACTGACTATGGTTACCAGACCCAGACTTCTGGAGACCACTCAGGAATATTTCTTGCAAGGAACAGTTCTCTAGAGAGAGGGTAGAGACTGGACTAGCGAGATCAGGAACAATTTAGAACAAACAGAAGTGCCTCGACTCTCTTTTGGAAGATGAGCACAGATTATCTTGGAGAGAAACTTGGAATAGCACTAAGACAGAAGGAACAGGATGTGTGAAGTGAGTTATTGGGAAGCCGGTGTGGGGAAAATCGCGTAGCAAGGTCCCTGGAGGACAGAACACGGAAGGTAGAGTGGAAATAAGCTGGAGATGCAGCAGAGGCCCAGGGCGACTCTCGAAAGTCCTTGACTGTCGTGATCAGGAGTGGTGAGTTCATTCACAGGCAATAAGAAGTTGTTGAAATACTTGAAGCGCTGAAGGGTCATGGCCAGATTTGCATTTTCTAAACTATTCCCTGGGCATCGGTGCAGAGTATAGACTAGAGGTGAGGGAGTCGGACAGATGGGAGCCATCTGGGAGGCTTTGAGCGGCCAGATGAGCGATGATCCAGACTTCAGTTTAGGCAGTAGCCATGCTGTGTGAGACGGAGGTTGGCAGGGGCTGGGAGATAAGTGTAGGCAGAAATAGGACTCGATCAGGATACTTACTGTCTGGAGTGTCAGAGGGGGATTACTGGAGGATTTGGGAAATGGGGAGAGTTGAGACAGAGTGTGGTCCAAGGGAAAAAGAAGAAGTTTGCCCAAGGTCAAACCTAACTTATTAGATGACTTAATTTAGAAGGCTTTGCCAGCTGAGGCCACAACAGATCTTCCTGTTTACCCACAGCCAGGCAGAAAACCAAACCGGCTCAGAGTGTCCCAGCATCACTGGGATGGTCCATATTGGTTGGGTGCTAGAAGCCTTATTCCTTTACATTCAGACATCTTCAAAGGACAGAGGCCCCAACCCAGAGACAGCCCAAGCTTATAAATTAGCCAATTTTGTTCTATTCCAGATGGACAAGGTGGCTTTTCTCAGCCTCACATCCTTTCTAACATTGGCAAAGTAAGCAGAAACATTTCCTTAGCCCGGGAAAATACACTAGCTGAAGAAACTATTTGTGAAGTCTGTGCAGCACCATAGCAAAGGAACTGCTTCTCACATGGAGTTATTTCTAGCATTTGAAACAGACACTAAGGTCCAGGCATTCACTTTGAAAAGATCAATTTCTCTAGGTCAAAATACCAAAGACTCAGGGGAACATAAAAACGTGTATTACTGACATTAGTAGGAATCATGTCATGAACTCATTGACTTTGAAGGAAAAAGGCAAAGAAAAACATTTCTTTGAGCACCCACTATAAACCAGACCCCAGGACGATGGCTACGTATTCCTCTCCAGTCCAGCAGGAGGATGTCCGTGACCCATCTCAAGACGGAAAGCTGCCGGGACTCTCAATGTGCTGCTATGCTCTGCAGAGCTGGAGTTCACCCTGGGCACACTTTCAGGTAGAAATCTCAGCAAAGGACATTGCCCAGAAGACACAGCACACAGGGAGGAAATGTCTGAGTGAAAGGAAAATGGGAGAGAAAAGGCATCCAAGATGACTATGTTCAGCATTGTAATCAGGGTTGGGGAGAAGTTTGGAGATATGTTCCGAAAGAGATTGCAGAATCAGAATCTCAGTGATTGAAGACAATTACGACAGAGTGTGTGCCCTAAGCCATGGTATTTTCAACTGGCTCATATGCTTGCGAAAGCTGGACAATAAATAAGGACTATCAGAGAAGAATTGATGCCTTTGAATTATGGTATTGGCAAAGAATATTGAATATCCCACAGACTTTTGGAAGAACAAACAAACCTTTCTTAGAAGAAATACAGCCAGAGTGCTCCTTTAAAGTGAGGAGTCAGTGTTTCGTCTCACATACTTTGAGCTGTCAAGAGGAACCAGTCCCTGGAGACAGACACCACGTCTTGCAAAGCCGAAGGTCAGCAAAAAAGAGGGAGGGCTTTGACTAGACGGACTGGTGGAGGGAGTGCACCGAGGGCACAGCCGCGCGGATGCTTGTGAGGATGGCACAGGACAAGGCAGGGTTTCATTCTGCAAGTCAGAAATGACAGCCAACCGTCCTGACTCACCTGAGATCTCAAATCTCACCACAGCGCAGGGAGAGCAAAGCCAGCGGCTGCCTCCTCCTCCTGCCCCAGGACTGCAGCAGCGTTGATGTTGACACAGCATGTTTGTTTTCTCCCCGTGAGAGCTGCAGTGAAGAAACAAGGGAGAGTGGGCTGGGACTGACAGCTGCCTCACCGGGACAGGCAAGTCCCTAACGGGGTGGGAATTAGGATACAAGATGCACAGAGCCCTCCTCCTCCTGTGTGGCTAATGCGGATGGTGCCAAGTCCTCAGCTTTGTTCGTCTGCCTCTGGTGACTGGGCTTATGGGTTGTGAATCTACTGGGGGGAGCAAGCAGACCGCTGTGATGCTTCCACCAGATAACACGCTCAGAAATGGAGTATTTCTACCATCTGGGGCCAGAGCAAATTCTCTTTGAATGTGTGGGAGAGGGACTCAGGATATCAGCACCATGGACAGATCATCTGGTGGTCCATGTGCCCACACTGCGTGCAGCTCCTGGTCTCTCTACACAGAGTTCCTAGTGTAGAGCCTGGAAGAGGTTCTCAATGTGAAGTCCACAGGCTTAAGGAGATGGGACAACCATCTGCTACAAAGTACTCACGGGATGGTAGTGAGTACTGGAAGCACATTGTTGTTAAGTGCCATCGGGAGGACTGCGACACCAGCAGCCTAATGAACAACATCTGAGCTTTGTTCTATTCAGTGAAAGTCTCGTAATTTCTAAGATGCTTCAGCCTGCTGTTGGACTCACTAGGCCACCTTGTTGAGAGTCTTCCTATCTTTTGCTGACCCTTCACCTCTCCCAGCAGGATATCTTTTTCCAAGAACCAGTCCCTTCTAGTAACAAGCCCAGAGTATGAGACAAAATTTCACCATCCTTGCCTCTAAGGAGTATCCTGGTTGCGCTTTCTCTAAGCCAAGTTTATTTGTTCTCTTGGCAGTCCACGGGACGTCCAATACTCTCTGCAGCACCACAGCCACAGAGGCACCAATTCTTCTGTCCTCGTTATTCGCTATTCAGCGTTCAGATGCATAACAATTAATTGAAAAGGCCATGGCTTGAATCAAATGAAGAGAATTGCAATGGATGCTTTTTTCAAACTCTGTTCCTGTCCAAAATATTACACCCTGCTCAAAGTCATTTGTTTCTGCCTTGTCAGACACATCTACTTTCACAAAATAAAAAATTATAACCCCTCAGTTTAAAAAAAAAACAAAACTGATTGCAATTGAAAATACCTTTGCCTCCTTTTGTCACTGGCCCCACCACTGACGCTGGGAGAGGCTGAGGCCAGCATTTGTCTCAGCACTGCAGAGCCAGGGGCTCACCTTCCAGCACAAGGTCATCAGGAAATCAGAGGCAGGACCAGCCTGAGCACGCAGGCTCCCACCCCGCCTCCTCTCAGGACCGAGGCGCCAGAGGTAGAGCTGGCGAAGGCACCACTGCCTGCCTAGCTTTCTGTCGCACGGGGTGTTCTGCATTAATAATGGGAAGCTGCTGTCAGGGGTGTCTTTCTAAAACACAAATTCCATCATGTCACTTCTCTGGCTTAAAGCCCTTTAAGGGCTCCCCATGGCCTACAGATAAAGTCGAATAATCTTAGTAAGATGTTCAAAGCCCTTCAAAGTCTGACCCCAACCTACCTCTCTAGCTGCTGTGCCTGCCACTCCATCTCAAGCAGCCTGACTTCCAGCTGCAGGAGAGAAGCTGCTCCCCAGCGCTGTCGCTCAGTCGCTCTGGCTCTGATGCTGTTCTTCCCGCCTCCAGCACTCCAGCGCCCTTGTCCTGACTGGGCCTGACGCCAAATGGGCCCTGACTCACAAACACATCTCGCCTCCATGAAGCTCCTACCAAATCCAGAGGCAGATTCCCTCCCTCCCTCCTCTGTGTTTCCACATGGCTTTGTTCTTGCCTCAATTATCACATTTATCACACTATTCTCTAATTATCTGGGCATCTTTCTTTCTTCCAAACTAACTGTGAGCACCTCCAGGGCAGGAACTCCAACTGATTCATCCGCACTCACCTTGTCAGTGCCCTGTTCTTCCTGGAGAATGTTTATGGAAGGAGATTCTTTCCAAAGATAACATTAAGGCCAATGAAGCTGATCCTTAATGAGGTTTCTGTGGAAGTCCTGAAGGAATCTGGAATCTGTGCAGCCATTTAGACATAGAACCATGTAGTATCTAGAAAGCATTCTGGTTCCAGGGGTAAGGAGCAAACTTTTCTAGAAGGAATGTTGTTGCAGTCCGTGAGCGCCCAGGAGCCCAGGCCTCGAGCACGGTGACAAGAGCAGGCATGGAACACTTTGAACAATCCTCAGCTGTTGCTTTATCTTGCCATGGATACAGTCAAAGTTTGTCGTCAGTGTCACTTTCAGGCCACAGAGATTCTTTTAATAATCCTATAAACCTTTCCTACAAAGAGCAGATTCCTGGGGCAGATTTTGGAATTGGAGATGACTAGCCGGCCACAGTGTCCCTTCATGGAGAAGATACTATATGAGGAACGGGAGCAGGGGTGACCAGTAAGAAGGTGGGACTCAGCTTCCCCTCACATACCGTGGCATGTGAGGAGAGGCTGTTCCTTGGATGGTAGAGGGATGAGAAAGAGAGGAGGATTGAGAGAGGTGCAGTGACCGCTGCAGTGGCTCGTGTGTCAGAGATGATGGGGACAGCGCAGGACAGGACACGGTTCATCTGTTGCTCCCAGGGTCACTATGAATCATGCTGGACAGACGTAACACCAGCAATAGTTGCTTTAGCAGAGCAAACCTGGAGTCTAGTCCAAGGGTCAGGAAGCCCCTGTCACTGAGCCTGGGAGAGCAAGGGACGCAGACCCCACAGAGCCTCTTGTGAACCCGACCGACCACTTCAGGTTCTTAAAGGACGTCCGGCTCCCCCCCACCCCACCCCCCGGCTTCTTCCACCACTTCACAGTCCTGGTCTGTAACCACATACAACAGTCACAACTGCCTTCATTTCTGAAAAGATTCTAAAGCCAGCATTAAGTTGAAGGTGGGGTTAAAAAAAGGGGGGGGGGGCGTAAAATCCCACTTGCTCATTAATCTGCCCCCCCCCACTGCCTCTGGGGCCCAATTCTAATTCCCACCACTTTAAGAATGTCACGCCTTAGCGCCTTCATCAGGACTAGACTCGGGTGCTAATGGGTGTGTCATTTGGGGGATAATGCAAAATCTGCTAGCAATTAGGGCTCCGGGTGTGCTGCCAGCTGAAAGGCTGAGCCGCTCCTGGGCACAGGCGCTGGGGAGAGGCAGCGCCTTCACCCAATTCACAAACCCTCCTGCATTCTCAGAGTTCCCACCATACATGAACAGCTTTTCACCGTAAGGTAGGAGGTTCAAATACACCAGCTGCTCCACAGCAGAAGGCTGGTCACGTGCAGCCCTCCCAGAGTTCTCCAGGTGGACAGTCCACGTACTCTGCTCTCAGTCTTGTGCTTCTGAGGCTGGAAGGGGATGTCGGCAGAATGAGGACGCTGGATGAGGCCTGCTGTCTCCTGGCTGGTGGTGCTTCAGGTCACTGTTCTCTGTGCCAGGAGATCACCTAGTCCAGGGGACTGGACGTCTTCCAACAGGACACCTGAGCAGAGTATGGGGCTGCTTGGTTAATGGTCCTTTGGATGCCAGACAAGCACATAATGAGAACAAGTGTGGCAGGTCACAGAAGCCCTGTGCCTGGGGCTCACAGCTAACTCCACACCACTGGCCGGGTGGGCTGACCCTGGGCTTGGCTCAAGTGGGGGGGGGATGCTGACCTCCACTCTCAACTCCCTGCTGGGCCTCAGACGCACTCCTATGGACTGAGTAAAGCTCCTACGAGCTCCAGCGCTCCCCTTGTCCAGCGTGTGGTCTCACTTCTTCAGTCCCTCCATCTGCAAAATGTTGTTCAGTTGTCAGCTGCCAGCAGTAGGCCCCGACTCAAGACAGGTGTGTGTACAGGGGATTGAAACGCTGCCTGCCCTGGGCTGAGCCATGGTCAGTTGCAAACCGAGCCTCGGTGGTGCCCAGGGTTTCCCTGGCCGGTCCTTGACGTAGATGGCTTCCTTTCTGGCGTATCTTTGACTGGAGACTCTGAATCCTGACCCATGTCCCAGCTGCTTGTCAGACTGCACCAAGATCTGGGGCAGGGAGGGGCACTGAACAGAGGGTGTGCTGGCCAGGAATCGAACTCGGGTCTCCAGCATGGTTTACTGACTGCCACTACCTCCCACTCTAAAATGTAGTTAGCTGCCACAGAGTCGCAAAAACTCAGAGCAGAACGAAACACTGCCCGGAGCCACCCCATCCTTGGAATCATTGTGACATTTGGCCACATTGTCACAACCACTGTGTCAACTCATTATTATCAAGTCAGAACAGCCTCACTGCTGCCCCCCAGGAGTTTAGGGAGCTGTAACTAGCGGGGGAAGAGACAGCCCATCTTCTGTGGAGCAGCTGGTGGATTGGAAACACCAGAGAAGAGCCGCTTTGGGTTCATAGAGCTTCTCTCCACAGACCACACCACCAGGGATGTGGTGTTAGAGGGTCAAAGGCAGCACCCGGGGGCTGTAGGGCTCCACCGAGTCATGAGAGAGCCTGTCCCCATGCTGCCACCACCGTGAGGGGCGATGTGAGGCGTGTGCCTTAGCACTCCTTAGTCTCCATCTCCCCCATCTGAAAAATGGGGAGACTCTAGCCAACACCCCGCCCCGAAAGTGCGTGATTAGATAACAGCACCATCACAGACATGTGTTCAGCGCTGTTAGCCTCCCTGGCCCTGCAGGGAGGTCCGCCATGCTCTATTTACGGAGAAGTCTCCAGAGCTGTGATTTATCACCCCGCCCCCTTTACCTATTGTGTGTCGGCCGGGACATGGAGACGGATGAGCCCCTGGCCTCCACATGTCTACCCAGGGAGGGAGATAAGCGACATCCACAAACGGCCTCATCATTCTCCCACCTGGCTCCATGACGGAGCAACTGAACTCCAGAGATTGGAAGAGGGAAAATACAGATGAAGAAGAGCGAGCAGAGAGAGATGTAAGGCCATATCAGTTTTGCAAAAGAGGATGATTCCAGTAGAATGCAGCACTAATTTAAATCCCGAAATGACTGATGTATTTTCCATGGTGTTTTATTAATCAGCCTCAGATGGAGCACAATTTGCAAATTTCATGTGGCAGCTATTAAACATTTTCTCCTACGTAAGTAAATGAAAGGGATTTACTAATTCCAGCAGACACTTCATGAATTGGTAATGGGAGGCAGCGTCCAAACACAGGCCGACATATTGAAGCTGCTCAAAATGCAAAGCGGTACTTGGATCGCGGCTAAATTGATTTAATCCCTCACGCGTGTTCTAAACCCCAGCGGACTTGATAAATATTGATCCAGTGCCAGGAGGGCAGCGGTGGTGAGTAAAGAGTCCCATTAGACTATGAATGCCCCTCATTTGCTCCCAGGAGGGTCCTGGAGAAAGGGAGTCAACACCTGAACTCACTTCTGTCCAGTCAGAACTTGCTCAAAGCTGACCTTGCAGCGAGATTTAAGAGGCTGCATATCACCCAGGAGGACACAGGTCCCCTCTCTTCTGAAGAGCCTCTGCTGGATTCAAACAATGAGACTATAGATGGGCAGAGCAGCTCTTTCCTCCCTAGGCCACCAGAGCTCCCCCAGGGAGGGAGGGGGAGAGAGAGTGTGAGTCGTCCTAGAGAGGTGCATGCTGGGTGAAGCTCTCTGGCTCATGCCTCTGAGACCCCCTGGCTAATCCTCCAACTCCCACTGCACTCCTGTTGGTGTTAGGGAGGCCGTGTCCCTTTGGGGAGGTCATGTTCCTTTGGGGAGACATGTCCTCTGTGGAGGATGTGTCCCTTTGAGGAAGTCATGTCCCTTTGGGGAGGCCATGTCCCTTTAGGGAGAACATGTCCCCTTGGGGGAAATTGCATTCCTTTGGGGAGGCCGTGCCCCTTTGGTGAGGTCATCCCTTTGGTAGATGGAAGATGACTGTGTGTCAGCCTTCCTTCTTGTCTGCCTTCTCGTCTCCACCAAGCCGTCTCTTCTGTGAACCCTGTTTTTGGGCTCATCTTTCTGTACCAGTTATTAGACTCTCCACCAAGCACCTGTTAAAGCACGGGTGTCCAGTTGTCCACCGGTGACAGCACAGCTGGATCTGCAGGGGATCACTATTACACTGATGCCTCATTGCTTTGTCGAAGTTCTTAAGGTGAGGGTGGGTGTGGGGGACAGAGGTCGAGATCTAAGACACTGACCCGAGTGGCCTCCGTCCACAGACCTGGGGGAGTCACATCTTTGGAATCATGGGGAGGACATTTGCCTGAAACCAGATGCCCTTTGAAGCCAGCTCTGTGGCTGAATCTATCCATATCTCCTCTCTGAAGCCCAGTTTTCACAGCTATAACATGAGAGCCCACACTGGAAGGAAGGTTTTAAGCAATAATAAGCATTGTTCTCTCTTGAAGAATGTTTCGCTTGGAGAAATCTGAAAGAATGAGAGCATAAAACGTGAACCAATTAGCCTGAGAGAGACTCCACTCACTGTCCAGCAGGGGGAGCCCGGCTCTCCTGTAGAACCTTCCAGAAGGTCTGGGAGGCGCATGCTCTTGTCTGGTTCTTGAGTGTTGACATACTCTTAGCCCTGGTGCTGCAGTGGTAAAGCACAGGGACACTAACTGAAAGTCAGCAGTTCAAAGCCATCAGGTCTGATCACACAACAGGACAGTCTGTAAAGGTTTCCAGCAGCGGAAGCCCCGTGGGCAGGCAGGCATGCTCTGTTCTCTGGGGTCTCCAAGAGTTGGAATCGAGGGGATGGCAGTGCTTCAGTTTTACTTTGGTTTGTTTCAGTTCAGTCCAGTTCCAATCCAATCCCTCACGTCACAGGTCTTCATAGTAGCACTTACCTAGTGCCGGGCCCCTTGGTGGCAGAAAGCGGCTTGAACAGAAGGCCAGCTCAGACCCAGACTGGCCTGGTGATCTGCTGCAGTGGGGACCACAACCGTGAAGCCCCATGGAGAAGCCTGCTGGTCACACACAGGCCACCAGGAGCTGCACACCCTCCACAGCCTGGCCGGGAACAGGGCATATGGAGGCCCCCTGGCCAGTGCTAACGGGACACTGTGCTGGGGCGCCAGCTCTCTCCTCCAACCCACTGAGCCCCACACTGGGTCCCTCTCTTTATTCCGATCACAAATTGTCTTCACGTTTAACTGCTTTGAAGAGAATGATTATAAGATCCCTTTTTTCCTTTCCTTCCGTAACAACTTCAATGTGCATGTCAATGTTTCCTTCAAAGGTCTTCACTCTCATGATAAATGGATCCTGTTCCCCTCCAAGCCCACAGCCTACCTCCCAGATTTCCAGGAGAACATCGCTGTCTTTTCTACTTGGTTCTGAGCCCTGGATGGAATACGATTTGCCCATCATTGCTGAGTTACCTGAAGTACTTCCCGACCCCAGGACATGTTTAATGAATGAATAATGAATGATATGCGTTTTTTCCATTATTTAAATGTCACAAAATCTCACAGGAAAAGCAGCGAAGACAAGGAGCCAATACCCACCTAGCCCCACCCACCTACAGGTCCAGCAAACAGGAAGCAGAGCAGGACTCCCACCCAGATTAGCTCAGATCTCCACAGTGTAGGCCTATTGACCTCAGTTTCTACTGCTATGATGCAACACCCAGACTTTCAACCAAAAAACCACAAGTCATTGGAAAAGGCGAGGAAAAAGCCCAACCTGCCAAGATAAGACTGTCCTCAGTGCCGGATTCAGATACCACGCAGATGTTTGAAATATCTGACTGTAATTAATCAGATTATGATTTTTAAATAGCTCTGATTAGTATGTTAAGGGCTGCAATGGAAAAAGTTGACAACAGGCAACAGATGGGCAATGTAAGCAGAGAAACAGAAGCTCTAAGAAGAATCAAAAGGAAATGCTAGAAGTTAAAGGAAAAGCTCTTACGACATTGTAACTGAAACAAAGAATACCTTTTGTGGGCTCCGTGGACATAGCACGACCACCAAAGGATCAACGTGCTTGAAGATGTGCCCACAGATGTTCTCCCAGCTGAAGTGCAGAAGAGAAAGGATTGGGGGGGGGGGGTTACAGCATACACATCATAGAAAGAGAAAATAGAACAGGAGAAATATTTGCGGTAATAATGGCTAAGAATTTTCCAAAAGAACGGTGGCAGACACCAAGTCAGATTCCGGAAGCTCAGAGAACACCAAGCAAAACAAAGACAGACCCCCTACAGGTGGGAGAGACTTGGAGGGGCCAAATCAGTGTGAGTGCCGCCCCCCCCCCCCCCAAACACACACACAGCCCTGAACCCGGTGCCTGGGCTTCCTACTGACGACTCCGCCCAAACAAGGCAAAGCAGGGTCCATCCCGTGGGTCAAACAGCCTGGTGACAGCAGCAGAAATAACCCTGCCTGACGAATGCGGCAAAGAAGCGTATATGCAGAGTTTCAGCAGCTCACATATCATCAGGAAGAGTTAGAAATGGGCAAAAATTAAGACACGTGACCAGAACCATGGCCTCAATCCCAACCCACAGCGCAGGTGATCCTGCCATGACGGCCCCCTCACTGCCAGACACCCCCTGGTCAGTCCAGCTAACGTTGGTGCTCACATGCTGTGGGTTCCCTCACCTGCCTCCACCTGCCTCGGGGCGTCTGAGGCTGCCTGCTCCCATCCCACCATCCGGGTCAGCAGAGGAGCACAGTGCTGGCTTCCTATTAGCTTTGCTGTTTGGAAGTCAGGCTGAGCTCCCACCAGATGCTTATGAAGCAAAACAAAATAAAGGTGAGCCGAGCCATTGCTAACGAGTTAATACCGATTCGTGGCAACACCATGTGTTACGCATAGAATTGTCCGGGGGCTCCCTGTCCATGGTCTCTACAGCAGCATCTCATCAAAGCTTTTCCTCTGGGAACTAGTGGGTGGATTTGAACCATCAACCTTACAGTCAACAGTCCAGCGCAAACCTTTTGAACCACTGCTCCTTTTCATAAGGTGGGGACTCCCCAGACACAGGAAGGTGGAATCATGACAGGGCTACGTCACGTGGCCCTCTCCCTGCAGAGCTCCAGTGGTAGTGGGGACCCTCCACACCTTATCCCTGGCCCATCATGAAGGCAGGCGTAGGTCAAGGAAACTAAGGAATGACCCAAATCTAAGTGCAAGATAGAAAAGATGCTGCAGCTCCAAGGTTCAAATCCCAGGCTTGCTCCTCTCCTTGCTGGTTTGCTGGGGGAAGACCAAGCATTCCACTGCTGCAATGTTTGTTGAGCACAGACCTGTAAATCCCCGTTTGATCTCTACTGTCACCTGGAGGAAGGTACCCATCTGTCTCCAGGTAATAGACAAGGATACTTAGGATCCGAGAAATGGAAGTGTCTTGGCAAACACCCCGTGCACAGCCTGCTCAGAGCTGGAGTTGAGGAATCTTGCTTTGTTTTTCTTTTCTCCTTGCCCTTAAGATGTCAACTTTCTGGAGCAATTGGGCTGAGCAGAGTGAGAATTACTGCAAAGACTGGGCCTTTGTTCCTGCAAGACGCGGTCCCTTGTTTCATTAAACTTTGTTGGCTGTAACATTTTGCACCCAAAGAGCTTTCTGCCAAACACCATGCAGACTCATGCATTATTTACCAGTTAATATCGCAAAAGCGATGTCTACAGACCAGCCTCTCTGCCCCGCCTGCCCTGAGCTGCCAGCTCTCCCAGTTCTGCGTCCCACACGGTCTGTGTCGGCCATTCCAGCCTCGGTGACGCCAGCCTCTCACTCAGTTCCTGTGGCCAACGGTGCCTGCAGATGGCCGGAGCTCGGAGACTCAGTTCATCAGTAGCTCATGTTCAGTAGAAGGATGGAGGAGAAGTGTCTGTCGTCATATCCCTATCCACCCTCCAAAGCCGTGTTCCTAATCCCAGATAGTATCTCATCGTCCCCAGGAACTATCATTCATTTCTGGAAGTGTCATCGGATCTGCTCACTCTTCTGTCACCAGCTCTGCCCCATCCTACATGGTGCTATCTCCCCCCTGCTCACCTGACCCTTCCTACCCTCTGTCCCTTCTGCCACCCACCTGTGAGATCATATCTGCCCTGGAGTCCATGCGAGTTTGTCCAGACCACGCAATGAAGTGAGCATCGTGAGCTTTCTAGTCCTGTAGAAGCCTGTCCACACTCCACTGCCATCTACTACATGTGCAATAGAGTGAGGAAACCTCTGAAACCTGGGAGACTCAGGCAGAACGGGGCACACAGACATGAAGGGAGCACATGCTGTTGAAAAGCATCACCAAGACAACGGTCCAGAGTAAGAGGTACATTGCAAAGAGGATGCGGGAGGGGGCAGGAGGGGAAGGGGGAAACGTGCAACAATGAATGAACAGAAATCCAACTTTTCTGTAAACTTTAATTAAAAGTTTTTAAAAATTAAATAATAAAAGGAAAACAGCACTAACGAACTTGTAATTAACCCAGGCCGGCCCCAGTGTCTGTGTATCCTACAGTGCATCACCCTGTGTCCTCAGTAACCACCTCACGTGTCATCAGTCATGGAATTGGTGAACTGTTCTACTACCAGTGAGAAGGGGACTCAGATGAGAGACACTGGAGAGCTACGAAGGGAGGACGCTAAGTGGCTGTGGACAGAGAACGGTTTCTAGCTGCCCATCTGGGGCAAGGTTCCCTATTTCCCCTAATATATACCTTAAATGTGGATTAAGGAGCAAGGCTACAGGACACGCTGCTGCTCGTGGGCTGGGACATGGAAGCACCTTTGGAGAGGTCTGATAAGAGACAGGCCAAAAGACATTATTTTTGCATAAAACTCTTCAAGTCAGGAAAGGGATGAGGTATCACACTTAGAACTCACTGAGGGGAAGAGAAGACCAGTGGAATGACTTTAGACCTGACAACAAATAGGACAGTGTAGGACAGAGTGCAGGAGCTGGTGAGAGTGGACATGTCCCCATCGCACAAGCTCTGGAGGCTTCCAGAAGCCACTGCTCGTGTTTCCAAAGTGGAAATAATGATACCTGCACTGCCTCTCTGGGGAGCTACAGCGAACACACCTGATAAAGTGGACAGAAACACGGCTGTAGAGTCCTGGGGAGGTCGGAGGCATCACTCACATGAGACGTGTCCATATGCTTCCCTTAAAGACTCAGTTCCCCATGGGGCAGTTATGGGGTGAGTGGATTTATGGGATGTAGTCTGGACCTGGCTTCAGGAGGGGTGGCTGCTCACCCTGGCTGTAGTTTCTACACTGTCTCTTCTCAAAATGTCTGTGGGGTGCCTGTAGGTACCCCCATCCATGTTGCACTTGGACCATTGATAGACCGCATCCTGTGATGTTACCCTCCCCCCAAGATTCCTGTCCCACTCAGCTGGACCCCCTCTTCTTGGGACGGCACAGCCCAGGCCCTGCAGCTCTGCTCCGCGGCTTCCTAACGCCTGTCCTTGGGGGACCGTGTCTGGTATCACCCTGTGCCATCCTTGCCTTCCTCCAGGCTCCTACCTTCTTTCACATCTGTATCTTCACACAGGTGTCACTCAGAGACTGAAACACCAGTGATGTGCTTCAGGTCTCCCTGGGAAGAGGCTGCCAGGCAGTCTTCTAAGCTGTGGTTCTCTACAACTCTGCATCCCACCCCCCAGAGGCCACTGACGTGATAAGACGGCCTCCCGAGTTTAACCAAGCAGCCCTGGTGGCACACTGGGAGGTCTCCATTGCTAACTGAAAGGTGGCATTTCCAGTCTCCCAGCCACTCCACGGGACATAGATGAGGTGACCTGCTGTCGTGAAGATACCACGCCTGGAAGTCCTCGGGGACAGCCCGGCCTTGTTCTCTAGAGTCACCGTGAGTTAGGATCCAGTCAGTGACAGGGCGCTTGGGCTTTTGTTCTAACACCACTGACTGAGCAGCTCAGGGGACAGAAATGAACTAGTTCCTTCCTAAGGAGGACTTGCCCAACCGGGAGACCGAGGTGTCCGGTGGTGAGACCACACCCTCCGCTTCCCGTGTCAGGCCCCTTGACTCCAGCTGCGAACAGCCTCATGAATTGACTCCAATGGGGTGGGTGACTGTCTAGGTTTGCCAGCGTGTCCCAGAGGAGGCTGAGAAGTGGCCTAAAGGAACCGGCTTCACTGTCCTTTAGGACAGTGTCCTGGAGGACAATGACATGGCATGCTGAGTTGGAACACCATCCTCTTTCAGATTCCCAGGTCCGGCCTCTTGGGCCAGAACTCCCCTCCACCGTGCAGGTGCCTCCGGAGTTCCCTCCTGGCTGTCCTTCCATCTGAGCCTTTGCGAGCCTGTCACGCCCCTTGGAAACACGATGACGCAAAGCATCCGGAGAGCTGGTACCGTGGCTCTGTCCGAGGCAGACTTGGGCTTCCTGTTGTGGGGTGACACGTGCTTGGTTCACAACCACCCTGGTACAGCAAGCAGAAGGAAGCGCCGTCCAGGCCCCTCCGGCCCAGCAGCCACTGGTGCAGCCACTGCGTCCATCCGTCTCATTGAGAATCTACCTCTTCGTCTGCTGACTGTCTCCTTCACCAAGCGTGAGCTTTCTTCAGGGACTGGCTACCTTGAATAACATGTCTGGAACACGGGAGCTGAAGTAGTGCCGTCATATCTGTACGTTAGGAGGACTCAGAACATGCTTCTTCTAAGACTGATCAGTTTGTTCTCCCAACAGCCCGAAGTGTAGTCACTATCCACGTTGTGAGCTGGAAGAAACTGATTTCAAACCCTAGGTTCTGCCCAGCGTTGCCTGCGTCTCTCTCTGCCTCTCCCGTCTTCTCTCGTAGAAGTTCCCAGCCAGCTGGACGTGACATCTCTGGTGTTTCAACAAGATGTCATCACTCCTGCCTCAGCCTCTGCTCCTCTACCTCCATCCACAGACTCTACAGTCCCCTTAGCACGCTGGCGTTATAAGGGGGGACCTTGAGCAGCTGCCCCTTACCACCCAGCCTTTCTGCATGCCATCTTCTTACAAAGCATGTGTGATACATCAGTGCAGTGAAGGTGAAGGTCATGGCAGTGGTGATGGGGACAATGGTGGGAGCCGAAGGCCCGAGCTGCCACGGCTGTGATCCGGGCCGTGCCCACCCTCTGCAAGGCCCATATGATCACACTCACGGAGGAAGTGTTCCTCCAAAGGAATGAGAGCCCATCAGGGAACTAATAGCCACAAATAAGCTAAACTCTCCTCCTCAAATGGCTTCTAATCAACTAATTAAGTAAGGGCCAAGATGGAGAGTTCACTAATTGTAGAGATCACTCCTCCTCCTCCCCTCTTCTCTACCCCTAACACACACACACACACACACAGAGAGAGAGAGAGAGAGAGAGAGAGTAGAGCTCCTTCCTCCTCCTCCCCTCTTTTCTACCCTCTCCAGTGCGCGCGCGCGCGCACACACACACACACACACACACACACACACACACACGTGCGCCTGCTTCCATCCCTTCTAACCACAGGCAAAAGAGGATGATTTGGTGCAAATTGCCATGCAGTTAAAACAATGCTCCTAGAACTGAAGGGAATTAGTGGAGACCCAGCTGGGGGCTGAGTGAGAATTCCCCAGTCGTTGCACCACACATCTGGGTGTCCGCTGCATTCTCCCTGCACTGGAGGGGGGACAGTGATGGTCTCAGGGGCAGAAGACGATGCCAGGAAGGACTAGGAACCTCAGAGCTTCCCTGCACGCAATGCAGCTCCCACTATTCCAAAAGGATGCGTTTGAATGAGCTAATCTGCTGACTGTCCACCTGTCAAATGTCCTTTGTTCCTCTGAGCTCCCTGGCCTGGGAGAGGCAGCCTACGGGTGAGGAGCTTCTCTGGGCAGTAAAGATCGCGCTTCCTCTTGGCTGCACCCTCACACTGATGGCTACCTTAGCTCTCCAGCACTGCTGTAACAGAAATATCACAAGGGGGTGGTTTTAACAAACAAAAGATATTCTCTCACAGTTTAAACAGATGGAAGTCTGTGTCCAGAATGTATTCCCTCCAGGGAAGAGGTTTTCTCTCTGTGTCAGTCTTGGGAAGGCCTCTGTCTCCTTCTAACATCTGTGGGCTCAGCGTTCCTTGGAGATCCCCACAGGTCCAGGCACCAAGCAGCCCTCGGTTCTACGAGGTTCCCAGCAAGGACCTCAGGCACAAAGGCCGCTCTGCTCCTGGCGCCTCGCTCTTGGTGGTTCTGACGACCTGCCCCCGCCCCATGTCTTTCTCCTTTTACCTCTTGCCTCTTGTGAGATGGAACAATGATGCCGGCCATTCCTCGGGGAGCTCCCCTTCATAGCAGCACTGTGACCTGATAAAGCTCTGGTGGCCTGGTGGTAAGAAGCTTTGCTGCAATCCCAAAGGCCCATGGTTCACACCCACTGGCAGCTCTGTGGGAGGATGGGCTAGCTCCTCTGGCGGTTAACTGTGACTGAAGACCCACTGGAGGGTCGGCTGTGTCTGCTCAGACTCAACAGCACAGGACAGCAAGACAGAGCAAGGCCATTCCCAGGGCTCTCCCCTCACATCAGGCGTGACCTGGTGAAGGGGCGGCACCGGCCTCTCCCCTCACATCAGGTGTGACCTGGTGAAGGGGCGGCACCACACCCAGGACTCTCCCCTCACATCAGGCGTGACCTGGTGAAGGGGCGGCACCACACCCTTACTCCTTACAGTTGATTGGCAGGTCCTATCAGATCACAGCATGAGTGACTGTGTCATCCCATAGCAGCCAAATTGCACCAAACTGCCAAACCCAGACACCACAGCCAGAGCTGACTCTTACTCTAAGGACGCAGTTCAACCCATGACAGTGGTCACTCCCGAGCTGGTGCTCGCGGTGGCCTGTGGGTCCCAATGGGCAGCTCTTACTGTCTGGTACCCACACTCGGCTGCTGCCTTTGCAGCAGCCTCAGCCAACCTGACTCGGTGACCTATCCCGGTGCACCGACTGGCCAGCCCTTTCTTCCTGGTCTTTCCTGACACCTGGGCCCCTGAAGACTTCCACTAGATAATATGACTGTGTAACCTGGAGGCTTTCTGGGGTGGTGCTCCACGTTTGGTGGCGCTCCCCTGCTAAAACAAGCTTGGAAGCAGGAGTGGCATCCACTTCCGTAAATAGCTTGCCTCGGGGAAACCCTACGAACATGGAGAAAGGATGAAAGTCTTGCACTTGTCAAGGGCTTTCGTTCATAGAGTCACTATGTGTCCCCCATAGCTCGACGGCACTTAACAATAACAACCTGGGGGACAAAGAAGGCTGGCACCCCACAGGGCACTACGATCAGCGGGAGCTCAGGGCTGAGGAGCAGGCTGGACAGACAGAGATTTTGCAGTTTGTTTGTTTGGCAGTAGGTGTGGGATTAAGGTCCCCAGAGGTTAAGGCCTTGCCTCCCTGGATCTCATGTACCTGAACTGGGAGCTG
Organism: Elephantulus edwardii; assembly: GCF_000299155.1. Classification (NCBI taxonomy): domain Eukaryota; kingdom Metazoa; phylum Chordata; class Mammalia; order Macroscelidea; family Macroscelididae; genus Elephantulus; species Elephantulus edwardii. Next base: position 2,343,952 of record NW_006399753.1, read on the forward strand.
ATGGACATATGCTTCCTCTCTCATCTCAGGTTGTCAGTGTGGGGGCCTATTCACAGGTCCCAGTAGGATCGAACCCCAGTTGCCCACAGTGGACAGGGGCTCAGTACACAACCCACCTGGAAGTCCCTGCCCTGCTGTCTTTGTTCTTACAGCAAAGCCCCAGAAGCCTCTGCATTCACACTGTAGGCTCCGGCTCTGCCGTATCAGGAGACACAGCTGCAACATGCAGTGGTCATGGACAAGAGCAGCTCCTTCCCGGAGTCCGGTCACTGGATGAAGGGAGGGAGGTGCTGCTGCCTCGCCCAAGTCACGCGGCTGTGCTTCTGTTTGTGGTGGTTGAGGGGCTGACATGTCCACTCACACCCTGACGGCTGCAGGGCACTTGGGAAACTTGGCCCGGGTGAGGGGCTTGGTGGTGACAAAGCTGCAGGCTTTCTGGGGTGGTGCCCCATGCCCAGTTCCCCTCAGGTGCCCGACTGCACCCTCCTTCTGACAGGGCGGGTGCGAGCAGGAGGAGAGGAAAGTGTGGTCCTCAGACAGCGATTCTGACTCGGGGGCAGGCGGCAGCGAGCTGCACTCGATTTCGTGCTCTGACTCCACGTACTCTCACATTGCTGAAAATATATTGTTTTGAGTCTTATGTTTGCCAGGTTGTAAGATACACCATTGATTTAATAACAGCTTGTCGAAGGCAGAGGGAATCACTACCTCCGATGCTTACGCGTGAGAGCCTTCATCAGCCTCTGCTTCCGTAGCTCCGTGTGTCTAAACGTCTCCCACTGTCCCAGCTGGTGGTGGGCAAACAGGGTCATGGTGATAGGTTGCTTTGTACTATGAATATTTTAACCTTTTGCACTTCTGTGGGTTGAATTGCACCCTCCAAAGCATGTGTTGTAGATCCATGGAGTAACATATAACGTGTCGGATTGTTGGCTGAACGGTTGGGAGTTCAAACCTACCAGGGGCTCCACGGGAGGAAGACGGGATGTCTCCTCTCATAAAGATGTCCAGCCTGGGCATCCCGATGGAGGGTCACTGTGTCAGGACCCGCCTGACTGCAGGGAGGCCAAGGGTTTTCACCGTACGTCTGCAGAAGGAGCCCAGGGAGCCGTGGTGGCCTCAGTAAGGAGCCATGCTGCAATCTCAAAGGCACATGGTTTGAATCCACCAGCTGCTCCATGGGAGAGAGATGGACAATCTCCCCTTGTGAGATTTACTGCATCTAAAAACCTGCTGGAGAGTCAGCTAGGAGTGCGTTCCTACTTCACAGCACAGAACAACACAGGAGGAGCCCTGGCGGTCCAGTGTTTAAGCGCTCAGATGGTAACTGAAGGGTGGGTGGTTTGGACCCGTCAGAATCTCCACAGGATGAAGATTAATGACCTGCTTCTAGAACAGAGACAGCCTTGGACACACCCTAGGGCCATCCTGCACTGTCCTTCAGGGTCGCTGTGGCCTGGGACAGACTCAGCGGCACACACCCACACTGTGACCACAATGGCTAAGCCCACAGCCCCCCAAACTACCCAATGAGGAGGTACACTGGGAGTGTGTCCTGCTCCCAAGGTCATGCTGTCCCCTCCTGAGGACAGCAGGCATGGAGTGCATGGCCCCACACTGCTTAGGGCTCTGGTCACCTTTCCACACTCCGGTTCTTGTGTGTGGATCTCTCTTCCTGACCAGAACAGGTGGGGCCAGGGAAGCCCCTACTGCTAGATGAGAACTCAAATCCAGAGCCTTGTCCTGGGCTGGTGTCCCCTGCGTGGTCTTCTGTCACCCCACTATCTTCTCAGTGAACAAGAAGAGACTCCACTGTGTCCCCACAGAGGAAGGACCCAAAGGGAAGCTGCTGAAGGAATAAGGCCAAGAGGAGAACCACAAACCCTCCTCTCCCCACCGGCGCCAGGCCCGAGGTAGACACTGACCAGAGCCTCTTGCATTGACTTTGTATCACAGGCAGGCAGCTTAGAGAATTAGATGAGATTGCTGGGAGGAAGGCTTCTTCCAGAAACATGCATGGACACACACACACACACACACACACACACCCCGTACCATCATGACTGCCAGAGCCACAGCACCGTCCCATCCCACGCCAAAGCCTGCGGAACCCTGGTTAATAAACAAACAGAAAACCCCCAAATCCAACTTTGTTCTGGCAAGTTCCATGACCAATGACAAATCAAGGACCAGAGAGCTAAAATTAGTTGTCTACCTCATCGCAAACAGAAATAAATGCCAGATGGATGGAGGACCCAAATGTGAGATGCGGAACTGTAAGAAGTGAAAGAACTCGCAGAAGTGTTTTTATGGCATCTTGCAAAAGACAAGACAATAATCACACAAATAAGGAAAAGCTGAGCAGAACGACTGCAGGACGAGGGTAGCGGGCCGGAGTGGACAGGGCCAGGAGAGGAAGACTAACTGCAGGACAAGGACAGCGGGCCGAAGTGGACAGGGCCAGGAGAGGAGGACGAGGGCAGGACGGGGGCAGCGGACCGGAGAGGGCAAGTCCAGGTGAGGAAGCCCAGTCGGGGACGCTCATCCACTCGAGATTCAGAGACACAGCAAGTCACAGTGACCGCATGTCCACCAATCACAAGCGCTGACCGGTCTGGTAACGGTGAAAGCTGACGAGGACTGAGCGAAGCAGGAGCCCGAGCCTCGCTGGTGGGCGAGCGGGAAAATTGCTCCAGCCACTTTGGAGGGTAATTTGGCAATTCCTGCAGAAGCAGAAATTGCTCAGACTCTTTCAACAGCCTGGCAATTCCCCCCGAGCAATGTCCTGCAGGCACGCCTGCCCACGTCCACACGTTTGAGATTGTTCACTGAGGGTTACTTTAATAGCAAACGCCTAGACGGGAAACGGTCTCCGATTGGGGAAATGGGTGGACGTCGGTTGCTCAGGCCACAAATGACTGAAAACCCGCTAAAATGAGCGATCTCGGTCTGCGCCATCCACTGTGGATAAGCCTCCGAGTGGTCACGTTGAGTGGGAAGGGATTTTAGAACCACAAGAACCAGAAGGATCCATGAAGGGTGGTACTGAGCACAGAAACGTTGGCACCCACACAAAAGTGGATCACACTGTGCCCTTGAACACACCAGGCCAGCTCTCACCAGGGACAGGAAGGCAGGGGGGACAGGGCGGTACTCTTATGTGCAAAGGGGTCTTTCTCTTGTTGTTTTTTTAGGAGAAATTGGAAGCAGATGCAGTCACCACTGCTGCATGCCCACATGTGTAGGGGAGTAGATACATGTCAATCTCGCATTCTTTTATACTTTTCTAGATGTTGAAAATAGTTCACATTTCATTATCAAAGCAGCAAATGATTGCTGAATGGACTCATTTTAATTATTGGTGTCTTGTAACGCAGCCTAGGTTAGAATGTACAAACTCACAGACCACCCTAGGGGCCTGGGCCTGGGAGCAGGGGTCAGCCCTCCCCTCCCCACCCCCCTCCGGGCAGGGGGACACTATGGGAGGACACAGGAGGAAGTGGTGGCCCTGCTGTGAGGTCCAACAAAGCAGAACCCATCTGGTTCCCCAGGGTCACAGATGTAGTGCCAATCTGGGCCTGGAGCCAGGAAGAAACCAGAAGCCGGGCAGGGCCTCTTCATCAAGCCCGTTCCCTCCCACTGCGCCTCCCGGGATGTGCACCACAGGCCTCTGCCATCCTCTGGATTTTCAGAAGGAATTTCTGCGATTAGATTGTGAGGAGGGTCTGAAGGAAGTAGAGTGGTTTTAAATAGGTGTGGGCCTGGACCGCTCTGAGACTGGACATCTAGTTGAGTACCATGCAGTAATTTGGGGAAACCACCTTGTTTGTTTGTTTTCATGCACAGAGAACAAAAAAGACAAAGGCCTCAGAGTCAGGAATCTATTTGGAGCGTGCAGGATCCCAGAGGAGGCCAGTGTGTCTGCAGCTCAGGGTAGGAGGGGTGGCAGTGAAGTAGAAGAGACCTAGTGATTGAGCCCTGAGCCTACACACACACACACACACACACATACACACACACGAGGCTGATGGAGCCACACAGCCACCCCAACACTGCTTACACATTGAGTCCACTCCTGGTCACAGAGTGAGCCCTGATCCTGGTCAGAGCCTTGTCCCTGACCCGTAGTATCGGCTGAGCATTGACACTGAGTGCATTCTGAACGCTGGTCCTGGTAATAAATGGAGCCTTCCTCCCTCACCTCGTGGATGCGTTCCTGGGCCTGGTGTGGGGGGTTTGGCTGCATACTAAACCCTCACTGGTCTTTACCATGAAGCTCTGGCTTCTGTAGCAAAGCCCTGAGCGATCCGGAGTGACCCCCGCCCCAGCTGCTCTCCTCACTTTAGAAACAACATTCTGTACCAGTGGACCCCGCCTGCCCTCATGCCCCACACAGCTCCCCTGAGGGGGACATGGCCAGGAGGGTGACAGGCAGGACAGGACCTGCCTCCGCAAAGCCACCATTTGGCCCGAGATGTGGTGCTAATTGCTCTCAGTGGTGCCTGGTGCTTTGTTAAAAATTTTTAATGTTGATTTTATTGAAAAGCAGAAATAGCACAACATATGCTCTGCTCATGTCTGGTGTGAACAGGCACCCCTCCCAGCACCTCCCCTCACTGGGGGTCTGCAGGGGAGCTGCTGAAGACAGGAATTTGAGGAGCCTCATTCCCGAGGGAGGGCGTGGGGTGAAGGGCAAGTGTCTGCTTGGCTCCCAGGTACCTTTCCGCCCCCAGCTGCCTCCTGGAGCTGCTCACTCTGTGTCCGACATCTGCAGTGTCTCTCAGAGCAAGGGTCTCTGAGGTCAGGAGATGGGCTGGTTTTGATGTCACTGACGGTGAGGACAGGGAGGAGCTGAAGGGAAGATGTGATGGCGTCCACTACTCCTGGCTGGGAAGTGTGGGACAGCCTGTCCCATCCTCTGCTTCATTTCCTGAATGATGTGGTCCCAGTGGGTCCAGAGGTGCTTCACCCCTGGGAAGCCCTGCTGCAGTCGGCCCATGATGGCCGTTTGACCTAAAGCTGAGAATGGCCTGCCCCCCCACTTCACAGCCATGAGCTGAAAGAGGGTGCGGGCAGCTGCTGACCCTGCTCCTCCAGGACCTTTCCCTCATCCTCCACCCCTAACCTGATGATGATGGTCTCAGTGAGAGCCCCCAAGGGACAGGGCTTCGGGCTCTGCCCATGCCTACCTTCTTATCTCTGTCTCTCTCCCCATCTCTGTCTCTGAGGCTCTCTGTCTCACTGACACTGTACCATGCCCCACCTCTGCCTCTGTTTCTCTTTCTGCCTCTCCCTCTCTGTCTCTCACTATCTCTGTCTCTCAATCTCTCTGCCTCCTCTCCATCTTTCTCTGTGTCTCTGTTGCTCTCTCTGTGTGTGTCCTTCTGTCTCTCTATCTCTGTCTCTGTGTGCCTTTGTAGATCTCTGTTTCTACCTCTGTGTCTCTCTCTCTGTGTCTCTCTACCTCTCTGCCTCTGTCTCTCTGTTTCTGCCTCTCTCTCTCTGTCTTTCTCTGTGTGGATGTGTGTCTCCATTTACTCCTTTTCTTACTCGGCAGCTGTAGTGCTGTTTTGTATCTGGCAGAGGCAGGAGCAGTGGAGACTGTTTGCCTGGACCTCACACTAGTTGAAGGACCAAGAGTGACAGATTTGGAGTGAAACCAGGGAGTGGGTACTGAGAGGACACCTCTGTGGTGGCACAGAGCAGTGGGTGATCTGGCCTCTGGGGTTTGGAGTCCAGAACCAGGTCAGGCCCCAGCCTGCCTGCCCAGCATCCTACTGGGAGGAGGTGGCTGGTGGTGGCGAGGTCCAGGGTAAGGCGGAGCATCTGAAGCACAAGGATAGGGGAGCTCCCTCGGCCACTGTGTGGACAGTGGGGCTTTAGAACAGCAAGGATGTGCTGAGCTGAACGACCTGAGACAAGTACCTTCCCTCCCTCCAGGGCTTCACGTCCCAGAGTGGACGGGGCTGGTGGGGGGATGCACACTCGCGTGGGGGAGGGCTCACGCGGGGATACTGTGCACCAGGTACCCGGGCTCTGTGGGGTCCACGCCACCTCAGGCCCCTGATTCTACTCCACCTCACCCGTCCACCACCCCTCCCTCTCCCCACCCCTCTGAATCATCTTCCTGTCTGCAAGTCTGAGTCCCTCCACTGTGTGCCTGGCCCCACAGGCCATCAGAGCCAAAGGTCTCAATCCGGATGCCTCTGGTCAGCCTCTAGCACTGTCAAAACTGTGGACTCTGTCCTCATATCTTCCAAGCCCCTCCTCAGGACAGATAGAAACAGCTTCAATGCGCCTGCATGCCAAGGCGCCCCGCAGGGCCAGGCCCGTGGGATCTTGACCTGAGGGCAGCTCACAGCTAATGATGATTCAGGCTTGTCCTGCTAGCCTGGCCCAGGGACCTGGTGTGGCCGTGTCCCCGGGAACTGTGGGACAGGAAGACATCGAGGGGTGTGGGGGGAGTTCTGGAACACCAGTTCAGGAGGAGGTGGGCAGAAGCATGAATGAATGAATGCATGCATGTATGAAAAACGGGACTCTTCAACTCAGAGCCTGCCCGCCCCCACCCGGCACCTCCACACCTGGGAGGTCCCAGTCCCCCTATTCTCTCCCCAGCACCCCTGACTGCCCCCCAAGAACTTCCAGGGGATCTCCAGCTCTGTGGCTTGTTCCCAAGGCTCCCACATCATCTTAGCATGTCATTGTGGGGTGTAGCTCTCTGAGGGGGTCTGGGTGGGTTGCTGTCTGAGAGGGGACTTTGCGGGCTCTGGAGTGAAGGTCTGTGCTGTGCAGATATGAGGGGTGTAAGGAGGGGGGAATGGGGTGGCTGAGCTCCGGCTTTTACACCTGACTTTGTTAGGCCTTTCTTTCCTCCAGATTCCAATCACCCTCTGAAAGCAGCTGCTTCTGGCTTCTCCCCGAGCCTGAATCCAGCACTCAGCAATTCCCCTCCCACCGGAGCAGCTGTATGGAGTGCTGCCTCCAGAGCTCATCAGAGCCCCTCAAAGGGAAGATTAGCCCAGGCTCCCATCAGCACTGCATTGTCCTCGTGCCTGGCCAAGCGGCCTCGCAGGCACAGAATGGGAGAGCTTTGGGCCCTGGGAAGCACTGAATCTCAGAGGCAACAGCTTTCAGAAACACAGAATCATCAAATCTGAAGAAAAACCAGCTTTGAGGGTTAGAATTTTAAGGACGCTTCCTTTCAGAAGCTTAGGTTCTTAGAAGTTAACTCGAATTTGACTCTGCGTTTAGGGTGGAATAAACAAACCTCATCTTTGACACAGTCTTAGAAGCCTGTTATCTCAGCTTGTTAAAGGCCATCTGTGGTCCTGAGACTCAGATCATCCGGGAGGCTGGAGGAAGGGGAGACTGCAGCCTGAATCCTGAGCTTGGCGTGGATCCCTCCCCAAAACATGTCTCTCCCTGGAGAGCAAAGCTGAGGGCTGGGGCCCGGCCTTGGTGGTCTCAGGTGACTGCACCTGAGGACACCCGCTAGGATTCGAGCTGCTTGCCAGGGGAGCCCGGCTCCTGCCCCTTAAATCCTGAGTGTCTGCGGCTCCTGGAGGCCTGTCATCTCCTCCTGTAGCACCTAGAGGTAGCTCACTCGCATGGGGCCACTTGCTGGAGGAATCAGTGCCAGGCATACCCTGGTGAGAACACAAACCCATCAAACAGCAGTGATCCGTGCCAGTTCAGCTTGGGCCAAGGACGGCATTACACTTTGCACCCACCCTGTGCCCGAGCCATGTATGGCCATGTCCACCATGGCCTGGGGGTCCTTCGACACTGGAGCAATGTCCCAATCATGCTAGGTGGCCCAATACCCCATCCAATGGGTCTCTCAACTTGCACCCTCCCTGAGAGTCCTCAGGGCCCGGTCACATTCACTCGCCCTGCACCTCCGCAGCCCTGCTGAACCCCTGACTCTGCATCTTCTGGGTCTGTGTACACACAGTCCCTTCATGACCCTCACTCGTCACGCTGCATGTCCATCCCCTGATACCCCTAAGGGCCAGAGTCTAGCACACGTGGACCCATCTTGACAAGGGCCTTCAGGTCAGAGAGGTCAGGGGACAAAGACAGAGTCACAGAGTTTGTAGGTCAGCTGTCTGACGTGGTGCCTCTGAGTTGGTGCTGAAGCAGGTTGTGGTCCGAGACACTATCACGCTGTGAGCTGTGGAACTGTTTTCTCATCTGTGAAATGGACTATTTCCTCATCCATCTGGCAGTGTCGGTGTGAGGAGTAAATGGATAAAACAGTAACATCTACTGTCATTGAGTTGATTGTGATTCCCAGCATCCCTGTAGGACAAAGCAGAAGGACCCCAAAGGGGTCTCTGTAAAGAGTTGTAATCTTTACAGATACTGATACAGATGAATCTCGAGGACTACAGACCTCAGTGTGGATCACGCCTCATCACACAATACCAAGAAACAGACATCCTCACAACTAGATCAGGAAGCAGCACCGTGACACATGGAGAAAAGACCAAAATTGCTAAAGATTTCATTTTACTTGGATCCACAGTTAACATCCCTGGAAATATCAATTTAAAAAACCGAATGGCGTATTGCAAAGGACAAGTCTGCTGCCAAGGACGTTGTTAAAGTGCTTGCAGGGCAAGGATGTCAGTTTAAAGACAAAGGTTCAATCAACACATGTCATGGTATTTTCCTTTGCTCCATATGTCTATGAAAGTTGCAAAGGGAATAAAGAAAATTGGAGAAGAATCGAGGACTTTGAATTGTAATGTTAACAAAGAATGTTGAGTATCCCATGGCCTTCCAAAAGAACACAAACACACCTTGCAAGAGCTGTGGCCTGAGGGCTCCTTAGAAGAGAGAGGGGAGAGGCTGAGTCTCACCTACTTTGGACATACGATCAGGAGGGACGAGTCCCTGAGGAAGGACATTACGCTTGGAAAAGAGGGTCCGTGAAAAAGAGGAAGCTCCCAATATGATGGATCGTGACAATGACTGTAACAGTGGGCTTGTGTTGCAGACCGAGGGTCCCAAAGAATGGAATAATTTTCTAATTCTTAACAATGAGACAAACAGCCAGGAATGAGATAGAGCAGAGAGCATAAAACAGGGGGCCAGCCCTGACCCCAAGTCATGTTTCTCTGTGTATTTATTGATAATCTGGGGAAGCAAATAACAGAAGGAATTCCTTGTAAATGAAGCCGAATTTTTCTCTATTGTCAGCCTAATGCTCTAGCTCAGGAAGTGTTGCACAGGTATAACACTTACTCTGTAGGGTGGCCCTAGATGTCTCCTGTCTGCAGGGAACAAACAGCTCATTTTCTGGGATCTGCCACAAGAGAAATCCTAACTTATAAATCTGTAATTTCTTCAATTCCTGAACAAGGATTTTCATATAATATTTGGTATAAAGTTTGGCTTCCCATAGGCTTAGGCACAGCAGAGACAGTGAGAACGTACAGGACCGGACAGGGATTGCCCAGTGAGAATGGTGGAGGACTGGGCAGGGATTGCACAATGACAGGCCTGTGCACTGTTCAGGACTGGATAGGGATTGTATGTTGTACAACAGGGTGCTACGAATTTCTCTCAGATTTCTCCCAAAGAGTGACTCGTAGGCTCGAACTACCAACCCTTGGCGTAGTAGCCAAGCACGCTATCCACTGAGCTCAGCAAAGGAACTCTCAGCAGGAGTTGGAGAGAAACACACCGGAGGGACCCGGGCCCACCTGTGAGGACGTCTCTGACCCTCTGTCTCTTCCTCAGTGCGAGAGGAAGGAAAACCTTCCCCTTATTCTGAGCAATTGTATTTACCAGATGTTGAGTGCAGTGCATGGCGGAGCGATTTTCCATTTACTGATCTTATTGCAGTCAATTGCCTTTGCCAAATTAACACAATTTCAAATTTCAGAAGGATTGTGGAATCCCCAGGGATGACTTCATTCATGGTCCGCCAGCATGTGATGTTTGCACAGTCCTGCTCCCAGCGGTAGGTAACTATTTGCCTCTGTGCTTCCCAACAGCATGTGAGCAAAGACTCTTGGGATACCTTTTCCAAAGGACACCTTGACCGTCAGGAGCTCCTTTCTGAAGGAAGCTGTTCAAAGCAGAGCTAGAAGAGGGTCCTCGTGAGCCCACCCAGCATCTCCCTGGAGAGCCATCCCCTTTCCAACTCTTGGTCTTTGTGGGGGTCTCGGTCAGGCTACCCCAGTCCAGCTCAGAGTGCGTGCAGGACGCGACCTACCCACTGGCAGTATCTGCCCTTCTGAGCCGTTTGAACTGGAGCAGGAGGAGAGGGTTGACTGTGGTGGACGCCAGAAGAAGGGATAAATGTGAGGAGAAGCACTCTCAGGTCTCCCCTCGGCATTGAGGATGGGGGCCCGCTCACCAGCTTCAGCGTCAACAGGTGATGACATGGAAGGTCAGCAGAAACAAGGGACAGCTCCATGACAGGATGGCAGAGGTCACCACAACAGACACAAGAATCGCAGTGGGCACCAGGATGGGGTGGGACCAGGTGCCACTGGTTCTGCTGGACGTAGAGCCACAATAAACCAGCACTGCCTTGAGAACAACTAACAAATGAGAGGCCGATTTGAGAATGGACTCAGGGCTTGGGCCAGCTAATGAGCCTTGTTTGTGTTCTCGGGGTCTTTCTCTGTGTGTTGGTCAGAAACATTCACCAGTAAGGAAGAATTAAGGGGAGCACTTGGTGGAAAGGGGAGCATTCTCCGAGAAGGGACCATGAAAGGGAGCACTCAGTGTGGTGGAAGAGTGAAGGAAGAGCACTCACCGGAAGGGGGAGAAAAGGGAGTACTCGCTGGGAAGGAGAAGAGGGGGGGAGCACTCACCCAGAAGGAGAAGAGAGGGGGAGCACTCACCCAGAAGGGAGAGAGAAGGGGACACTCACCTGGAAAGGGGAGAGAAGGGAGCACTCACCGGGAAAGAGGGAGGAAGGCTGTACAGCAGTTCTGGGATCTAGGCTGCCCCTTTATCTGGAGCTGGAGCCAGTGAGCTGACCCTCCATCTCCTAAAGCCCAGAGAGCCCTCGCCCTCCTCATTTGCTCCAGAAGAAGGAAGAGGCACACTGGGGAGGCTGAAGCTGAGAGGAGGGGACGCTGGTGAAGGCGGGAGGTGAAGGGATCATTCCTCACAGCTGCACTACCTGGAACATTTCAGAGCTCAACCTCTGGCCATGACCAACACTGTCCAGCAGGCCACTCCCCAGACCCAGCCTGGCCTGAGATTGTCACGCCCGTGTCCAGCTGTGCTGGCTGACAGCGTCCCACACACTTGCTGCTGCTGGCACGCAGCTGCTGTCTGCAAGCCCCAGCAGGGACACTGTGCTCCATGGAGACCAGAGCAGCCCCGGGCCTGTGAGTCAGCCCTGGGCTCTGGAGGCAGAACCAGGCTGCCGTGTCCTCACGGAGTGTGGCTCTGTGACAGTGAATGACAGTGGTGATGGGTCCAGCTTCTGTGGGGGCAGAGGCTGGAAGCCATGAAGTGAGGAAGGCAGATGTGGGCCAGTGGGAGGAGCCTCAGAGAAACAGCTTCAGTCTGGGTTCCTTGCCTCGGGTCAGGTCTGAGGAGGTCCGCATCTGGCTGGCAGAAATCTTTTCTGAAGCAGATGGCCGGCCATCTCCTTCTCTCACAGAGGTGTCAGGGGTTTGAATCGTCAACCTTCTAGTTAGAAGCCAAGCATTTAATCACTGCACTGATAGAGCTTCCCCTTCCCCTGGCATTTTGGTAACAAATTTAAATTCACTGAGTCGTTATAACCTGAGATGAACTGGCCATCATACATTCTGTCTGATCAACCTACCCTCCAGGTAGTGGTTGGTACTTCTTCCTTGAGCAGCGGAAACTCTGGAGAGCACAGGTTCCAAGACAGGTCAGACGGAGAGGCTCAGAATCAAGAGTCCACAGCCTGTCTGACCCACTGGGCTCTGCAGGTCCCCATGCCCCTCACCCACCCCATTGGGAATGTGCCAACATTTGCTTGGATTCTGTGCTTGGTGCTACGTGGAGGAGGGCCCGCATGCGGTCAGCGCCATCAAGCTCTCCCCTCAGTGCCTTGGCCCATTCAGAGCTTGTGTGAATGCCATGGCCACTATCACACTGACACCTGCAGCAGCGGCCCGCACAGGAACATTACCAATGCCTGTGCCAACACCCTCCCCAAGAGCTTGTGCATAGGACTCAATCCCATCCTCACAGGATGCCGTGAGGAGCTGCTGTGTCATCTGCGGGACAGATGAGAACACAGCTGCTAAGAGGTTCAGTGAGGGGTCCTGTGTCACAACGCTTGTCAGTGGCAGGCGTGGAGCACACACCCTGGCCCCAGGGCTGTCTGGATCATGCCTCCCAGAACGTCTGCTCAAGTCCTAACCTGGGAATGTCCTTTGTTTGGGAGCAACAAGGTAAGATATGGTCAGGCTCGACCATGCGGGTTTTTATGAGAAGAGATCCGTTTGACACAGTCCCAGAGAGAAGGAGCTTGTGTCAAGGTGGAGGCAGAGGTTGGTGTAAGGCAGCTACAAGCTGAAGAATGTCCAAGATCGTTGGTGCCACTAGAAGCTGGAAGTTATATCCTTTTCCAAGAACCCTGTAAGCCTGCAGGGCACCGTGGCCTGGTTGACCCAGCTTCCTGAGCTGTGACAGGATGAGGTTAAACCCCCAGTTTGTGGTCATTGGTTAAAGCCACCATGGGTAACTTAGGCACCCACAGATGTCCATGCACCTCACTGACCAGCTCTGTGCCCCTGAGCTCTTCCTCATCAGGTGGGGGGATACTGGTGGTCTTCATTCCCTGGATCTCCAACCTGACAGGGGCTCTTCACTCCGCCAGCCCACCCCAGGTCCTTTAGACTCCCCAAGCACCCCTACTGTAGCACCCCCTGGGCTTGGGCTACCATCTCCCCATACCTTGAGTGAGCTTCATATAGGAAGATTTGCTGTAGGGTCTGCCCTAGTCCCAGACCCCCCCAGAACTCCAAGCCCAGGAGTGCAGGATGAGCAGGCATCCGATGAAGCTCTCTGATGATGCCAGCGGTGCTGATGCTGGTCCACAGGACTTTGCTGTAACCTATAGGAAGCCTCGTCCTCAGCAACAAACCAGAGTCATTTCCCCACCACAATGAGGAACAAGAGAGGCCAGTCCATGAACACCTTCAGAACACAAACTGTGAAAGGTGCTCAGATCCCTGGTAATGTCTGTGGAGGAAAATGAAAGGCCAGGGAGCAAAGCGCCAGATGTGGCAAAGAAAACTTGAAAGCACTGGAGAGAACTGTGGGAACATATTCTGTGTGCCCAGAGCAAAGAGGAGCTTAAAAAATACAACAACACTGGATGCTTATCAAGGGGGAAATGACCAATTAGAATATATCATCATGCATCTAGACTATAAAATAGTTTAAAGATAAGAGGCTTCTTCCCTGGCGTTCTTAATCTGAAGTCTTCTTAAATCCTAATAAGAGTTTAGCTTAACCAGTGAGGAATGCCTACCTTGAACATTAAGCTCTTTTAAGAATATCTGTACGGGATCAAATTGACTATAGCAACTGGAAAGATTAGATAGGGACCTTGGGGGACAGTGGGTTTATGCTAATGGGGGAGGAACAACTCCAGAAGAGTCTGGGAACAGTTGCACAATCCCAAGAATGTCATCAACATACAGAACTGTACAGATAAACACTATTCGTTTAGTATGTGATTTCCTGTGTGTATTCCCGACAACAACACAAGAAATACAATGTAAAGAAAAAGATGCTGCAATAGATCATGGATCAATATCCAGGATACATAAAGAACATCTACAAGTCAAGAAGAAGACAGACAATCCAATGGAAAAGGAAGCAAAGTACATAAACGAAGAATTCACATACACAGTCTCTAAATCTGTAATTCCAGGGATAAGATGTGTGCAGATGTGAACAATTTCTAATAGTCACTTGGGAGACTAGAATGGTGACATTTAGTGAAGTTGAACATGGAGGATGTAAGGCCCTGCAAGTTCCTTTATAAACATGTGCTCTATAGATATCAAAGCTGCAAGATGTTTCGATCTTGTTGTAAATAGTGCAGATGGCGTGGAGTTACTTGGGCACTTCCTGACTGTGTAATCCTGGGCACTTTAACTCTCTCACTTAGCTGAAAAATGGGCTCTTCTCCTCCTCCTGTCATTGAACAGATTCCTGGGAATATGTGCGGAATTATTAGAACACGCGTGATATACCGAGAGCCTAGGAAACAACAGCTCTTATCATTGCAACATTGTTTCCAATAGAAAAAGCTGGAAACAAGCCAAGTGCCCACCAGGCCCAGAGTGGATACAGACGTCTAAATAGTCTGTTATGATGGAATACACCACAGCATTTAGGAGATGTATGAAGTAGACTTAAACTGTCAACATAGATGGATCTGAAAAGTAAACTGGAGTTAAAAAAGAGAAATTACAGAACATTACTTACACCATAATCCCATTTATGTAAATGTTTAAACACCAAAAACAATAGAGCATATTGTTTATGATCCTCGTTGGTGGTAAAGGTATAAAGCATGGGCTAATTACCACCCAATTGGTGATAGCTGGTTGCCTCGAAGGGAGATTCTTCATATGAAGTGGCAGGGACTTGAAGGCTTGGGATAAAGATCCTTTCTACTTTTCTGGGATTTATTGTTGCTTATGTTTTTATTTTAAGTACTTTCACAAAGGCTCTGGGAGGTTCATGTTACATTAGATGCACCCAGCCCCCAGCATGGACCAAGAGACCCACCTGCCCACAGCCTCCAGGTCTCTGGGCCACCAGCATCACCCACCCCCTCAGCACTTACTCTCCCTCCAGCCCACTGGCTCTGCCTGAGCCTGGGCTTCTGTATTGCTTCCCCCTACCTTTATGGTCTTTTCTTGGTATTACTATCCCTTTAGAAGGCTCATCCCAAAATCTTGTCACTGTTCAGGGCTTTGCACAAAGGCTGACTCTCCAAAGACGCCTTCTCAGACCGCCTCGTCTGAGCCAGCCCTGTACCACCTACCACAGCCTCTATTCTGGTCTCTCCCCAGCATTTAACCTCAGCTCACAGGCTCTTGTCTGCTTCTCTCCTGGTTCTTTTCTTTCTAATTCCACCCCAGAGGACGGTGGACCCTAAGGCATTGTAAGCCTCAGGGTTGAGGAGCTGGTTTTACTCGCTCTGTGATGCGGGACTTGTAACAGTTCAATCTACATAGAATTAGAACTCCAAGGGGTTGTTGAGTGAAGAACTGGCGAATTACAAGGCTGGCCCAATGGCATTTCTGCAATTGGTGTGGGTTGTGACAGTGGCAATGAATGAGTGAGTGAATGGAAAGTGATGTGAGGATGGCAGCAATGGCAGCTTTGCTGCTCGTGGCTGTGGCTGATGGTGACAGTGATTTGGTGAAAAGAATGAACAAATGAGATAAAAGTGGTGAAGGTGCAATATCCATGGCATTGTTGCAGCTGGTTGCCATGGCGACAGGAGCAGTGCAGGGGCTCTTCGACATGGGTGGGTGGGTGGCTGATGAGTGAATGAATGGAAGGAAGGTGCTGGGGAGATTGCAGTGCTGACAGTGCTGCTGCAGGTGGCTGCCATGGCGGTGTTGACAGCACAGGCGGATGGACGGACGGATGGACGGGTGGATAGATGGGTAAACAGACAGATGGGAGAGTGAGTGCACGAGTGAGTGAAAAGTGTTGAGGTGGGGGTTGGTGATGCTGACCGCGTTTGCAGCTGCCATGGTGCTGTCGATGGGGCCGGGGCACTGGGCGGCTGGAAGCTGTCAGCACCCTGGCTTGTCTGCTCCAGGCCCTACAGCCTCTGCTTGAAACAAGGCTAACCCAATGGTGGTCATGGTCCTTGGCCATGCGTGGTCACTGTCCCCCAGCCAGTGGTGGCCATTGTCTTTGGCAATCCATTTTCTGCGAGAGGAGCTGCCCTGACACTTCCCCAGTCATGATGATCTCCAGCCTCTGGGATCAGTGACCCTTTTGTCCCATCCCTAGACTCCCAGCCCAGCCCTGCCTGTGACTCTGTCCAGGGTCTCCCTACTGAACTGCCTGTGAACTAAAGGACCATGTGCCTTGCAGAGGCTTCAGCGTTGGCGATCTGGGTAGAGGCCTGCAGCCCCCACATCCGGTGCCATTCATTGACCCACTCAAGCCAGCAGAGTGGCCTCAGTGCCTTGTTCATGGACACAGCTTTAAGACCGCTTCCCTCAGGGCTACTGAAAAAGATTGAGAGGAACCGAGAGAGGCTGAGAGGAGACTAGTGAGGTGGCGGGGACAGAGAGCAGAGCGTGCCAGGCCCGTGGAGAGGACGAGTGCAGGGTTTCCAGCTTTCCTGAGAGGGACGTGGGTCCTCAGCTTGTGAGTCTGAGCCGCTTGCTTCCCTCCTCATGGTAGCTGCTCTCCAGCCTCCACGCTGGTGCTGCCTGGTCACGGGAGCTGCTGAGCGAGGAGCACGTGAAGGGCTGCCCCGCAGTGTGCCTGGAGTGTCCCTGTCCCACTGCACTCACACCCTCCACCCACCGCTGAAATACCACCACCCCTCCTCCCACCACGCTGGAGCATCACCACCTTCAGGGTCATCAACCACCTGGAAAGACAAGTGCAGGGCTGCTGTCAGCGACAAGGGAGGAACGTCCACTCCAGTGCAGCCACAGGCTGGCCTTACTAGTGCACAGTAACCACGCACTGTAACCCCAGGGACA
Organism: Elephantulus edwardii; assembly: GCF_000299155.1. Classification (NCBI taxonomy): domain Eukaryota; kingdom Metazoa; phylum Chordata; class Mammalia; order Macroscelidea; family Macroscelididae; genus Elephantulus; species Elephantulus edwardii. Next base: position 2,360,664 of record NW_006399753.1, read on the forward strand.
CATCTACTCTTCCATTATCGCTCATACACCCATTGCATGCATGATGGGCTTGAGACGGTGATAAGAAGCCATCTCTAGGCCTCAGGACACTGGCCCCTCCTCCTGTGTGCCTTCCCCTCAGGTAAGATCACCCACCTGGGAGGTCCTCCCCGACCTCAGGCTGTCTCAGGTGCCTGTGGTTCCTCTGTGATGGACTGAGTAGTCTCTGCAGAGTGGCCGTGAGGCCTGGAACCCGTGAGTCACCCACACCATCTCCTGAAGAGCCCAGCCCCTCCCTTCCACCTGCCGCCTTCTATTGAGTTGTCGACATGCCTCCCACATGGTCCTGATGGGAAGTTCCACCCTGGGCCAGGGCTAATGGCCCGATTAGGCTAAACTTAGCAGAACATGAAGAGGCCCCTGATAACAGCAGAGTCTGGGGAGGGGGCCATTACTGGAGGAGGGAAGGAGAGGCTGAAAACCAATTAATAGATAAGAATTTCCATCCTCCCACTCTCTGAGCACTGGCTCCGCGTTGATGCAATCAGAGCAGCTGCCCTCTCAGGAAATGAAAACTCCCTCTGGTGAAAGCCTGGGGCGGAAGGATCTGGGAGAGAATACAAGTCCCAGGACTGCTCAGCTTCAGACCCACGTGTGAGTCATCAGTGCAGTCTCCAGCTCACCATGGTATTGCCATTACTGTGCCTACCATCACCTCATTATCACCCACAATTGCATCATCAACAATAGCATCATCCCCACCAGGAACCCTCCTATATCATCCCCACCCCCACATCACACCATTCAACAACATTGGCAGCATCACCAACAACATCAGCCTACTAAGACCCTCACCACCACCCTAACATCACAACAATACCCTGCCATCTATGCCAGTATCAACACACATCATCACCACTGCCACCACTACAAACAGCACCATCACCACCACACCAACCTCACAACACCATCACCACCAACAACATCGACCCACTAGGACCCTCATCATTACAAACATCACAATACTCCACCACAAACACCTGTAAAAACATACAAGATCACCTGCACTGCCACCACTGTGGTCCTCACAATTACCACTTCCATGACCACAGCATCATCATCACCACCATCACCTGACTGTACCACCACCACCATCATAACAACATCACCACCATCACCCTGGCTGCACCACCACCATCAACATAACTATGAACAACATCAACACCACCATTACCTGACTGCACCACCACCACCATCATAACAA
>NW_006399753.1:2362142-2375165 GCF_000299155.1 Elephantulus edwardii
CACCACCACCACCATCATAACAACATCACCACCATCACCCTGGCTGCACCACCACCATCAACATAACTCTGAACGTCAACACTACCAACTCCCTGACTGCACCACCACCATCCTAACTGTGAACAATATCAACACCACCATAACCCTGACTCACCACCACCATCATAGTTATAAACGACATCAACACCACCATCATTCCTACTCTCATCCTACCACTTATTCACCGTGATCATTATCATCAAAACTGGCTGTAGCATCACCCACTGAAGCACTTCTGAAGCACTTGCTGCATCTCAATGTCAAGAAAACAAAAATTCTCACCACTGAACCAATAGATAACTACCTAACAGATGGCACAAAAATGGAAGCTGTCCGCAACGTCTTCTTACTTGGATCGACAATAAACATCCTTACTAATGGCAGGTGGGGATCAGTGGACTCTGGAAAAGCTGGCAAGCGGGGACCCAAATTATTGAAGAGTGATGATGTCAGTCTGAGGACTAGTTGTGCCTGATTCAGGACACGGTATTTTCGGTCACTTGCTATGCATCTGAGACATAGACCATGAATAAAATGACAGAAGAATATCTGATGCCTTTGAGCTGTGGTGTTGGAGAAGAACACTGAACATCCCGTGGAAAACAGTTATGTTTTGGAAAAGGTGCAGCCACAGTATTCCTTGAAAGCGAAGATAATATAAAGTGTCATCTCAGATTCTCTGGGCGTATTACTAGGAAAGGATATTCCTTGGAGAAGGACATTATACCTAGAATGGTGGGGGGTCAGGGAAAGAGAGGAAGACCCTCAACCAGATGGATTGACAGTGACTGCCGCACTGGGCTCGAGGGTCCATCAGAGATTGTGAGGATGGCACAGGATAGGACAGGGTTCAGTTCTGCTGTTCATAGGGTCACTATGAGTTATACTTGGTACAATAGCACCCAACAACGACACCCCCTTAGTCACTTGCCATCACTGTCACCACTCTCATCGCCCTCCACAGTCCCTCACGACCACTCCCATCACCACCATCATCACTACCCTGATCATCACCCCAGCACCACCAGCACTAATGTGATCAAATTGTTAGCATTTCGGAGCCCAGGCCGCTGGACTTCTGAGCCTCTGCCTTGCTGTCCTGTCTTGCACTCCCTATCCTCATTTGCCTTGCACAGAGCTGAGGTATCCAATCCCAATCCATTCCTCTGCCCCCGAGGCCTGTGTGCCTTGTCCATGAGCAATCGTCTCTGGTTAGGTTCTCTGGAAGCACTTTCTGAGGCAGAAACATATCCAGGGGGGTTAGTACAGATTAAGCCCTGGGAGAAGAGGGGATCCCAGCACACTAGCATCAAGGCCTCAGCTCATGGTCCATCAAGGGTTAATATGGCCTTAGAGAGGTTTTCATAAAAGAGCCGGGGGCCTTTGAACATGAGCCATTCCTTGGATGTGGGCACCTCAAGAAGGTGTGATGTCGGTGAGATGCTCTGTGGATGTTGGGGTACCTGGAGAGGGATCCAGCAGAGAATAACCAGGTGTCTCTAGCCCCTACAGCAGGGGAATGAGGGCTCCATCCAGAAGAGGCTGGAGACACAACATCCACACAGGGCTCGGCGGGACCCTCTGCTTGCCCCTCACTGGACTCCCTTCTGAGTCTGAGATCTCCACACGCTCTATTGGCAGCACGTATAAACTCCCTGTTGCTTCATGGAGTGCATCCTAGGAATAGACTGTGGACCAGGGGTGGGTGTCCACAGAGCAGTGACAGAGAGGGGACATCTGGGAGGGCATGAACAGGAAGCCAGACCACTGGGCGCACCTCATAGCCTCAAGCTGTCACCCCCCAGAGCCTCATACCCTGCGGACAGCGAGGTCCACTTGATCCTGTCCACTTCACTCCATCTTTCTCCTTCTGGACACCCTCTCAAGATGCACCTCTCAGTTCCCAGAAGGAGTCCTGTTGGGCTTACCCCTCCACTTTCTCCCTCGCCCTCCATGCCCTTGATGTGCTGGTCCCCAGGCTGCTAAACAAAGTACAGACTAGTACTTAAAACAGCAGGAAATTTGCTCTCTACAAGAAAAGCAAGGTGCCAGCCAGGCCCTGCTCACTGAACGCTGTGGGGGAGGCCGCTCCTACCTTCCTCCAGCCTCTAGTGGTTTCTGGAAATTCAGCCGCTCCTTGTCTTGCAGGAGCAACACTCCAGTCCCAACCTCCATCTTCACATGTCTTCTCTCTGTGTCTCTTCTCCTCTATACAGATGCCGCTCTGATGGGGTGGACCCACCAACTGCAGCATGACCTCAGCTGGACCTGACTGACCAGAGCATCTTCAAAGACCTGCTTCTTCAAACACTGTCACATTCACAGGTCCTGGAGGTTTGGATTTCCACCTTTCTTTTTTATTATTAATATTTTGCATACAGTCTAATGCACAGATATTGAGAGTTCAGTTCAATAACTTTGGATAATTCTCTCTGGTTATGTGATCAAACACCAACGGTGCATTAGATGACTCATAAAGAGAACAGTGATGAAGTCCTAAACATTTTTAAAAAAAGATTTTCATTGTGGTTTGAGTGAAAGTTTACAAAGCATATTGATTTCTTCAATCACTTGCGCATATTTTTATGACATTAATTACAATGCCCATAATGTTTGGTTACTCACTTATTGAGCGTTTCCTCTCCCTTCACTAATCTTAATGAGCGTCTACTGTGTTTATTAATTGTTGTTTCCTCCTCACTCTCTTCCCATCCCTGGTAAACATCCAAGGATGTCTCTATCATCGTGTAAATGTTTCTTTATCTTTTTATTATAATACTGCTCTTGCACACTATTTGTCCTTTCATAACAGACCAATCACTCAACAATATGTCTCCTATGTTTATCTGTGCTGTGCAGTGTTTCACAAGTTCTTTATATTTTTTAGAGGCGTATAGTACTATGGTGTGTGAGCTGCCTTTACTTCTTTAGCTATATGTCCATTGTTAGACTTGGGTTGTTTTCATTCATCCCTTTGCCTCTGTGAATACTACTGCAATCTCATTACATCTCATTGCATCACTCCTGTATATATCTTTAAGACATATGCCTAGCAGAGAGCACTGGTGGCCTAGTGGCAAGAAGCTGTACTGCAATCTCGAAGGCACACAGTTCAAATCCATCTCCACAAAGGAGAAGGATGGACAATTTCTTCCTGAAAGATTAACTGCCTCTGAAAACCTGCTGGAGGGTCAGCTATCGGTCCATTCTGACTCAAGGATAAGCAACAATATACTTAGTAGTGAGATTCCTGGATCAAATGCCATTTCTATTTTTCAATTTCTTTTTTAAAAAATATTTTTACTTTGTATTGGCTTGCATACAAGAGCCATATACATTGTGTTTCATTTGTATACATTGTGTTCACACATTACTCACATTGTGTTTCATAGAACAATTTCCATGCATTGTGTTTTATAGGATTAATCACCATTGATCCATGCTCCCCATTACCCTGCCTTGTCAGATCCCCACTTATACTTCCTAATGCCTTCACCCCCTCCCTCTGCCCACCAAACTCAGTTTCTTAAGGAAGCACCAAACTGACTTCCACAGTGTTTTCACTGTTTTGCACTCCCACCAGTTGTATGACAGTTCCAATCTCTCCACACCCTTGTAAGCATTTGTTTACTGCCCTGTTGAACTTGGCTCTTGTTTCTGAGATAAAATGATATCTCACTGCTGTTTTGATTTGTATCAGAGTCTCTAATTACTGATGACCTTGAGCGTTTCTTCACATATTTGTTGGCCATCTGAATGTCGTCTTTGGTGATGTGCTTTGTTATATCCTCCGCCCGTTTTCTAACTGGGTTGTTTGGTTTTCTCTCATAGGTGTATTGGAGTTTTCTGTAACTTTTAGAGATTATCTCCTTGTCCAATATTTTGTTGGCAAACAAGGAACAGAGTTCCATGGAACTGGAAGTAGTCTTCTTCGGGGAGTCTCACTCCCACTTCCAACAAAGCCAGTTCTCCCTTGCTGACACTCTCCAAACCAGTTACACTCTCCCTCTAAAGAGTCAACAAGTGTCTGTTGACTAAGCACAACACAATTTTCTATGTTACTGCTTATATCCCGCTTCACAAGAAGGAACTTAACCTTTATTTTGGTGAAACAGGCAGCTGGCCAATATGGCTGGAGGTGGGGGGCTGTAACAGATCACACACTGGAAAAGGTCTGGGATTCAATCTGCCAGCATCTGAGAGATAAAAAGCATTCCTAAGACAAAGGCCTTGTGAAGGTTGAGAAGCTGATTTCTCAACTCCAGGGAGCTCATTTCCCTGTTCAATTCCTGCTACCATGAGCTTCAACCCAGACAACTGAACCAGACCCAGGGAGAGTGATGCTGGCCAGGAGAACCTGTGGCTCCTCCTCTCACACTGGCCTCTAGAGAGAGGGCACTGTATACAGCAGGCTCCAAACAGTTTTCCTGGATTGAGTCACATTAGCACCACTGTGTGACTCTTCCTGGATTCCCATGTGGTTGCAGAGAGAGAGATAAACACCATCATGGACTGAGCTGTGTCACTCTTTTTTACTAACACCTATGCACTAGAGTGCCAAAAAGCCAAAGCAAGGAAAGAAATTATAAAGTTAAGGAGCTAAATAGAAGATGTCAAAGGGCAGCTCAGGAAGACAAAACAAAGTATTATAATCAAATATGCAAAGAGCTGGACTTGGAAAACCAAAAGGGCTGAACTCACTTGGCATTTCTTAAGCTGAAAGAATTGAGGAACAGATTTAAGCCTTAAGTTGCAATATTTAAGGATGCTATGGGTAGAATATTGAATGATCCAGGAAGCATTAAAAGAAGATAGAAGGAGTATATGGAGTTGCTCTGCCAGAAAGAATTGGCTGACACAGAAGAATCTGATGAAGCAGCATATAACCAAGAGGAAATAATGACGAAGGAGGAAGTTCAAGCTGCTCTGAAGGAATTGGCAACGAGCAAGTCCCCAGGAATTGATGGAATACCAATTGACATATTTCAATACACAAATGCTGCCCTGGACGTGCTCACCAAGTTGTGCCAAGAAAAATAGAGGACCAGCTTGACCAATACCTGGCTAAATGCTAGGAAGAAATCCATATTTGTTCCCATTCCAAAAAAATCTTGATTCAACAGAATGTGGAAATTATCTAACAATATCACTGATATCACATGCAAGCAAAATCCTCCTGAAGATTATCCAAAAACTACTAGAATAGTACATAGATGGAAAACTACCAGAAATACAGGTTGAGTTCAGAAGAGGCTGTGGCACCAGAGATATTATTGCCAATGTCAGATGGATCTTGGCTGAAAACAAAAAGTACCAGAGGAAGGTCTATCTGTGTTTCATAGACCATGCAAAGGTATTTGACTCTGTGGATCACAACAAATTGTGACTAACTTTGAGAAGAATGGAAATCCCAAAACACTGGATTGTGCTCATGTGAAACCTATACTTTGACCAAGAAGCTGTCTTCAGAACAAAGCCAGGAAACACTGCATCGTTCAAAATCAGGAAAGGCGTGTGTCAGTGCATTCTGTCTCCATACCTTTTCAATCTATATGTGGAACAGATAATTTGGGATGCTGGGCTCTATGAGGAGAAATGTGGAATCAGGATTGGAGGAAGACTCAACGATCTATGTTATGCAAATAACACAACCTTACTGACAGAAACTGAAAAGGATCTGAAGTGTTTGCTGCTGAATGTCAAGGACTGCAGTCTTCAATATGGATTGAAGCTCAACATCAAGAAGACAAAGTTTCTCACCACTGGACCAACTGACAGCCCCATGATAGATGGGAAAGAGATTGAAGTTGTTAACAATTACAACTTGCTCAGCTTCACAATCAACAGTGTTGGCACCAGCAGTCAGGAAATAAAAAGATTAATTGCTCTGGGAAAGGCTGCTGTCAGGGACCTCTCAAAAGTGCTGAAGAGAAACTATGTCAGTCTGGAGACTAAGGTATGCCTGATTCAGGCTATGATCTTTGCAATGACTTGCTATGCATCAGAGAGCTGGACAATGACTAAACATGACAGAAGGAGAATCAATGTCTTTGAGTTGTGGTACAGGAGGAGAGTATTGAGCATTGACTGCCATGAGAACAAACAGATTTATCCTGGAGAGGGTGAAACCATGCTCCTCTTTGGAGGCAAGAATTTTTATGCTCTGTCTCATATAGTGTGGGCATGAAGACAGGAGAGACCAGTCTCTGGAGAAGGACATCATGCTTGGAAGGATGGAGGGGCAGCACAGGAGAGGAAGAGCCCAGATGTGATGGATTGACAAAGTAACTGGGATAATGGCAGTATGTGTTTCAGAAACAGACTGTCTCAAGATAGAGCAGGCTTCAGACATATTGTACTGAAAGTCACAATGAGTCACAGGCGACTCGATAGCACATAACAACGTGGTTGTGGTTACCGTCCAGTTTGGGAACAGGCTATCTCTGTGAGGTTCTTAGGAGACATTAAACAAGCTGAACAGAGAGAAGGAGAGGTGGGGAGGAGAGATGGCAAGGCCAGGAAGGTCAGCTCACCAGGAGCAAGGAGCTCAGAAGAAAAGAAGACCTCCCTTTCTGAGCTTACACAGTGAGAAAGCCTTTCCTTAAGTATGGTGCCACAAATTCAGACTGACCATCTCCTAACTGTGAAAATAAGGTTTTTGTTGTTAAAGCCACTGACTTGAGGTATTTCTGTTACAGCAGCTCTCAAGAACTGAAACAAACACGGTTTCCACCGTCGCATGGGGAAGGTGTCCATCTATCTCTCTCTGAGCAACATGGTTGCCTTCAGAAACATCTGCACTTAACCAACTGCATGTTCACCCCAGTGGAGCTTAATCTAAACTGACAGTTTTTCTGGAAAGAATGTCCAAGCCATCCCTCTATAATTTTCTATAAAATATGTTTCATTAAGATACCAGCTGAGTGGGCAGAAAGTCAACTGTCTCCCATGGCATAATGATCCAGTGCCAAGTTGGGAGCCTGGCACCTGGGTTGCTTGCCTAGATCTGCATGTACTGGCTGTGCGGACTTGGATGTCCAATGAAACTCACTCTGTCTTTGCTTCTTTATTTGAAAAAGAAGGCAAGAACTGGTGCTGAAGCCAGCACAGAGGGTCACATCATCCAGTGCACATTTACTCAACACTTTACACGTCTACCCTGTCCAATCAGTTGCTCTGACAGTGAGTGGGCTTGCATTTTAACATTAACATTGAGAGTGACACTAATAGCACCACACAACCGCACAGAGAACGCAGCACTGAAACTACACTGATGAAAACCAACAATACCAGCAACAACAAGATCAACATCAACATTGACTACAACTCTAACAACTGCAACAACACCAACACTGACCAACTTTAACAGCAAAGAGTCTACTATGAGCATTGACCACACAAACCTTGCTACCAAGAGCAACAATGGCAACAACCTTGGCAAACCAAGACCACCACTGCTGTTGTGAGGTGCCATGGAGTTGAGTATGACTTACAGTGACCCTATGAATAACAGACTTGAATCCTGTCCTGTCCTGTGCCATCCTTATCATCTGATACACTTGAGCTCGTTGCTGTAGTCACCACGTCCATCCATCTCAATGAGGATCTACTTTTCTTTCTCTGATCCTCCACCATTCCAAGCTTGATATCCTTTTCCAAGGAATAGTCACGCCAGCACATGTCCAAAGTATGAGGGCCAAAACTTTGTCATCCTTGCCTCCAAGGAGCACTCCAGATGCATTCTTCACAAATACTTGTGTGTTCTTTTGGCCATCCATGGGATTTTCAGTACCCTTCTCCAACAACACAACTCAAAGACATCAATTGTTCTTCTGTTATTCTTATTCATCTTCCAACTCTCAGCTGCATGGCACATAGTTGAAAAGACTGTGGCCTGAATCAGGCATACCTTAGTATTCAAACAGATATCAACTGACTGAAAACTGGTCTTCATGCCACTGTGAAGATCACAATTAGAATTGACCATACCAACCCTAACACCAACAGCAACATTGTCAACAATCCTGGTAACACAAACACCACTATCAACATTGACTATATTAACCTTAATAACAGCTAGTGACATTAAGACCACTATCATATTGACAACGCCAGCCTTGTCACCAGCAGCAACATTGACAAGACCATCAAGATTGGCCATGCCAACCCTAACACCAACAGTAATGTTCTCAATAAATCTAACAACATTAAGGCCGTTATCAACATTGACTACATCATCCTTGATAACAATAGCAACAACAACTCTGAGAACACTAAGACTACTATGAATATTTACTACACCAACACCAACCTTAGTACCAACCAAAAGAGGGACAACAACCTACAAACACTAAGATCACCATCAACACCAGCCATGCCAACCCTAGCAACAACAGGAGACAAATGACAAAACACTAACAACATAGAAATCAGTAAAACTGACAACAACACAAACACCCAACAACACCCAAATCATCGTTAACAATGTTAATAACACCAGCAAGAACTGTGATAACTAACCACACAGTAATGAAGATACATTGAAAACAGCTCTGAAAGTAACAACACACAAACTGACAAACCAATACCACCAAGGGCGCTATCAACATTGACAAGGACAAGCCCAATATCAGCAGCATGGATAACTCTAACAACAGTAATGAAGATACATTGAAAATAGCTCTGAAGGTAACAACACCAGGACTGACAACCCCAGCACCACCAAGAAAGAGTGCCATCAGCATTGACAAGGACAATCCCAGCAGCAGCAGCACGAACACTCTGCACTGAGGGCAACACAGTGACCACCTAACAAGATGGACAACAGAGACAGTGACATGGACGGCTGGAAGAGCAATGGCTGGCTCCATGGGAGCTCGTTCTGTGCACCCACTGCTTTCAGTGAATTGGATAATTGTACCAAAATGATCTCAAACCGTCAGAAGAGGTGGGCAATGACTGTGCCCATTTTGTCAATGAAGATGACACAGCAGTAGATTGTAGAGTACAGAGACGCAGTCCACGTTCAGCTGAAACAGGGGCTGAACTCGTACTATTGCCTGAGAATCTACTGCTTTCCAGGATGAACAGACAGGGGTCTTGACTCTTTAAATGCAGACTGACAAGAAGGAATAAAGAAACATCTGAGTAAGCCGTAAGGGAGGTGACATCTCAGCTGTGTCTACAGGGCAGTTGGAATGCATAGTGCAAAGGATGGGGGCAGGGTCTAGCTTCACACAGAGTAACCAGGAAAGCCAAGGTCAAGAACTGGACTTTGCTGAAGAGCACTCTCTAACCTCCCCCTCCTCTTCCTGCCCCTCATCCAAAGAATTAATGCTGTTGAATCAGATGCCTGTGAAGAACACTGAATAAACACACTTCCAGAGAAGAAACAAACCTGAGAAGTCCAGCCAGAACTCTCCCCGGTAGAGGATGGTGACACTCTCTTACATCCTTGGGACATGTCCTTTAGGAGGGACACTGTCCTTGGTGGATGGTCAGAGAAAAGGAAAGGCCCTCAATGACATGATTGACAGGTAGACACAATGGCAGCAACACTGAGCTCATACAGCAATGACCGTGAGGATGACAGCAGGCCCACGAGTGAGGGCCACACCTGGCCCATGAGTGAGGGCCACACGGGGCCCGCGAGAGGGTCACCCCTTGGCCCCCAAGGGAGGGTCACACCTGGCCAGTGAGCAAGGGTCACACTGGGACCATGAGCGAGGGCCACACCTGGTCAGTGAGAAGGTCACACTAGGCTTGCAAGCATCTCACTCTGCCGTGAGCTGGGTCACACCAGGCCCATGAAGGTCTCACTGCCGTGGGCCGGGTCACTATAAGCAGGAACTGACTCGGAGGCTCCTACATAGAGTGGAGTTTGTCTCAACTTTTTCTCACTTGGCAAATAAGAAGACTCAGGTTCCCCAGGGAGGATGAAGCTAGCCAGGGACCTGCCTAGTGCAGAGGGAGCAGGGTAGATACCCATCTTCAGAGCCTGGGGAGCAGGAGACAGCCCCCTCACAGAGAGCAGACGCCTCAGTAGGAGCTCCCAAGGTAGCAGAATGTCAAGCCCTCAACTCCCAAGCACGAGGCAGCCAGCTCGGGTCTCCCTCCTGCGGACTTGCCAGACACCTAGTGCTCTCTGGGCCGGCCTCCAGCCAGATGGGCCCCACAGAATTTCTCCTTGGAGCTGGAAGGAGGCCCAGGTGGGAAGGGCGATCCATTGCCTTTGGAAGGGGTTGGAACAAACACAGTTCTGCTTGACATTCTTCAAAGTGAAATTGAGTTTTATATGTCAGCGCTTGGCCAGGAAGGAGGAGTAAATGTCACCAGAGGCCAAGCTGTCATGTCCAAGTCCCCATCACTTACTGCAGCTTAAATGCACAGTCAGCCCAGTGTGGAATAGACGCAACAGAGGCTGCCCTGCAAGGAGTAACACCCAGCATCCTGCAGGGCCTTCTGGGAGCAAGTGGCCCTCCCCGGTGGCACGAATTCGGGGTGCATGGCAAGACAGCACCATTGTCCTCCTCAGCAGAAGTCACCTCCCGAGCACAGCCAGACACCAGTGGCCACTGTTGGCCCATCTCATGGCTTCTTCACAGCCATCCTGACGCGGGTGTCCACCCTCTGCCCCACTTCTCTGCCCCATGGACTCACAGCCAAGTCCTCCTCTCTCCTCCCCTGGCGGTGTGGGCTGAGACGGCGGCAGCTCATCCCCATGCACGTGCCAGAAGTCAAGGTCTGCTACTTCTCTCTGCCTCCATTGTTCCACTCCCTGTTTGGGAGCCCCCTTCTCACTCACAGAGACCATTGCCCACAGATCATCCACCACCCTGCACTGCTCGCCTCACTGACTACCATCCTGCCCAGGCCCAGGCTGGATGGTCCAACAGACACGCAGCCACAATAATCCATTGCTGTCCGATGGATTCCCATGACCTCGTAGACCAGAGGGAAGGGCTCTGCCTGATTCCCAAGGCTGCCGTCTAGATGGAAGCTTTGTCTTCTCACCTCTGACCGGCCAGCAGTCTTGAACCACCAACTTCTAGGTGGTTGTTGCTGATTTTAGGTGCCACCAAGTATGACCCATTGGAACCCTATAAACTATAGATCTGAACCCTGTCTTCTCCTGTCCCAACCTCACACATCCTGACACCCTGGGGCCCCCTGTGACACTGTGTCAATTCACTTACCTGGTTGAGGGTCTTCTTCTCCTTCGCCGACCCTCCCCCTTTCCAAGCGTCATGTCTCTTCCCAAGGAATAACCTCTCCTAGCAGCACATCTGAAGTATTGAGGTGAAGCTTTATCAGCTTTGCCTCTGAGGAGCACTCTGCCTGCACTGTGGGTTAGCTGTCTCGTCACTAAGCACCGGCCCTAGCGTTCCTGAGCAAGAGATGTTGTTGTTGTGTGCCATCAAGTCAGAACTGACTCAGCTGACCCTCTAGCAGGTTTTCAGAGGCAGTTAATCGAACAGGAGGAAACTGCCCATCCTTCTCTCACAGAGCAGTGGGTGGATTTGAACCACAGGCCTTTGGAATGATAGTACACTTTCTTACCACTAGGCCTCTCCATATATGCAGTGCTCACTGTCCCCAGCACATCAAAGATGGCCTGAAACTATGTAAAATGTCCACCACAGTCGGGCAGGAAACACAGGTTGGGGCAAGCCTGGATAACGAGTGCTGAGCCACTAACCATAAGGTCCCTGGTTTAAATCCACCAGCAGCGTGCAGGTGGGGTCCGTGACTAAAGGCTGCACTTGTGCCTAGAAGGTCTGGCTTCGCAGCCAAATGTGGAAATCCCTCCCTGGAGGGCGACACCCACCAAGGGCCAAGGAGGTTTTCCTGATCAGGCAGGAGAAAGTGCCAAACCCAAATCAAGGCTGGAGCCCTTGGCCCCTTTCCCAGAACCTGGCTAACGTGCCCCCTGCCTGCCACCTCTCCACAGTCTGCAGGCAGACCCTTTCTCGTGTTCCCAGCTCGGCGGCCAGCCTCCAGCCACCCCTTTCCCCAGAACCCACACTGAACCAGGGCCAGCTTGAAAACTCCTCTCCCCCACCCTCTCCCTTCCTGGAATGGCCGCTGGCTTAGGAAAAGTGCAGGCTCCCTGCTGCAGCCTGCCAGCACCTGCTCCCTCACGGCCTGCCCCTCCCGCTGCTACAGAAGCCCTCCCAGCCTCACAGTGAGGACCCTACAGCCCCGTCCCTGCCCACGTCCCTGCCCACTCCTCCTTCTGGGCTGGCTGGAGGAGGGACGGGCACCTTGTCCTAAGACGTGGACTTGTCTTCACGTCTGTCACATCCAACCCAGGGCTTGAGCTGGCATTGACCTTGGCACACAGGGCCCAGTCTACCTGTCCCAAGTGACCTTGCCTCCTTGTGTATCCGCTTGTCCTGGCAATGACTGAGGACTCCTGGTGGTGCAGCTGCTAAAGCTCTCGGCTGCTAACAGAAAGGTCACTGGTGACTCTGAGGGACAGAGACGTGGGTCTGCCCTGCAGACATTTCAGCCATGGGAACCGTTGGGTGATTCTGTTCTGTCCTGCATGGTCACTACATGTTAGCATCAATTCCACAGCAATGGCTCCGTGATGGGGTGAGCTTTCTTTTTAAAATCCTTGGTTGAAGGGGCTGTGGTGGCTGCAAAGAAATTAGAGAACTTGGCTTCTCAGCGCAAGATGGTGGTTGGAAGTCAGCAGCTTCTCAGGAGAAAGAGGAGGCATTGGGCCTCCGTACAGACTTCAGCCTTGGAAACTCTACAGGGCAGCTCCGCAGGGCACTGTGAGTCAGGATGGTCCAGCTCTGTGCCTTTGATCTACAGCATCATTGTGTGGGGACTGTGCAGGTGGGCTGAGGGGACTGTGGCAGGTGGACTGAGGGGATGGTGGCAGGCGGACTGAGGAGACTGTGGCAGACAGACTGAGGGGACTGTGGCAGACAGACTGAGGGGACTGTGGCAGGTGGACTTAGGGGACGGTGCAGG
>NW_006399753.1:2375617-2378740 GCF_000299155.1 Elephantulus edwardii
GGTGGCAGGTGGACTGAGGGGACAGTGCAGGTGGACTGAGGAGGGGACGGTGGCAGGTGGACTGAGGGGACGGTGCAGGTGGACTGAGGGGATGGTGCAGGTGGACTGAGGGATGGTGGCAGGTGGACTGAGGGGACAGTGCAGGTGGACTGAGGGATGGTGGCAGGTGGACTGAGGGGACGGTGGCAGGTGGACTGAGGGGACGGTGGCTGGTAGAGTGAAAGGCTGAATCCCCTGCCTTCTGGTTCTCACATCCTTGCTACCCACTCCTCTCATGGGGGTTGGGCTGCTCTTAACTCGCAGAGCACAGCACAGGGGACAGGACGTCACTTTTGTGGTGGGACACAGGGGCTGGCACAGTTTGTGCTGCTTGACTCTCCCTGGCCTCCCTGGTGTGGATGGAGCGAGCTGCCATGTTCGGGTGGGGGAGCTGTGGCAAGGAACTCTGAGTGGTCTATAACATTAGTAAGGATGGAATGAGCCCTGTAGCCACAAGGAGCCCAGAAACTAAGCCGCCCCCTGTGTCTTCAGGTGAGACCCCATCCCAGTCTTGCAGGCTGAGACTCAGCAGAGAACCTTGTTCATCCACGCCCAGACTCCGGCCCAAGAAACCGCAGACTCTTTGAAGCCGTGTTGATTGTTGGCTGTGCGGCTCTCAGCTCTCAGCATCTAACACAGGAGCACGCCATGTGCTGCTGACCACAAACGAACAGAAAAACTGACCCCTTCTGCCAGGATTCCCCGACTGACAAAAAACAGTCAAGAGAAGCAGACAGCAGGGACGGTGAGTGACCCAAGCTACAGAAAGGGGGAGTAGAGAAGCCTTGGGGGCATGGAAAGGACTCAGCTGGGAAAGAACCCACAAAGAAGAAAGATAAGAGGTCACCTGGATGCCCAGCAGAGCAGCCAGGTCAGTGAATTAGAGGGGTGCTCAAATGGAAACCTCATCACGTGTCAGGAGAGCGAGGGCCTCTCAACTCCTGTGTCGATAATGGCCAGCCCAAACTGTCCCACCCAAGGCGGCTGGGCTTTGGAGCTCTGAGACCCAGGACGGCTGGTGTCCAAGGCACAAGCAGGATCCCTTCTAGATCACCTGGGCTCTGGGCTCAAAGGAGGCATGGCGGCTGAAACCCAAACCATCTCCTTCCACACCCTCCAGGTTCTGCACTCTAAGCCCCGGGCACATGTGGTGACCTTGGTGATTTCAGTTGATGGGAAGTAGTTTTCTGTCTCCCTGGAGAAATCAAAGTCCAAAACTCAAAACTATTACTGTGTAGCTCCCAACCAAATGGCCCAAGAGGAAACCAAGAAGAAGAAGTTTTCAAGAATCTCTCCTGAGAGAAAAGGCCTTTCCTACACAGTAACCTTGGGTGAGTCATTGTCCCATCCGGACCCCATGACAGAGGGCTTGGTAGGAGCTATACTCCCTCGCAGGATCCTGGGTGCTACCCCCAGAGCTGAGACTTCTCCAGGCCCAGTCCACTCCCTTCGAAATCCTGTCCCAAAGAAGTGACAGTGCTGTCCCAGGGATGCAGGAAATAGAAGCAAAACTTTTGGGAAAGCCCTGTTGTGGTGGTGGTGGTGGTGGTAGCAATGGTGGCAGTGGTGGTGGTAGTGGTGATGGTAGTGGTGGCGGTGCTGGTGGTAGTGGTTGTAGCAGTGGGGGTGGTGGTGATGGTGGTGGTGATGGTAGTGGTGGTGGTGGTGATGGTGGTGGTGATGGTAGTGGTGGTGGTGGTGGTGATGGTGGTGGTGATGGCAGTGGTGGTGGTGGACCAACCAATTACCATTCATAACTGATCCTTCAGCTGGTCTTCAGAGGCAGTGAGCCACAGGGAAGGGGGTTGCCCATCTTTCTCTTATAGAACAGCTTGTGGATTCAAACTGCCTGCCTTTGGGTTGACAGCACAACTCCTTACCACTCAGTGGTCAGAGCATCCTTGGGAAACTTCTAGGTCCTGGGAAATTTCAAGAGGACTTTTGCTGCCTGATTTAAATTTTTTATGACATTTTCATACACTTTTTAATATATATGTCCACCTATCCATCTGTCTACCCACCCACCCACCATCCATCCATCGACCCATTCATCTATCCATCCAACTACTTACACATCCATCTATATATGTATCCCTCCCTCCCTCCATCCATCCATCATCCATCCATCCATCCACCCATCCTCCATCCATCCACACGTCCATCCATCCTCCATCCCTCCATCCATCCATCCACCCACCCATTCATACATCCATCCATCTAACTACTTACCCAGCCATCTATGTACTCATCCATCCATCCATCCATCCATCCATCCATCCACCCATCCTCCATCCATCCACACATCCATCCATCCATCCATCCATCCATCCTCCCTCCATCCATCCACTCATTCTTCCATCTACCCAACCATTTCTAGATCTTACATGTACGGCTCTGACTTTGGGGTTTGTTTTGAAGACGTTTTCCCCTTTAATATTGTTGTGCTAAGTATATTGCTTACTCAGTCACTGCCGTTGGGTCAGTTCCAGTTCACAACGCTCCTCCATTGTGTTTTCGACGCAGTGAATCCGGGTTGGCAGAGAAACCGTCTATGGACCATGTCACAGAGCTCCCTAAGTACACGAGGAACAAAAAATGTGTTATTTTAACTGTCTTCACATGTACAGTTAAGTGATGTGTTCATTATGTGGTCCAATCATCACCATTCCTGAGCTTCTCCACATTTCATTAAATTTCATAGAATCCTCTCATCCACTCATTCACAGAGCCCATGGCCTCTCCCCTCCGTTGCTTAGAATGCCCTGCACCCATTGCCTGGGTGACTGAATTTCAAGGTCTCTCACTCTCAAGTGGCTTTTTTATGTTTGAAAGTGAATGCTTAGGGAGCTCTGGTAGCCTAGTAGCAAGAAGCTGCACTGCAATACCAGAGGTACATGGTTCGAATCCAACAGATGCTTTGAGAAGAGGGGCAATCTCCTCCTGTACCGGTCAGATCCAATTTGATGGTACACACACACACACATACACTCACACACACACAAAATAAGATTAAGAAAGAAAGAGAGAGAGAGAGAGAGAGAGAGAGAGAGGAAGGAAGGAAGGAAGGAAGGAAGGAAGGAAGGA
>NW_006399753.1:2378863-2400720 GCF_000299155.1 Elephantulus edwardii
GAAGGAAGGAAGGAAGGAAGGAAAGGGAGAGGGGAAGAGAGAAGGAGGGAGGGAGGGAAGAAGGAGGGAAGGAGGGAGGGAGGGAATGCCTGCTGGGCTTGTCCCAGCCTCCAATACCCTCCTCTGTTTCTGGAAGCCCTTTATTTCTCCCATCAAGTCTCCACCTGCACCTGGATAAAAATCTAGCCCCATCTTAATATCACCTCATGCCACCCACCATCAACCCAGGAGACCCCAGGCTCCACCAGCCAGCCCCCTGCATTCATCATGCTGCCCCTTGAACTCTTCTCATCCCAGCTCCAATCTGGCTTCCCTGCATATTCCCCTTCTGGGCTACTGTGCTGTGTGGAGAGGTTCTCCCAGAAATCACACAGCCAAAGGGGCACACAGCAAGAAGGAGCACAGGAAACACACCCCAAGGGCTCCCAGCTTCAGTGGCTCCACTGCTACCCCAGATGGCAGAGGACAACCAATGTCCCAAAAATCATTGAGAATGGTACCGCAGAATACAGAGGACATGAGTGGAGCCAAGCCAGCCTCCTGAGAAGAACACAGCTCCATGCAAAGGGGTTGGAGTCAAGATGGCCTCCCCACAGCAGCATTGGATGCGAAGAGTCAAGGATGCCGCCTGGAAACTCTCAGGACATCAAACCCCACATGTGGCCAGCTTACAACGCAGTGGACAGAAAAAGGCGCTTCCTGAAAAGAGACTGCAAGGCCCACACTTTTTCCAGAAGCATCCATGCAACCCAAA
Organism: Elephantulus edwardii; assembly: GCF_000299155.1. Lineage (NCBI taxonomy): Eukaryota > Metazoa > Chordata > Mammalia > Macroscelidea > Macroscelididae > Elephantulus > Elephantulus edwardii. The sequence goes on from NW_006399753.1 coordinate 2,379,618, forward strand.
AGGATGAGTCAAATAACTAAGGGAAGGACATGGACACTAATGAGGGAGACAGAAGGGCACCCTGGACAAAGCTGCAGGAGTTCCCAAGAGGACAGGCTGGGCTTGGCCTCCAGGAAGATGGAGAGCCGGCCTAGGGCAAGTTCCACAGAAAGATCAAATGAGCCTGTCTGCAATGTTTACCCAGCCGGGCACGCTGGAGACGGAATTATCAGTAAGTGTGCAGACATGAGTGGAGAAGGAGACCATCATTAACTCCGAGGGAAGCAAATGTTGATGTAGGAAAGTAGAAGAAAGCACGCCCCGAGACCTCTTCTCTCAGCCGTGTTTACAGCATCGATCTGTTGGAAAAGGGTGATTAGTGTATGGGGCAACGGTGAACTAATAGTGGCCAGAGGAAGGTCAGGCCTGGTCCTCCGTGGTAGACACAGACAAAGCTGAAAATTGAACGGTGGGACGCAGTCTCGGTGTATTGCTAGAGGCAGGGGGGGTAAAAATGGGGCAAGGACAGAGGCCTGCCTGGGGAGCAGCTCTGTCAGGAGTCTGCAGGGCCTGTAGGGTTTTGACAAATCTTATAGACCTCGCAAGTCAAAGACCTTGGCCTCTCTTCTGTGTGTGGAGCTGCGTGAGTTTCCCTTGGCTGCGCGACAAACGAGCATGGATTTGGGGCTTAACCAACAGAAATTACTCTCACGATTAAAAGGCCAGAAGTGTCTGAGGGCCACACTCCTGCGAAGGCTCCAGAGGACAGTCCTTTGTTCTTTCTTCCAGCTTCTGGCTCCAAGAGTCCACTTCATTCTCTTTGTCTTCATATGTTGTCTTCTCCAGGTCTGTGTCCTCCTCAGAGAATGCCTGTCACTGAATTCAGGGACCACTCCTAGGATCCACGATGACATTGTCCTTCATGTCCTCACACCTGCAAAGTCCACTTATCATGTGGCCACAGTTACAGGTTTTGGGATTAGGACATGGACCCTTGGCGGAAGAGGAGACATGCATCATTCAGTCTGTTATCGTTCATATGATCCTTGCCCAGCATCCCTGCCAAGTGACCTCCCTGCTTGTTCATCTCTGGATATGTGAGGCTCAGTGAATTGCCAGAAAGCTCTTTCCCCTTCCTTGGAAGATCAGGTGAGGGGGAGTGTCTCCATAGTGAGCTGGCCTGCAACTCTGGCCTGCCCAATCTGGGAGCCTCTGATGTGTGCAGGCCTCAGAAGAGGACGAGTGTCATGGATTGAAATGTGTCCTCCCAAATACATGTTGTTGTTATGTGCCATCAAGCCACCTGCAACTCATAGCGACCCTATGCACAATAGCTTAGAACCCTGCTCTATACTGAGCCAGTCCTACTGACTCTGAGACACGTACCTCCATTGCCCCAGACACTGTGTCAATCCATCTCATCCAGGGTCTTCCTCTCCTGCATTGTCCCTCTGCCCTTGCAAGCATGATAGCCTTCTCTAAGGACCAGTCCTTCCAGGAAATATGCCTAAAGTATGTGAAACGGAGCTTGAAAATCCTTACTTCTGATGAGAATCTTGGCTTCAAACTCTCTAGTACGGGTCTGTTTGTTTTCTTGGCAATCCATGATAGGCTCAGTCCCGTTCTCCAGTATCATAACTCAAACACATTGAATCTCCTGTCATCCTTATTCATTGTCCAGCTCTCTGATGGATGGATAGTAAGTAATTGTGAAGACCATGGCCTGGATCTGGAGCACCTTGGTCTCCAGTCTGACATCAGATATATGTAGTGATGGTATAATGCGGGATCTCTGCAATGACTCCTCATGATCAGATCAACCAGCTAGTGGCAGGATGAAGGATGGAGTGTGGCACTGCTCAACCCCATCACTGCCCGGCTCAGATGTAAGGGGAGCTCCCGTGGGGTGTGGCCTATAACACCTTTTATCGCACAATAATAAGGGGTGTGGTTGTTGTTGTTGTTGTTATGTGCCCTCGAGTCCCTTGCCACTCATAGCGGCCCTACATACAACAGCCCTAAGCTTCGCTCTGTCCTGTGCCAATCGCACTGTCTCTGACACTCCCATCCCGATTATCCCAGTCACTGAATCAATCCACCTCATAGAGGGCCTTCCCCTCCTACGCTGTCCCTCCACCCTCCCAAGCATGATGTCCTTCTCCAAGGACTGGTCTCTCCTCACAACATGTCCAAAGTATGTTAGATGGAGCCTCAGAATCCTTGCCTCCAAGGAGCCACCCGGTTTAACCCTTTCCAGGACAAATCTGTTTGTTTTCCTAGCAGTCCATGGTATTCTCAATACTCTTCTCCAGCACCACAGCTCAAAGGCATCAATTCTCCTTCTATTCTCCTTGGTCATTGTCCAACTCTCTGATGCATAACAAGTGATTGCGAAGACCATGGCCTGTATCAGACGCACCTTAGTCTCCAGAGAGACACCATTGCTCTTCAGCACTTTGGAGAGGTCCCTAACAGCAGACTTTCCCATGGCAATGCGCCTTTTAATTTCCTGGCTGCTGGTGCCAAGACTGTTGACTATGGAGCCAAGCAAACTAAAGCTGTGTACAATCTCAATCTCTTCACCATCCATCCTGATGCTGCCAATTGGTCCAGTGGGGAGAATCTTTGTCTTCTTGACATTGAGCCTCAATCCATATTGGAGGCTGCAGTCCTTGACACTGCAGCAGGTGCTTCAGGTCCTCCTCAGTTTCAGCAAGCAGGGTTGTGTCATCCGCATAACGCAGGTTGTTGATAAATCGTCCACCAATCCTGACCCCACATTTCTGCTCATAGAGCCCAGCCTCCCGGATAATCTGTTCTGCATATAGGTTGAAAAGGTATGGAGATAGGATGCATCCCTGGCGTACGCCCTTCCCAATTTTGAACCATGCAGTGTTCCCTTGCTCTGTTCTGACGACTGCCTCCTGGTCCACGTATAAGTTTCGCATTAGAACGAAGGGGTGTGGAGGTGAGCTAATGTGGTAACATCAATAAAACTTGACTAGCATCCTCTTACTTGTTCTACCATAATGGTCTTATACAGTATTTGTCTTTATGAGACTGAGTTAGTTCACTCAGCATGATGCTTTTCAGTCCCTCCCATGTTACGTAGTAATTTATAAAATCTTTGCTCCTATGTGCTGCATAGTATTCCACTGTGTGAATGTACCATAATTTCTCAATCCAGCCTCCAGAAGCTCTATGATCTCAGAAAAACGATGAAAGTCATATAAGTGTTCAGGTCTTTCATTCATAGGGTCTCTATGAATCATCTACAACTCAATGGCACTTAACAACAACATTCCACTGTGGTTGGACATTTGGGCTGTTTCCATGTTCTTGCGATGGTGAATAACGCTGCTGTGAACATTGGTGTGCAAGGCTCTGTTTGTGCCTCAGTTCTCATTTTCTCAGGGTAACCATTATTGTATAATAAGGGTTCGGGGGGAGGGGGGGCTTAATCATAGGGTTGCACACACAATTTGATGGGTAGAGGGAAAGGTAAGGAAAGGAAAGGGGAAAGATCTGGTGTGGAAAGCAATGTATACAAAGTTACAAGTAAATCAGTATAAAATTAAAAATATTTTTAAAAAGAAAACTTCACTAGGAGTTTAAGGTGGCCTTTTGCACTCAGGTCTCTGATGAAATTCCTTGACACTGGGGAAGGGCAGATCATATGGGGTCTCCAAGGACTAAGGCCCTGCAGAGGTTGAAGGAATAAAAACTTCGTCTAGAATTGATGGAGATCAGGCCTTCCTAGAGCCAGCACCTTGAATTGGGACTTCTAGCCTCCTAAGTCTTCTTAGCTCTCATGGCTTGTCATTGTGGTTCTGTGCCATCAAGTCAACTGCAACTCATCGTGACCCTCTGCACAACAGCTCTGAATTCTGCCCTGTCCTGAGCCAGGCTCACTGCCTCTGACACACCCATCTCCATTACAACAGTTACTGTGTCAGTTCATCTCAACCCGGGTCTTCCTCTTCTGGGCTGTCCCTCCATCCTTCCCAGCCTGATGTCCTTCTCCAAGGACCAGTCCCTCCTGAAAACATGCCCAAAGTATGGGAGATAGAGCTTCAAAATCCTTGCCTCCAAGTAGCAAGTTGGTTTCACACTCTCCAGAATAGTCTTTTTTGTTCTCTTGGCAGTCTGTGGTATTTTCAGTTCTCTTCTCCAGCACCAAAACTCAAAGACATTGATTCTTCTCTTACCATCCTTAGTTACTACCAGCTCTCTAGTGTCTAACAAGTAATTCCAAAGATCATAGCCTGAATCAGACACACCTTAGTCTCTAGGCTGCTATCATTGCTCTTTAGCACTCTCCAGAGGTTCCTGACAGCAAAATTTCCCAGTGCAATTTATCTTTTGATTTCCTGACTGCTGGTGCCAAGAGTGTTGATTGTAGGTAGATCTGAGCAAGCTGAAATTGTTAAAAATCTCAATCTCTTCTCCGATTATCATGATGCTACCAGTTAGCCCAGTGGAAAGAATCTTTGTTGTCTTGATGTTGAGCTTCAAGTCGTATTGAAGACTGCGGTCTTTGATCTTCTGCAGCAAATGCTTCAGGTCCTCCTCAGTTTCACCAAACAAGGCTTGTTGCATAACACATGTTGTCATCTGTATACTGCAGGTTGTTGTTGAGTCTTCCTCCAATCCTGATGCCACATTCCTCCTCATAAAGTTAAGCCTCCCGAATGATCTATCCTGCAAAGCTATGGAGACATGATGCCTCCCTGATACACCCCTTTCTTGATTTTGAAGCATGCTCTGTTTCCTTGCTCTCTTCCGATGACTGCTTCTTAGTCCAAGCATGTATTTCAATGTGTACAATCTGGTGTTCTGGGTTTCTCATTCTTCTCAATAACAGCTACAATTTGTTGTGATCCACATAGTCAAATGCCTTTGCATAGTCAATGAAACACAGATAGACATTCTTCTGATGTTCAGCCAAGATCCATCTGACATTGGGACGATGTCCTTAGTGTCATGGCCTCTTCTAAACCCAGTTTACACTTCTGGTAGTTTTCTGTCAAGACACTGTTTCAGTCATTTTTTATAATCTTCAGCAGAATTTTGTTTGCATGTGATACTAGTGATAATTGTTTGATAATTTTCACAATCTGTTGGATCACCTTTTTTTTGGAATGAGAACAAATACGGATCTCTTCCAGTCGGTTGGCCAGGTAGTTGTCCTCCTGACACAACCTGGTGAGCACGTCCAGGGCAGCATCTGTTTGCTGAAATACGTCACTTGGTATTTCATCAATTCCTTGGGGTCTTGTTTTAGCAATTCCTTCAGAGCAGCTTGAACTTCCTCCTTCATCACCATTGCTTCTTGATCATATGTTGTTTCATTAGATTCTTCTGTATCAGCCAATTTTTTTCGGTACAGTGACTCTGTGTACTCCCTCCACCTTCTTTTGATGCTTCTTGAATCATTCTGGAGGCTTACAGGTGAGAAATTGCACTGGCATTAAAGGGACATGATTTGAATCCACCAACAGCTCCAAGGGAGAAAGACGGGCAGTCTCCTCCCATGTGACTAATAGCTTCTGAAAACCCACTGGAGTCAGATATGAATCAATTCAGACTGGAGGGTACATAACAACACAGCCTTCTAAGATGTAAGATGTTTCTGTTTGTAAAAGCCATCTCTTTGTGGTATCTCTAGTCTAGTGGCCCTAGATAACTGAGATAGTATTTTGGGGGTAGGGACACAGAGCCAAGAGTTGTTAGGGAAAGCAGACCCTCTTCAGTCAGCCCCACTCACTGGGGTTCCCTTGGGGCTGAAGAAAGATGAGGGCAGAGTCAGGTAGGGACACCTTCCTTCAGGCCTGGGGGTCCCAGAGCTCAGAAGGTGGAAGATGACTTTTAGGGATGGTGACCTCAGAGTCCACTAGGGTCAGTAAGGTAGACTGATGGGGACAGTCAATGAGAGGCGTGGACGGCAGAGTCTACCCAAGTCAGGGCCAGAACAAAGGCCAGCCTGGGAGCATGGCCCCTCTACTGGCCAGATCCTCCTCTCTCAGACCCATTTCTCCCAGGTCCCTTCTGGGGGACACTCACCCTCCATTCCCGGCAAGAAGGAGCCAGGATACAGGTTGCTGAACAGAGTACTTCCCGTCCTCTGCCCCATCTAGGGAGCACTTGAGGTCAGAGCAGCCCCTGCCTTCTGTCCACTGCTCTCCAGGTGCAGCCAGCTGCCCAGGAGGCCAGGGAACGCTCCGAGTGGAGGAAGGGCAGGCCTCCTCCCTCCTGTGCTGGCAGAAGCCCAGCAGGGAGGTTCCTGTGTGGATGTCTTTCCAATGCTGATAAGAGTGGCTGCCCCTGGTCAGCACTGCAATTTCATGGCTCCATCTCAGAGCACAGAGCTGTGTGCAAAGGCCAGAGGCCCCTCGGGCAGTTCCCCTCCCCATGCAAATTGATTCTCTGTCCTCTCTTATTTTTCCCCTGTCAACAATTAGTGGTGGAAAAGAATGGTTTGCAATCAGGAAAAGGAGGTTGGAGGAGCTGGTACCAAGTGGAGGGTGCAGACCTGAGATCTCACTGTCTCTTCAGGACCCCGTGGGTTAGTATAAACAAGATCCTCCGTCCCTCTCAGCTTTGGGGCAAGAGAAGTATGAGCTGGACTGTGCCCACCTGCTGGGAGGGTCTGACTGCCTTTCCACCTTTTGTCCCTGTCTATACTCTCCCGTCTGTGGTTTCCAGCTCACCAGCACCCCCACGCCAGTCCAAAGGTGATTTTGCTCCTTGGGACTAAGATCCAAAGTCATATCTCTTCTGAAAGCCCCACACTCTGGACCCTGTGCCCATTGCCCTCATCTAAGCAGTCATTTTGGTCCACACAGACCCTCAAGGCCAGGGTGATGACCCCGGTGGCCAGACACGTACCAGAAAGCCAGTGTCCTGAGAGAGTGAAGTCACCTATAGCACTGTTCCTGAGAAATGGAGCAGGGAACCCCAACTTGAGGGGCATCAGAATAGAGCCCCCAGCTTCTAACATGAACAGGGGCAGCACCAGTAGGGCCAGGAGCTGAGCCTGAAGCAGGGACATGGAGTGCTGAGGCAGGAAAAGAGGAAAGACCCATGATGAAGACAAGAGTGTGTCAGCATCTGCACACGTCCTCTGGGCAGTGCACCCATCCCAGACAGACAGCATGCTCAAGCCTGGTTCTGGGCCAGGCCGTTGAGGAAAGGGTTGACGGTGGGGAAAGGAATATCACGGGGTCCTCAAAGATCCCTGTAAGGGTTTAGGGTTCCTGAAAGATGAGCATTGAGACAGATGCAGGATCCCTAAGATGCCCTGTGTAAAAACAGTGAGCTTGGCATAGGGATGGCAACGTATGACTTCCACTAACTCCACGGTGAGGAAGAGTCTCAATCCACAGCATGCACAGCACAGAGCCAGTTCCCATCAGGTCAGACACGTCGTCTCACCTTCTATCAGTCCTGATACCAGCCGACCCTCCTGGGGCTCTCACCCTCCACAGCTGGGTCCACTCGTCCATTGCACTGGCCACCAACACTCAATGCCATACTCATGGTTAAGGGGTTTATCAGGGAGTTGGTTGTGGTGGTGTGTACCATCGAGTCAAAATCGACTCATGGCTGACCCTCCAGCCGCTCTCCAGAGGCAGTAAGTCACACAGGAAGAGATTGTCCATCCTTCTCTCAAATAGCAGCTAGTGGGTTTCACCTGCCACCAGAGGAAAGAGATACAATTCGTATCTTGTAATTAGTATCAGGTCTCCGGTTAGGACCACTTCTCTGGTGTACGCACAGGCCCTCTGACTGCAGGACTCACAGCTTTGGGCCAGTGTTGCATCCCTGATTCTATCCTGTCCTGCCCTCCAGCAAACCTGGACAGAGGCCCTCCACTCTGGCTCTGGGCAGCAGTCAAGTTGGTCTCCGGTCCTCTGGCACTGCACCCTCTGCTGCTGTTTCTTGCCAATAGTGATGTTCTGCCTCATAACTTGTTCCTTTTAAGTATAACAGAGTGACAGAACTGGCCGGGCCCCTCCTTAGTGGTTCACATGCCCTATTTGCATGTTCCTACCCAAAAGGTTTTCAAGCCTTGAGTTGCAATACTAAGGGATGTCATGGGCAAAATCTTAAATGATCCAGGAAGCATTAAAAAGAAGATGGAAGGAATGTACAAAATCTCTGCACCAAGAAGAATTGGTCAACACTGGACAATTTTAGGGAGCACCAAGAGTATTGAATATACCATGAACTGCTAAGAGAACAAACAGGTTTATCCTAGAGAGCGTGAAGCCAGGCTGCTCCTTGGAGGCAAGGATTCTGAAGCTTCGTATGACATACTTTGAACATGTTGCAAGGAGGGACCAGTCCTTGGAGAAGGATGTCATGCTTGGGAGCAAGGAGGGACAACGCAAGAGGGGAACACCCTCTATGAGGTGGATTGATTCAGTGACTGGGGTGAGTATGTCAAAGACAGTGAGACTGGCACAGGATAGAGCAGGGTTTAGGGCTGTTGTACATGGGGTCGCTATGAGTCACAGGCAACTCAATGGCACATAACAACAACAACCACATGAACAAGAGCCAATGGTAACAAAGGAAGAGATTCAAGCTGCACTGGAGACATTGGCAAAAAATAAAGCTCTTGAAATAGATAGGATGGCAATTAACATGTTCTAGCCACAGGGGCGACCCTGGATGTGCCCACTAGTCTGTGGCAGGAAGATTGGTGGACAGCTGCTTGGAAGACTGACTGGAATGTTCCCACATTTATTCCAATACCCAAGAAAGGTGACACACAGAACATGACAATTATCGAACGATATTACATCAATATTACATCCAAACTTGATGATCATCCAAATATTGCTTGAAAATCATCCAAAAGTGGCTGCAACAGCACACTGACAGGGAGTTGTCAGAGGTTCAAGTGGGGTTTGGAAGAGGCCACGGAGCAGGGATACCATTGCCGATGTCAGAAGGATCTTGGCCGAAAACAGAGAATACCAGAAGAAGGTCTACCTATGTTTCATTAACTATGCGAAGGCATTTGACTGTGTGGATCATTACAAATGACAGTTAATATTAAGAAGAATGGGAATCCCAGAACACTTAATTGGAAATTAAGTGCTCATAGGAAATCTATACTTAGACTAAGAAGCTGTTCATCAGAAGGAGGGAAGGCTATGGTTTGAAATCAGGAAAGGTGTGCATCTGGGTCATATCCTTTCTCCATACCTATTCAGTCTGTATGCTGAGCGAATCATCCAAGAAGCTGAAATCTATAAAGAAGAATGTGGCATCAGGATCAGGGAAGACTCATCAACAACTCACGTGATGCCAATGATACAACTTTGTTTGTTGAAAAAGGAGGAGACCTGAAGTGCTTGCTGCAGAAGATCAAAGATTACAGCCTTGAAAATGGATTACATTTCAACATCAAGAAGACAAAGATGCTTATTGACCACAGGGTCAATAAGCAACATCATGATAGATGGAGAGAGAGAGAGAGAGAATAAAAAATGTCAAAGAATTCCTCTTACTTCTTCAACACTCTTGGTACCAGCAGTCAGGAGATAAGGAAACGTTTTGCACTGAGAAGTCTGCTGTTATGGACGTCTCCAAAATCCTGAAGAATGATGATTTCAGTTTGAAGACTCAGCTGCACCTTATTCAGGCCATGCTTTTTTCATTTACTTGCTATACATCTGAGAAGTGGACAATTAATAAGGATGACTGAAGAATGATGCCTTTGAACTGTGGTGTTGGAGAAGAGCGCTGAATATCTCATAGAATACAAAAAGAACGTACAAGCTTGTCTTGGAAAGGGTGCAGGGAGAGCTCTCCTTGGAGGCAAGGACGGCAAAGCTTCATCTCTCATCCTTGGGGCCTGTTGCTAGCAAAGGTTCTTCCTTATAAAGGGGCATCACGCTTGGAAAGGTAGAGAGTCAGCGAAAGCAAGGAGTACCCCCAACAAGATGGATTGGCAGAGTGGCGGCAGCAATCAGCTCATTTCACCAGAGATGGTGAGGCTGGCACAGGACAGGAGGGGCCAGACCCACTGGTTACAGGGTCACTACAAGTCATACTGAACTCAGCAGCACCTACCAACAACAATGCAAAAGGTGCTGTTTACGCATTCAGGCTAGAACCATGAGATGGGGAGAGACTCCGCTGAGCCCTCAAAACACAGGGTAAAGGCTAGTGCACCCTGGGCCTCACGTGTGTGCTCTGGTCATTTTGTGGCCTGTGTCCCTGTGGACTAGAGACGCCTGGGGGCAGGACCAGGTGGAGTTTGCCGGATGCAGAACCTTGTTCCCAGTGCGGGTCCTGCAAAAGCCTGGCCTGGAGAGGGGGCCAGGCAAACAAAGGGATGGGCAAAGCCAGGAATGCCCGCTTCCTAGTTCCCTCACCCACCAGTATCCCTGCCCCGCTGTCCACTCCCAGTTTAGATTTCCAGAACCTGGACTCATGCCTGGTGCGCCTGTCCAGACGTCCTGAGCCAGGCCTGTGACCGTTGGGCTGGCCATGGAGTGTCACTTGACTGCCAGCCTCGCTGGGAGTCCTGGAAGGAGAGTCGCTCCGTGCCGCTGCCCCCTGATCTTCCAATTTGGCTGGTGCCTCAGCCCCTCAGTTGGCCGCCCCTCAGAAGATTTCCCTTATCTGCCACATGCGAATCTCAGCTGGCCGGATTAAGTCCCACTCGCCACACGGTAAAGGTGATGCCCTTGAGCTGATGTCACAATCCTCTCTCTCCCCTAATTAAGCGGGGAGCAGGGCCAGAGAGGGAAGATGAAGAACGAAGGCGTCTGCCGTGGGAGCGAGCGTCCCAGCCTTTCCATTTAGCGTGGTAAGCCCTGGCGCCTGCTGCACAGAGATAGGAGAGGGGCGGCCGCTGTGTCCCCTACCCGCTCGCTGGGAGCAGGCAGTGCATCCCCAAGCCCCAGACTCAGAGCAAAGCCATGGGCAAAGGACAGCTGGTTTGTCTGTGCTGGTGGCCTTTTCCCTGCAGGGTGACAGCAGGGGACAGTGGACATGAGGAGTCTGCAGGGACCTTGGGGAGAGTCATTCTGTCATGCAGCCTGGTCATCATGACCACTGGAGACTCCTGAGACAGGGCCCATTCCCAGGGATGTGGCCTGGTCTTTGGAGGCTAAAGCCCACCAAAGCCCTTGGATGGTCCACAGTGAAACACTCAGCTTTTTTCAAAGCCCAGAGGAGGTCCAGACCACCCACAGGTGCCTCAGAATAAAAGTCTGGCAGTCGGCTTCTCACAATCCAGGCGCTAACAGCCCTGTGGCGTGAAGTTATACCTGCACACACAGGGCTGCCATGCGCGAAGGTTGCTCTGGCTTCATCTTGCGTCTGCTTTACGTCTGCCCATCCTCCAAACTCCAAACCCACTGCAGTTCCTTTCTCCACCTGTGCAATTACCTCCCCTATCTGGACATAGTCTGGACAGTGCCACCTGGGGCCACGTTAGCCCCTTGTCTCCCAGGGTCCACTTTAGCCCCTTGTGGTCAAGCAAACCCGCAGCTTACTCCTCAGCCTGACCTCCCCATCCGGGGTTCATCAAATGTGTGTTTATTAACCCTGGGCTGCTGCCCATCTTGACTATGAGCTTCAGGGAGGCAGTGACAGCATGTCGGGCCTTGTCCACCATCGCTGAACAAGCCCGCAGAAATGTGCCTGCTGAATTGGTGAGTGAGTGATTGAGTAGATGAATGAACACCTGAGACAGGTGGGTGGCTGGATGAGCGGGTGCTTGGGTGGGTGGGTGAGTGAATCAGCGGCTTGGCGGGTGATGAGTGAATGAGACTGGGTTGGAGAATGTGGGAGGGTGTAGGGGAGCAGGCGAGTGGGTGACTGAGTGATTGTGTGTTTGTGAGTGTGAGTGCGTGAGTGTGAGAGTGTGTGTGAGAGTGTGAGTGCACACACATGGTGGGAGAACAGGCGAGTGGGTGACTGAGTGTATGTGTGTGTGTGTACGCGCGCACGCACACATGGTGGGAGAGCAGGTGGGTGAGTGAGTGCAGCATTCCCTGACCACGCCCTGGTGTGAGTCCCCTCAACTGTAAGGGGGTGAGCATGAGGAAGAACTGATCTCTCAGGAAGAGAGGGGTGGGGGAGAGGGTGGGATTGCCCCAAATGGCCAGGGCTGGAAAGGAGCAGAGAGGACCTGAGGTTCCCAGGATGGAATCTACCCCCTCACAGCTCTGGACCCTAGAGCTGGGGTCTCCCTCTGGGAGACCTTTCTTTGTGCCCTTTGCCCTGCATCTGCTGGCAATCTCTGGCACTCCTGGGTGTGTGGACATCTGCTGTCTTCACGTGTCATCTTGTGGAATCCATTCTAATCTGCTCTTTCTCTGAGACCTAACTCAGAGGGGTTGGGGCTGAGGCCCCTCGACTCTGCATGGCCTTGTTAACACGAGAACCGACTCCTGACGGAGCCACATTCACAGGTATGGGGCTAGTACCAGGATGCGTACCTAGAGGTCCCTTGGTGGCGGAGTTGCTGCTCCACTCCAGGGGTTCAAGTCCAGCAGCGGCTCGATGGGAGAAAGGCTGGCCATCTCCTGTGTGAGTTTCAGGCCCAGGAATCCGGGGGGGGGGGGGCTCAACTAGAAGTCAGTTCTTACTCAGCAGCAATGAGTGAATTTTGGGGTGTTCCATGAACAAGGGCCAGGCTAGCCAGGAGAGCCAGCTCCCGTAGGTGCCCATAGCTGCACTGGCCCGGCAGGGTGGCCTGGTCTGAGATGCCGGGTGGGCAGGCAATGGCTTGCCCCGATGCAGCTGAGTGAGTGTCCAGGCAGGTGCTGGGGCAAGAAAGGAGGACAACATTAAGTTCAAGGTCCTCGCTCCCCCCGGGCCTGCTGGGGGCTTGTCCACACTCCCCACAGGCTCATCCGACCTGGCTCCACTCAGCAAAGGAGGCAGCAGGTGCTAGCTGGCATCCAACACCAAGGAGCAGAACAACCCCTCTCTCCCATGGGCTGGAAGGGGGCTGCGGCTGGAATGGGACTGGGACTGGGGCTGAATGGGGCTGAAGTCTGCATCTGTGGTCAGGCCAGCCTTCCCCTCAGAATCCAGATCCCTGCTCCCTTCCTGAAGAAGCCCAGTGCTTGGCTGGGCTGGGAGTCCCTGAGCTGGTCATTCTGACCCATCAGAGTGCCTGCCAGGACCTGGGCCCAGGTAACCACGGTAACATTGACTGGGACTTGGGAATCTCTCAGAGGGCCGATCAGCGTAGCTGATGGAAGAGCTGCCGGAGTCTCGCCATGCCACAGAAATGCCAAACACTTATTAATCTCACAGCGCGAGGCCCTCAAGTTATAACCCTCCCTCCTCCAGCTCCTTTGTCTGGGACATAATTGTCCGGCCCAGCCTCTCCAATTCTGTAATTAATTGCTTTGGGGACTGCACGGCTGCTTAACTCTTTCCTTCCTGCATGTGAGCTCAGGTGGCAGGTACATTCCCATACCTCACCTGTGCCCTGGACCTGGGCCAGGACCCAAGTAGGATTCACATGGCCCCACCCCAGTGCATGCTGCAAACCTCAGTTTCCCCATTTCTCAGATGCAGATGAGGTCCCATCGTACCCACTGGTTAATTCATTCGTTCTGTTTAATTCAACTCCAAATCTCTCGACAAGGATTAGACACAGTCAAGCGTATCTATCACACTCGTCAGCCGCTAGTAAAGGCCTGTTAGGAAGATGAATACATTGTCCGAGGAGACAGAGCCAGGCCTTCCTGGCAGAAAGGGAGGGAGGGGGCTTCCACGGGTGCAGGTGGGATGGGACAGTGGGAGGCTGGGAAGGGGGGGACAGCCTCCACCCCCTGCGGCTATGGCAAAGGTCAATAGGAGAGAGTGTTGGTTGTTCAGCTCCGCATGGTGTTGACAGCTGAGCGAGAACATTTGGAAAAGGGTCATGTTGTGTGCTGACAAATCAATTCCAACCCACAGGGACCCTGTGGGGCAGGGCTGAGCTTCCCAGAGCTCTCCACCTGCAGCCTGCACAGAGGCAGACCACGTCCTTCTCTGCAATGTGACTGCGTGGCTCTGACCCCTGACCTCACCGTCAGAGCAAGACTAAGGTGCGCCTGACCCAACATGGTCCTCTCAATGGCTTCTCCTGGGCCCCTGAACTTTGGACAATGAAGAGGGTGACAGAGGAAGAATTGATGCTTTTGTGGTGTTGACAAAGAACACGGAATTGCACGTGGACTGTGAAAAGAACAGACAAGTGTATCTCAGAGGATGTGCACCCGGGGTGCTCCTTGGAGGCAAAGGTGGGGAAACTTCATCTCACAGACTACACTCCGGATATGTTGTCTGGAGGGGCCAGTCTTGGGAAAATATATCCTGCTGGGAAAGGTGAAGGGTCAGAGAAAGACAGGAAGACACTCAACAAGACAGACTGACACAGCCACTGTAACAATGGCTCGAGCTTATTGGAGACGGTGAGAGTGACACAGGCTGGCTCAGGCTCAGAGCTGTGGTTAAGAGGGTCACTGTAAGTCGTAGTCAACTCGACAGCATCTAACAACAACAACTTCTGTCTGGTTGATTACAACTCGCGGTGACTTTCCTCCAGGCTCCTGGGGTGTGAATGCTTATAGGACCAGAGACAGCCCATCCTCCTTCATCAGAGCTACTGATGCTTTCAGACATTGGCCTTTTGATTAGCAGGTAAACCACAGGCCAGCTACACTCCCAGGCTCCTTCATGACAGCCCTGGAGGACAGAACAAAGCTGCCCACAGAGTGTCCATGCTGTGACCGGTACAGAAGCAGATCATTCTCCTGTGGACCTTCACACATCTCAGTTGTCATCCACTGTACCACTGGAGGCTTCTGCAGTGACATGACCCACTGCCATCAAATTGATACATCACAGAGGCCCTGCGAGAGAGAGCAGAACTGCCCCCTGGGGTCCCTGAGGCTTCTTTACAGAATCAGACGGACACTTCTTTTCTACCAAAGAGCAGCTGGTGGGTTTGAACCACTGACCTTTCTGCTACCAGCTGAGTGCTTAACCTCTTCCGAAGAAAGGCAGGGTCACTGCCACCACTAGCACCAGCCTTTCCCAGCTGGACCTCAGCCTGGGAGCAGGTGCAGCCTGGGGTGTGGCCCTGTGTATGCCTGCAGCCGCACTTCCCCGAAAGCCCATGGAAGGAAGGGGAGGCCATGACACAGCTCTTTCCCCACCCTCCTGGGGAGCTGGCCTCTGAAAGCAATCAGTCTTACATCCATCATAAGTTAATAATGAATGAATTTCCTCTGCCCGTTTTGCTGATCCTGAGATCTAACCCGTGGTGTCTGTGGCAATAATGTATTGCAGTAACAGATAATACCATGAGTGACAGCTCAGCAGAACGCGCCTGGCGGGAGGAGTTAACATAGCCCACGCGGCTCCGCTAGTCCGGAGGGACAGACGAGGTGGACTTGGGCAGGACAGCACCCAGCAGGACTTCCAGAAAGACCCATAGTTGGCATGCCATGGGGGTCCAGACTTGGCCTGGGAGATGAAGGTTCAGATTGTGGGGTCCCACTCCTGCTCTGCACTTGGAGGTGGTCTCGGCACAGCCATTCCTTTAAGGGAAACCTGACGTCCCCTTTCTGTCACACAAGCATGCTGCTTCCGTTAAAGGGACACTTCAAGAATCTAAGCACCACCTCACTGGAAGGTGTTCCTATCGGACAGCAATAGCCTCAAAGGGCATTTAGTGCACCACGAGGGGGACCATGCTAGATGTACCCTCCTGTCCTCCCCCGTCACCCAGTCAGCCTCACTGTGGTAGCTGGTGTGATGCTGTGATGCTAAAAGCTGTGCATAGTGTTTGGAACTCCAGCATGGCCCCCAGATGGACAGACTTCTGCTGAGTTCAAGGCCCAGTGTCCGTGTCAGCCGTGTTGTGCTCTGCTGGCCTTGCCACAAATGCCCAGGTGGGTCTGTTGGCTGGTGACAGATAGTGATATTGGGTTGTCAGGATGTGTGGGCTGGGCACAGCTCTGTGAGTCTCTCGCCCTCTGATGACCTAGTGGTAAGAAGCTGCAGTGTAATCCCAAAGGCACATGGTTCAAATCCACCAGCTGCTATCCACGGGAGATGGTTGGGCAGTTTCCTTGTATGCAATTTACCGCCTCTGAAAACCCCCTGGAAGATCAGGTACGCGTCGGTTGTGACTCCAGGGCACACAACAGCAACACCATCTTCCCCTGGGCATGAAGAGGTAAGAATCAGCATCCACATGCGTGCACAGGGGCCCACGCACTCGCACACACACATGCACGCAGATGGACACACAGACACACGTGCGCGCATCTTTTGTTCAGACCTCCATCACGGCTCACCTGGGAGCCACTCACAGCCATGACTCCACGAGGGTGGGTCTATTTTGAAAGTGTTAGAAGAGTGAGTTTGTTTCCATCTGCTCTGGGGCCATAGGTGACTGTGACAAGAGGGATGTGTGGTAAAATACAGGCAGGACAAGGTGCCCACAGTGGAAGCCGGGAAGCAGCTTTTAAGCCCAGCACTGATGGGGCCAAGGTGGAAATGTGTGCATTTCAAGCTGAAAGCCACACACTGTGGACATTTCCTACATAGTAAAGACAAGAGACCTGGTGTTAGAGCGCATCATGACAGATTGGGGGTTTAAATCTACCAGCTGGTCCAAAGGATCAAAGTGGGCAACCGTCTCCTGTTAAATGGACAATCTTCTCCTGCTAGGATTTACAGCCTCAGAAACTGGCAGAGGGTCTCAGAGAGTGGAAGCCGACTTGAGGGCAGTGGGTTTGCACTTTCAAGGGGATCTGTGTTCTCAGTTAGTAACCGGACCCAAGATGAGCAGCCCCCAACACAGTGGACCAGGATGTCCTGCCATCCCCACCCCAGAAGAAGCGATGAGGCCCCTGGCAGCCACACAGGCCCATCCTAGACCCCAGGCCCCTGCTTCCTGCTTCTCCACCCCCAACCTCTAGCTCCTGCTCACCCAGGTCCTCTGCAGCTAAGGCCTCGCACAGGAATGGGGGATTCTGGAAGGAAGCGTGCTCCTCAGGGCTCTGCCTGCCTCACATTGCCCTGGGCAAGCACTGAGGCCAGGGAATTAGGAGAAAGTGCTCTGCCTCAGGGACCTGCTCACCTAGGCCCCAGGGGCATCTCCAGGGGAGTTAGCTTATCCTGATGGTGAGGACCGACCTGTGCACACATCTGCAGCTGCCGTTGAGCTCCTCAGCCTCTCACCCAAGCCGGGGCCTGGGGCACACTCACTCAGGGCACATTTGCCCTTCCTTCAAATGTCCCCAGGACAGACAAGTCCTTTCAGTCTTAGATGAGAGTATTCCCCCTCTCTCCTTCCGGTCTGTTACTCCTCTGGGCTCCACCTTCCCTGCCCCTATCTTGCTACAGGGCTCACCAGGCTTCACACAGAACCCAGGCTCTGTGACTCCCTCTTTTCTGCCCTGTGAATAGCTGCGATCACTTAACTCTGCCGAAAGTGGCCACCTCCTTGCCCTGGGCTATGAAACCCGGGCTCCCCTTCTCTCCCTTCGCTTCCTGTCAAGCTACTTTGCTAGGAATCATGCTGGGGACCTCGGTTTTAGGATGTACCCCAGACTCTAATCCAGAGCCCCCACTTCTGGGGATCTATGTGTTGACCTTGTCCCTGCACTAGTGACCCAGACTGTCTACAGACAACACTGCCAGTCCTTCCCTGGCCTGCCTCCATGGACTGTACCACTGCCCTCCTGCAGACTGTATGTAGCCTGCTCCGGGAGAGTCTGGAGGGTTCTGTAAACGGCACATCACCCTGTACATCAGACCAGGTGTTCTCACTTAGAATCAGCCTTTTGAGATTTATCCATGGTGGTGAATGTAGGTCCCCTCTGGTTTTTAACCCTCCTACACTGGCAGTTTTATTTACTATAAAAACCTTTTCAGATGACAGCACGTGATCAGGAACTGACGGCGCTGACTGTTACATTTCAACAAACAGTTGCAAGCCTAGAAGTGCTCATGTTGTGTTGTTGTATGCTTTCAAGGAAGAACTGACCCATAGCTGACCGCCCAGTGGATTTTCAGGGGCAATTAATCTCACGGGAGGAGATTGTCCATCTCCCTCAGAGAAGCTGCTGGACTAGAACAGCATGCCTTCAGGATTACAGTACAACTTCCTACCATTAGGCCACCAGAGCTCCTTAGAAGGAGGTCTATGCTAAGACATTTGGAAGGTAGATAGATACCTGTCAACCAAATGCAAGAGATCTTCATTTGTGCCCTTTGCAAAGGTGATCCAACAGAATGCAGGAAACACCAAACAAAATCATTACTATCACACACAAGCAAGAGTTTCACAGAAAATGTGGTTGCAGCAGTCCACCAGCAGGAGACCACCCAATAGTCAAGCCAGATTTAGAGGAGAATGTGGAGACAGGGAAGTCACTGCTGGCATCAGAGCGATGTTGGCTGAGAATCTCGGAAAGACGTTTACCTGTGATTTATTGACTGCACAGAAAGAAGAGAAAATCAGCAAGAATTTTACCTGTGCTTCATTTTGCTTCATTGACTCTACAGAAAGCCAAGAATATCAGAAAGGGTTTTTCTACCTGTGTTTTATTGACTATGAAAAGGCATTCAGCTGTGTGGATCATTACAATATATGACTAACATTTCAACGACTGGGAATTCCAGAACATTTAATTGCACTCATGCAGAACCTGTACAGAGACCAAGGGACAATCATTCAAAGAGAACAAGAGAACACTTCTTGTTTTTTATATTCAGGACAGATGTGCATCGGGGATGTATCTTTTCATGATTTTTTACTCAATCGGTATGCTGAGAAAATCATCTAAGAAACTGGACTATGTAAAGAAGAACTCCGCATCAGGAGGAACAAAGGCTCATGATCAACTTGTAACATGCAGGGGATACAACCTTGTCTGCTGGAGGCAAACAGGCCTTAGAGGTCTTAACAAAGAAGTTCAAAGACTACAGCCTTCAATATGGATTACACCTTAGTATAAAGAAAACAAACTCCCTTCCATCTGAACCAATAAACAGCACCATTATAAACTGGGAAAATATTGAAGTTGTCAAGAACTTCATTTTATTAGGATCCATGATCAATGAACATGGAAGCAGAAGTCAAGAAAGTAAACAATAAATTGGACAAATTTGCAGCATAAGACCTCATTAAAATGTTAAAAAGCAGAGTTGTCACCTTGAGGGCTAAGGTGTGTTGGCTAAACTACTTCATATGCTTGTGGCAGCAGGTGATGGATAAGAAAAGCCAGAGAAGAATGGCTACAAGAGAACCAGGTGTTGGTGAAGAATGTGGAACACAGCATGGACTGTCAAAAGAAGAAACAAATCTATCCTGGAAAAGCACAGCCAGCATCCTCCTCGGAAGTGAGGAAGGAGAATCCTTGGACCCATGATCAGGTGTCACCATCCCTGGATGCTTGCTAAAGTACAGCATAAAAAGAGGAAGACCCTCAATGAGTTGGACTGACACAATGGCTACGACAAGAGGCTCAATTAGAGCAACACTTGTGAGGGCGAAGCAGGACCAGGCATGGGGACCCAGGCTGTGTCACTGTGACTCAGAACAGACTTCACAGAACCTGGGGACAACACTCAGAGCGTCACTGAATGCCTGACAACAGACCTACTCATCCTCCTGTGACAGAATGGTTCTGGTTCTTCGCAAGTTCAAAATGCTGCAATAAGCATTCCTGTGTCCACATCTCTCTGGACACCTGGTGAGGTTCCTAGGTAGAAGTACCTGGGAGCAGCATTGCTGGGAACCGTCAGTGGCCTCCACTCTATACACAGCCAAGTTGTTTTCCCAGTCATGAGGCCATCTTTCTCTTAGGAGCCACCCACTGGTCAGGTTTCACCAATCTTCCGGATGCAACGATATTTCTTTGAAGTAATTGGCATTTTCCCTAAGCCACAGTGAAACTGGTCTTGCCATCTTGTTATCTCTCAAGTAAATGGATTTTCTATAGGAAATGTTTCTTTAAGATAGAGTCTCATTATCCACAGCAGTTACATTCTGGGAAGGGAGCTCTGGGGCATCATATGCGGCGAGCTGAGCTGCTAACGCAAGCAGCCCCTCTCTGATGGTTCAAATCCTGCATTGACTCCATGGGCAAAAGATGGGAAATCATCTTCTGTGCAACTTACAGCCTCAGAAATACCACTGGAGGGTCAGTTATGAGTTTGTTCCAACTCGACAGCAACGAGTGAGAAGTGTGCAAAGCCATCCAAAGTCTGAGTTAGCAAACACCAAACAAGTCTTTTGTTGTAATTTTTTTCATAAATTATTTTTTATTTTAATGAAAGCTTACAGAGACTTTGGATTTCCATTCCTTCAAAGTTGCACACTTTCCTCACTGCCACCCCTCCCCCTACCAGGTCGCTTTTCTTTTAAAAAGAAAAAAATTCTTTGTTAAACTATCCCCCACCCCCCACCCCAGTCCACTCCACTATGCTGCTTTCATTCTGGACTCTTGTCATGACAATAGTACCTAATCATATAATCCTCCTAGACCGTCTCTCCCTCATCTGTTTCAATGCAGTATACATTACTTATCCCCTCTTAGTTTCCCCCCACCCTGATGTCAGTCCCACTTTACAACAGTGGCACCATGTGGTATTTGTCCTTTTGTGACTGAGCTATTTCACTCAGCATAACATCCTTCAGGGTCACTCATTTTGTATAATATTTCATTAGTTCCTTATTTTTCATTACAGCATAGAATTCCCTTGTGTGAACATACAATACCAAAGCTTCTCTAGCCATTTGTTTTTTGATGGGAACATGCATTGTTTCCAGATCTTTGCTATTGTAAACAAAGCTGCAATAAACATGGGTGAGCATATGTCTGGTTGGGTGGAAGTTATGGTTTCTTTAGGGTATAGTCCTAGTAGTGGGATTGCTGTGTCAAATGGTATTTCTATTTCCAACTTTTTGACAAAGAGTCATACTGTCTTCTACAGTGGTTGCACCATTTTACACTCCACCAACAGTGAATAAGGGTTCCAGTTTCTCTGCAACCTCACCAGTATTTGTTGTTTGCTCTTCTGTTAATTTTTCCCCTTTATATATATTTTTATTATTAATTTTAATGAAAATTTA
>NW_006399753.1:2402351-2403788 GCF_000299155.1 Elephantulus edwardii
GGAGAAGGGTGCAACAATGAATGAATGGAATTCCAAAATCTCTGTAGATGTTCATTGAAATGAAAAATAAACAACCTAAATTTTAAAAAATGCTGTCATTTCCCCACTTAACTGATTTCATCTCTTTGTCAAAAATCAGTTGACCATAGGTAGATGGGCTGATTTCTGGGTTCTCAGTTCTATTTCACTGATCTATGTGTCTCTCATTGTACCAGTACCCTACTGTCTTGACCACCACTGCAGTGTAGTAGGATTTGAAATCAGGGAGTGAGATGCCTCCTACCTTGTTTCTATTTTTAAGGAGTGCTTTGCTTACTCAAGGCTTCTTTCCATTCCAAATGAAATTAGAGATTGCCTTTTCCATCTCGTTGAAGAGTGGGATTGGTATTTGCATTGGGATTGCGTTGAACGTGTAAATTGTCTTTGTTGCCAACACCATTTGTTAAAAAGGCGATCATTTCCCCACTTAACTGATTTCATCTCCTTGTCAAAAATCAGTTGACCATAGGTGAATGGGCTGATTTCTGGATTCTTATCTATGTGTCTGTCATTGTACCAGCACCACACTGTCTTGACCACCATGACAGTGTAGTAGGATTTGAAATCAAGGAGTGAGATGCCTCCTACCTTGTTTCTCTCTCTTTTTTTTTTTATTTCCGTGAACATCTACAGAGATTTTGGAATTCCATTCATTCATTGTTGCACTTTTCTCCCTGCCCCCAAAGCCCGCACCTCCCATTGGCTCCTCTACTTGAAAAGCGAAAGAAAAGCTCCTTCATTGGTACACAATCCACCCCGCACACCCCCCCACCCCCACCCCACCCCCAAAATAATCCACTCTGCAACCCTCATTCCGTACTCTTATGATAAACATAATGCCCTAAAATATAATACTTTTAAACTATTCTCTCCCTTATAGACTTCAATGCAGTAAACATAATTTATCCAGTTTTTCTCAGTCTTGTTTCTCTTTTTAAGGAGTGCTTTGCTTATTTGGGGCTTCTTTCCATTCCAAATGAAATTGGAAATTGCCTTTTCCATCTCATTGAACCAAACAAATCTTATGGAACCTTAGATGGTGGTGTGTGTTCAGTGACAAGTTTTTGGTCATTTTGCATATATTCCTGGGACCGATCAGGAAAGTACCATATGTATTAATTTGAGGAGTTATAAATTAATATTAAGAATACATGAATATGTAAATAAAGGGTCTATGAAAGATGAGAATAAGCTATATTTTATCTCTTTTATTTTTTATGCTCTCTGTATATCAGGTACTAATATTTTCCATTATTTATATATGGAAGTCACCTTCTCCCATTAACAGTGTAAGAGAGACTTTGTTTTTTTGTGCTTTGTACTCAGTGTAATATCTACCCATGGTGTTGCTTGTATCAATAGCCCATTCATAACTAGGTATTTCTGTCATCACAGGAG
>NW_006399753.1:2405594-2407423 GCF_000299155.1 Elephantulus edwardii
TAGAGCAGGGTTTAGGGCTGTTGTGCATAGGGTCGCTATGAGTCAGAAACGACTCAACGGCACATAACAACATAAACGACATATGTATATGTAGATGTCCACTTATTACCACACCATCTGTTGGATTGGCCACCATCCTTTCTTCACTGAATTGTTCTTGTCTTCTGTTGAAAATAAACTTGTCCATATATATGTAGATATTTTCTGATTCTCTATTCTGATTTGGTAGTCTAATGCACTAGTTGACTAGTTGCACTGTCAGCCCAAAAGTAAACAGCTTGAAGATGAACAGTCTCCTCCCAAGCAATTTATAACCTCTGAAAACCCTCTAGAGAACCAGTCAGGAGTCAGTTCAGGCCCTACTGCAATAACTGAGTGCTTCTTATTCATTGGTGTATTTGTCTTTGTTTCAATACCATTTTGCCTTGATTACTATAGTTTTAGAGCAAATCTTGAAATCGCATATCAATGTTATTCTTCTAACATTGTCCTTTTAAAAATTGCTTTGAATAAAACTCCTTGTCCATTTCAACTCTTCCAAGACTTTATGACACTCTTGTGTATTTTTATTTATTTTACATGTCACAAGGCCCACATTGCAGGGTTTCTTTTGGTTAAACAGTCAATTATCTTTTAAGGGGATATATAAAGGCAGCACAGGATGACAAAGTAAAATATTACAATGAAATGTGCAAGGAGTTGGAGTCAGAAAAATCAAAAGGGCCAAACTCGCTCAGTATTTCTCAAGGAACTGAAGAACAAATCCAAACCTCGAGTGGCTATATTCAAGGATGCTTTAGGAAGAATATTAAATGATCCAGGAAGTATTTAAAGAAGATGGAAAGAATATACTAAGTAATTGTATCGAAAGGAATTGACAGATACAGAAGAATTTCATGAAACAACATATGAGCAAGAGCCTATGGTGATGAAGGAAGAAGTTCAAACTGCTTTGACGGAAATAACAAAAAAATAAGGCCCCAGGAATAGATGGTATACCAATTGACATATTTCAGCTAACAGATGCTGCTGTGGATGTGCTCACCAAGTTGTGCCAAGAAACCTGGAGAACAACCACTTGGCCAACTGACTGGAAGAGATCTATATTTGTTTCCATCCCAAAGAAAGGTGATCCATCAGAGTGTGGAAACTATAGAATAATATCATTAATTTCACATGCAAGCAAGATTCTACTGAAGATTATTAAAAAAAAAACCAACTGCAACAGCACATCAGCAGAGAACTGCCAAAAGTCCAGGCTGGGTTTAGAAGGGGTATCTATCGTAGCTAATGTTAGATGGATCTTGGCTGAAAGCAGGGACTACCAGAGGAATGTATATCTGTGTTTCATTGACTATGCAAAGGTGTTTGACTGTGTGGATCATAACAAACTGTGGCGGACTCTGAGAAGAGTGGAAATCCCAGAACACTTGATCATGCTAATGAGAAACCTATACTTGGACCAAGAGGCAGTCGTCAGAACAGAGCAAGGGAACACTGCATGGTTCAAAATTGGGAAGGGCATATGCCAGGGATGTGTCTTATCTCCATACCCTTTCAGCCTGTATGCAGAACAGATTATCAGGGAGGCTGGGTTCTATGAGGAAGAATGTGGGGTCAAGATTGGTGGAAGATCGATCAACAATCTGTGATATGCAGATGATACAACCCTGCTTGCTGAAACTGAGGAGGACCTGAAGTGCTTGCTGCAGAGGGTCAAGGACTACAACCTCCAATATGGATTGAGGCTCAATGTCAAGAAGACAAAGATTCTCACCACTGGGCCAATTGGCAGCATCAGGATGGATGGTGAAGAGATTGAGATTGTT
>NW_006399753.1:2411323-2466673 GCF_000299155.1 Elephantulus edwardii
GGGTGGCCAATCCTTCTTCCTAGTCTGTCTTAATCTGAATGTTCAGATTTAGAGGAGTATCTGACAGACAGCAATTTGTGGAGCAGTTAAAGATAAATCCCTTGTTGTGGGGGTAAGCGTTAGTTATTTCCATAGAGTATAATATTTCTTTTGTTTGAGGAACTTCATTTAATAATTCTTGTAGTGCACTTCTGCTGGTGATGAACACTTTCATCCTTTGTTTGTATACAGAATCTTGATTTCACTTCATTTTTAAAAGCTGTACGATATTGTAAATGGTACAGAATACTAGATGGATAGACAGAATCCTCTCCACCCCTTTTAGCTTCCTCCAGTGCTTTAAAGATATGTATCTATTGTCTTCTCACCAGCATTGTCTGAACTGAGAAATCAGCTGTCATCCTCATACACATATAATGGATCTTTTTTCCTCCTCTTTGCCTGCTTTAGGAGTTTCTCTTTTCCACAGGTTTTGAGAAAGAGTATTATGTTGTGCTTCAGAATTTAACAAATTTGCTTGGAGTTTGTCAAGCTTCATGTGTCTGTGGATTTATTCTTTCCATTAAGTTGTACTATAGAGAAATATTCATGACATATTTTTGCTACCCATTCTCTTGGTGGAGCATAAATTACAAATGTATTAGGCTTCTTGAAGCTGTTCAACAGTCTGGCTATGTTCTAGTCATTTTTAAAATGATCTTTTCTTTTTCTGCTCATTTTAGATGGTTTCTGTCATAATGTCTTCAAGCTCACTAATCTTTTCTTTGAAAATGCAGATTTTCCAGTAATCACATCCAGAGTATTTCTATCTCACCCATTATAATTTTTAAATGTAGAAGTTTGACTCAGAACTTTTCTTAAATATTCTTCTATGTCTCTACTTAACTTTTATTTTCCTTTTATTAAAATTTTTATGTTTTCTACTTTTACTTAATATTTGAGCCTATGTTTTTATGTCTTTGCATGCAAATTCTAACACCTGTGTTCCAGACCCATTTTAATTTCTTTCTCCTCACTATACATTGTGTTTTCCCAATCCTTTCAGTCTTGGTATTTTTTTCTTTTTTTTTTTTCTAATGCCATACATTGGCAATATTACTTTGTTAGGTGCTGGATATTTTAACTCTATAAATAATTCTTGAACTTTGTTCAGGAAAGCAGTTAAATTGCTTGGAAATAGACAGATCCTTTCAGATCCTTCTTCCAAAGTTTATTGGGCAAGATCTTCGAAGTGTTCAGTCTAGTGCTAAGCATTCCCCTCAGTCTTCATGCATGGCCTTTTTCTTTTCTTTCATTTTCTTTGTACTCTACAACTGTCTCATGACATTTGCAGTCTAGCCAGTAGGAACAGTACTCTTTCTGGTCCTATGTGGATGTCAGGTACTGTTTTGTCTCATCTTTTCAGATGGCTCTTTCTCCAGATTTGGTTAGTTTCCTTATGAATATGTGATAAGCAATATTTTAGCTGAATCCCTAGGAGGTCCTCTACAGTTTCTTAGACTCCTCTCTCTGTGCAGCTGCTCCTCTCTGGAATTCTGCGCCCCAGAAACTATTCCCCAGCTCTCAGTGTCCTTTCTTAACTTAGGGAGAGACCATCCCTTCCCACTCAAACCTGGCCATTCTTTGTTGTCCTAGCTCACAAGCAAGTAGGACATCTAGCAGTCCTCTATGAATGTCTACTTTCCATTCTCCTTAGTGACCAAACCCTATTGATTCTGTCTGCCAAATGTCTTGCTAATCACCCCCCACCCAGACTCTAATATGTCTACTTTGATCCCCCATGGCCTCTGTTCTTGAACCTCTGTTGAATCTATTGTCTGTTTTTCCCCAAGTCGCTCTTGTACCTTAGCTATTTTTCTTAGTACTTGAGTCCTCCTTACGTTTTGGAATTGTGATATTTAAGCCTATACTAAGAAGCAGGACTCTTATTTTCCTTTTCCTTTCTATTTCTATATAAGAGAACTCTGGTGGCCCAGTCCACAGGGAGTTGTGCTGCTAACTGAAAGGCCACACTTCTCTGGTGGTTTGAATCCACCAGTGGCTCCTCAGGAGAAAGAGGGGCAATCTCTTCCCATGTAATTTATAGCTTCAGAAACCTGCCAAAGTTCCAATCAACCAAGACTCAGTTCCAACTTGACAGTGATGAGATGTTATTTTTGGTCTCTTTTTGTTTGATTTTTTTTTTAAGTTTCTCTTTCTATTTTGTTTTCCGAGTTTCTCTTCCTAGTCCTCTGTGTATCCCTCCAGAACAAAGAGCCAGAATGGACACAAGTTGATAATTTCTTTCTGTCAGACCCCAGCTCTGTGTCTCCCCTAATTTTTCCCTTCTCTGCCTCCTGAAGTTAATTCGTTGTCCCACAGACAATTGGTTTTGTTTATTAGTGCCTCTTAGTACTGTGGCTGGTGAGGGAAAGGCTGGCCTGGCTTCAAGCTAGGACTCTAGCTCCAGAACTTGTATGCTGTGAGGCACTTCTAGTGCTATTTACCTGTAGGAACAGGTGTCTAAGACCTTAGATTCTGAGCATAGACTAACTGTGACTTCAGCTGTGCTCACTCTTTTGCATCCTTTCCTACACCCATGAGGTCTACCAAGACCAGCCCCTGCCCACTTTCAAGATCTACACTAACAGCTTCCCATAACCCTTTCACAAACACCAGTTGGCTGCATCCAATCCCCTGCTTCTGCCTCTGGACTCTTCTCCCACCCTACCACAACTTTTAAATATTGTGGTGTCATGAAGGTGGGTGTCACTACTCTAGGAAGCCCAAGTATGGAAGCTAAAACTTCAAGACATCATATTTGAAACACAATTCAACCCGTAAAAAGCACATTTTTAAAAGTCCTCTACTGAGTCAATCCCAAACTGAAGCAATCCTTAGGACAGAGAAGAAATGCCCATAGGTTTTTAAGAAAGCAGATAGCCATATCTTTCTCCTATAGAGTGACTGATGGATTTGAACTGCCAAACATTTAGCTGTCAAATTCCTTAACCAACTTGTCACCAGAATTCTTAACGGGAACCGTGTTATTGTTGCTATGTGCCGTCAAGTCATCTGAGAACCATAGCAACCATATGCACAGCAGCTCTGAACCCTGCCCTGTCCTGAGCCAGTCTCACTAATTCTGACACACCAGCCCCATGGCTCCAGTTACTGTATCAATCCCTCTCATTGTGGGGTCTTCCTCTCCTGTGCTGTCCTTCCATTCTTCCAAGCATGATGTCCTTCTCCAGACATCGGTGTCTGCTGGCCATGTGCCCAAAGTATGTGAGACAGAGCCTCAAAATCTTAGCCTCTAAGGAGAAACTTGGTTTCACCCTCTCCAAGACAGATCTCTTTGTTTTCTCGGCAGTCAAAGCCCCAGTCGTGGCAACACCCTGGAGTAATATGCACGGAGGAGATTTGAGGGTCAGGGCTACAGGCTCTGTGATGCATCCACTCCTTCCCAGGGCATGAAGACACCCCACCCCCTGCCAGACCCTTCTGCTGAGGATACAGCCCACCTGGTCCTCTGGAAAGGTTTCTAGGGCTGTCAGGTTCCCTGTGTGCTCTACCCTCAAATTAGGCAATCCCTGCAGGTGTGGGCATTCCGGTAACTGCCAGAGCCTCCAGGCTGGGGACTAATTGCTGGGCTTGGTACTGCCACAACAGCAAAGCCCGCAGCCCGTGGGGGGCCGAGAGGAGCTGCCACTGCAGCTTTTCCCTGAGAAAATGAAGGAGATTTTCTTTTCTCCTCCTTTGAGTGGTCGGCAGGCAGGAAACCAGCAATTATGCATCAAAGCCTGGCTCTTATGCGGCTGCTGCAGAGGGTGATGGGGAAGTCACAAACATTGTCATGAGGGCCTGGGGTCATCTCCAGTTCCCCCTCCCACAGACTCAAAGCCGCTGGCTGGTAGCACATAGCTGAATAGCTATCCTTGCAGCTGGCACCCCCAAGTCACTCCAGGCAGCCCCAGGGACCAAAGGGGTGGTGGGTACCTGTCTAATTCTTGAGTTGCAGCACAACATGGTGAACCCTTGGGAAATAGAGGGGATGGGGAGAAACCTGGAGTGAGAGGCAAGGTGGTACCCTAGAGGAGGCTGGGAGAGGGGACCAGAGAGCTGGCTTGGAGCTAACCTTGAAGTTAGAGTTGGCACTATACTGAGAATATCTTCTAGACTCAGAAATCAGTGCACACAACTCCCAGCAACTGAACCACAGGAAGGTTTCTCCTCTAGGGTGCCATCCTACCTAGTCCGCTGTGGTCTCTGAGACAAGAGGGTCTCTTCTCTGTTGCTGTTCTTGTTGTTAGGTGCAACTGAGTCAAGTACAACTCATAGTGACCCTACGAATGAGAGATCTGAGCCCTCTCTTATCCTGCTTCATTCTCACAATCTCTGACACAGTGAGCTCATTACTGCAGTCACTGTGTCAATCCACCTGGTTGATGAGCTTCCTCTCTTTCATTGGCCCTTCACTTTCCCAAAATGATGCCCCTTTCCAAGAAATGATCCCTCTTAACAACACGTCCAGAATATGTGAGACAAGGCTTAGTCACCCTTGTCTCTAAGAGTTACTCTGGCTGTACTTACTCCAAGACATAACTGTTTGTTCTTTCATCAGTCAATGGTATATTCAGTACACTTCTCCACAGCTCAAAGACATCAATTCTTTTGTCATCTTTATTCATTGCCCGGCTCTCAGATGCACAGCAGGTGACTGGAAAGACAATGGCCTGAATCAGGCGCACCTTACTCTTCAAACTAATATCATCCTCTCTACTTACTACTTTGTGGGCAGCTCAGGTCTTTCAGGGGCAGGCTGGACAGAGCAAATTGCCATCCCAAGCCCTTCCTCTAGGCTCTGAGTCCCCCTCCCAGCATCATTTAGCCCGAACCCAAGAGTCCCAGGTTGCTCAAACCAGCTTCACTAGAGGTTTTTCCGCAGTCACCCAGGGTCCTACCCTCACCCTACCTCTCTCCCCAGCCCTCTCCTTCCTCAATGGGTCTAGATGGACCTAGTTCAGACAGGGAGGAATATGGCCCTTCCTGGTGCTGGGACCTGATTGGAAGCAGAAGTGACAGGTGACCAAGGCTACTGCCTGACTGTCAGGGGCTAGAGTCCATCTGCCTGCTGCACTCACCCATCCCTCCCTCAAGACCTGCCTTAGGGAGTTGTGTGAAGATGACTGGGCACAACCACAAAAGCAATGAGGCCAAGGATCTGTTTGTAAAATGGGGACATGGAAGGCCTCCAGAAGACCATTCCTGAGGGATAAGCCTGGAAGTATCCCTTGTTCCAGGACTGGGATGGCTTGTGAAACCAGGAAGAAGGGGCCTTGCTGACTCTGAGGGTGTCGAGGGTGGTGGTCATCCCATCTCCTGGCCCAGGGCTGTTTCAAGCTGGTTGCTATCCTGTCCAGTGAGTGTGCAGTTGTGATGGCAATGGTGAGGACAATGTGAGGCTGGCAGTGGCCACTTGCAAAGACAGGGGAGGTGTTAGTTTGGAGGAACTATAACCACCCAGCAAGGACAGACAAGTGGACCTGTGATGGAGAGGCTGGTGAGGGGCAGTGGCGAGCACTTAGGGCAAAGTGTTCTGTCAACCTTGGCTGAATGGGCAAGGGGACGGTCTACTCCACAGTTCTGTTTCCATCCAGAAGCTTCCAGAAGGATCCATGGCCACCGACTTTGAAGTCACTCACGTGTCTGCAGAGAGTCAACCCTGGAGAACAACAGTGTGGGGTGTGCATGAGCTCTGCCCCTCTCCATTTCACAAGTCTGAAGACAAATACTGTTAAAAATAGGACGAGCCAAGCACCTTCTATCCCCTCCAGCAACGTCTGCTGGGCAGATGGAGAGATCCCTGATGGATGAGAGGCTCCTCCGCCTCTCCCCGCCCCCCAGCCTCCCAGCCACCAGACTCAGCCTCCTCACTCTGCGCGCTCTTTCTTTTTTTCCAGGGTTATATTTAGTGTTCTTGGAAAGAGCCAATCCCAGACATAAAGGATAATGGGTCCCAGGCTGCTGGCCACCTCTTGTTCTAGGCCTGTCACTCTAGTGTAGGGGCCACTAGCCACACCCACTTCCCTGTATTCAAATGAGCCCCAAAGCCTGTCCCTCAGCTGCACCACCCACAACAGTCACAGGTGGTGCTTGACCACAGTGGACAGAAGAGATGTAGAACATTCTGAACATTCCAGAAAATTCTGTTGGACAGTACTGTTGCGGACCCTCTGAGGGCCTTCCCACCTTGACCCTGTAGCCACTGGCCCCCTTCTGGCTTCTTGTACCCACTTGTACCAGGTCTCAGTTCTCTATCTCAAGAGGAAGCAGAGGCTGCTGTCAAGACCGCTCGCTTGTCAGGATGCGAGGGCATTTCCTAACCCTGCAGCCTCTCAGAACCAGCCCTCGTCCCCGAGAGCTTTCTCTGCTCCCTGCCAGTGCGCGCTTGATGTTCCAGGCCCTCTGGCTTCTGCTCTGATGAAAGCGTGGACGTCCACTCAACTCTCAACAGCCTCTGGTTTGGAGTTTTACCCTACGAGGAGCGGATGTCACTGTGCCATGAAGCCCAAGAGTGGAGACATTGCTAAGAGTGGAGACATTGCTATGAACTGTGCAGACAGCTTTGACCCTGGAGACCTGGCACCACAGAACACAGCTCTGCCCGGCCCGGTGCCACCCTCACTCTTTCCTGCATCATCACAATCGCTGTGCTAACCCACCCTGGGAGGGGTCCTTTTCTCATGCGCTGACACTCCACTTTCCAAGCATGATGACCTTCTCAGGGACTGTTTCCTCCTGATGGCCCAAGTGCATGGCCCAAGTACATGGCTAATCCCCCCTTGGCAGGGATGTCACAGTCTGAACCCAGATGCCGTGTTGAAGGACAAAACACCTTGGCAACAAAGGCATATTATTACCTTTTGAATTAACTTCCAGGTCAAATCGTCTGGTATTGACTGAAGTCTGAGCCTGGAGCTGACCTATCCTCAGTCAAGTTTGTCCCTGGTGTTGCTGTGGTCCAACTTCCTAACCAAGCACCGGGTATAGGTGGACCGAGCTCACAGGGGCCACGCCAGAAGCCACCAGCCACTATGCATCCTCATTTCCACAGGAGGACACTGGCCCAGCCGGGATAGCACAGCCAGTCACCGAAGGTCAGGGTAGAGACAGGCCAGGGCCTCACTCCACACCCCCTTGGCTCCCAGCAGCAGTTCCCTCCCACAGCACAGATCCCCAGCCTAAAATGAAATGTGACATTTCCTAGTGCACACGGGGCCAAGCAAAATGGAAAAGATTTCATAAATATGTAAATCGCCCGGGCCGCTTCCCCAGGAGGGCGGCTACGGCCCCTCCTCTGCCTCGCTGTCCATCCTGTCCACTCCACAGATGCTTTAAGAGGATCGGCGTGTGTTTTTAATGAAGTGGGATTAAACAGGGAGCATAATCCAGTGAGAATGGGGTGACTGCCATCCACCCCCCCTTCCTGCTCTCCTCCTGCTTTTAGGATAAGAGAGTGAAGAGTGGGTGGGGGCCGGTGAGGTGCGGGGTGAGTGGGGTAGTGAATGCGTGATGGGTGGGGGCTGGTGAGGTGCGGGGTGGTCGGGGGCTGGTAAAGTGCAGGATGCGTGAGTGCAAGTGAGGTGCGTGGTCTGTGGGGGTGAGTGAGGTGCGGGGTGGGTGGGGACTGGTGAGGTGTAGAATAGATAAGGACAAGGGAGGTATGGGATGGGTGAGCGAGAATAAGGTGGGGGCTGGTGGGTGAGGTGCAGGCTGAGTGGAACAGGTGAGGGGCAAGGTGGGTAGGAGCTGGAGGGATGCAGGGTGGGTGGGGTTCAGTGAGCCTCTGGACCATTCTGCACCCTTGGGCAGTGCTAGAAGCACCAAGGGCTTGCAAGATGCAGCCTCCTCAGCTGACAGATGAGGAAACTGAGGCCGAGAGATCTGTGGCTTCATGCCTTAGGGACTGCAGTGCAGCTTCTTACCATTAGGCCACCAGAAGCAGCAATTCCTCTGTCCATCTGAAGCTGGACAATGACCAAGGATGACAGAATTGATGTCTTTGAGCTGTGGTGTTGGAGAAGAGTGCTGGACAGCCAAAAGAACAAACAGGTATGTCTTGGAGAAGGTGAAGCCAGGGTCCTCCTTGGAGGCAAGGATGTTGACGATTCCTCTCACATCCTTTGGACATGGTGCTAAAAGAGGCTATTGCTTTGAGAAGGACATCATGCTTGGGAATGTTGAGGGATGGCAAAGGAAAGGAAGACCCTCAACTAGGTGGCACAGTGATTGCAGTGATGGGCTCAAGTATGCCAGAGTTTGTGAGGATGGCGCAGGCCAGGCCAGGGTTCAGCTCGGTTGTTCACAGGGTCACTGAGGAGTACTTGACTAGATGGCACCTAACAACCACAACAGATTGTCAAAATGTATGTCATGACTCACACAAAGAAATGATAGTAGATGCTCAGCTGACAATATTGAGAAGAGAAATCTAATTTGCCTTGTTTTTCTGTTTGGTGGATGAGGCTACGACACTGCCTCTAAGTCCTTCGAGGCTCAGGGGAGGGAGCTGCGTGGGAGTGTGCCAAGAGGTCATCCTAAATTCAAGGGGAAAAGGAACCAGCATCTTCTCTCAGCCCCAAGCAGCACTGCTGCTTATTGGTTCTCGCCAGGTCATGTGCCCACCTTTCAACCAATCACTGTGCCCATTGGAATGCAATGCAGTGATTGGCTAAGACCTGAGGGGCATCACAAGGACTGGGCACTGGGGAAGGGAAGCCAGGGCATTTACCTCTTGACAGGTGAGAGATTGTGGGGCCAACAAAATTAAGGTCTACCTTGTCCCCAAAAGTGATGATGGAGAAGACAGCTGTATTCTCCTGCAGCCTGGCCCTCAGTGTCATCCCTATGGCTGCCTGCTGCCTGAGCTGTGCCCCCTCCCCCACCCCACTGCTTCCCTTCCAAAGGGGCACACTCAGTTCACGACGCTGTGTGGAGGGAGATCTGAGTCTCAGGATGCTACCATGGGCTCCAGTTTCAGCTCTTGGGAAGGGAGGTCACGCAGGACCTCAGAACCAGTGACCAGAGACCGCTGGAAACTGTCCATTCACTCCAGGTAGAGGCAAGTCCCCAAGCCAGCTCCAGGAAGCCAGGGAGCCCCTTCCACGTCCATCAGCCCCACCCCCACCCCCAGAGTGCTCAGGCTGTTGTCTGTTCACACAGCGACCTTTAGAATGAAAACCGAGGAGCCTGCAGTGTGGGTGGGAGGCAGGTGTGAGTCACTCACTCCCCTGGAAACAAAGGGGGAGGGGGAGGGCTGGGGCTTCAGCTGGGGTGGGGGGGAGTGAAGGAGGGAGGAGAGGAAGGGGAAGGAGGAATGAAAGAGAGGGAGAGGAGGGAGGAGGAGTGGAGGGGGAGGAGAAGGGGGACAGGAGGAGCCAAGGGAAGAGGAGAGGGGAGGGCCCTGTAAGAGACAAGCTAAGACAGTTACACCCCTGCACCCCCACCCCCACCCCGTGTTGCAGAGCTTGGAGTGTCCAGAGGGTGAGTTCAAGGTCACACAGTGGTCTTCTGCCCCTCTGGAAAGGAGGAGGCCCATGGGAACAGGTCACCAGCACAGAGGGGCAGCAGTGAAGATGCTGGGCAGTGGGCATAGTGGACTTCTCCCCCTCCGCCCCCGCAGATGCCTGTTTGGGTCCATTAGCACCGGTTGCTGTGTTACAGGTGCAGACAGCTTCCTGCGGCTGGGCTGCAGGCTGCCTGTGAAGATATCCCAGAATTAGTCTCCTGGGCCCCCTGGGAGCCTCTGGAAATTGGCCGCTGCTGTGGGTGATGAGTCTCTCGAAAGCCCCCCTTCCAGAGGTGAGGGCTCAGCTCCAGCTGGGAGATCTCCAGGGAAGATGGGGAGTGGGGTGCAGCCAGCTTCAATCCCCAGGGGCCTGGCCAGGAGTGAAGAGCCCCAAAACACCGCTCGCCAAGCTCCCACCACAGGCAAAGGGTTCATGGCCGGTGAGCGGGACTGGCACACAGAGACCCCAGGGTCTGCTGACTGGGGGCCAGGTTTCTCCACACCCTGGTCAGGAGAGGCCTGCAGAGCTGGCCCACAGGAAGGACTTCCAGACCCTGCCCTGCCCAGCTTCCCCCCTCCCTCCAGCAGTCTCCCCTCCCTCCTGCAGGGCTTGCCAGGATGTTGGGGGATGAGGAGCAGGGACCCTAAGGTCTTAGGAAGGGGAATTCCTCTGAGAACCCCAAGAACTAACTCTTTGAACGTACAGAGTCTGAAAAGGACTCTTCCAGAAAGCCAGTATCTCTCTATGCCTTCTCTGGTTCCAGAAAGCACGTGCTCAGCCCACAACCCTTTCCTGGAAACCCCAGTTTCCAGTGAGATGGACATTGTACCCTGAAAGAAGGAAGCTTCCCAGCAGCTCAACTGTCACACTGTGGCTCTGGACAGGGAGCCCCTGTCAGATCCTTCAAGGCCCCCAAGGCTGGGCCCCAAACAGCCACTCTCTGAGGAGGACCACTGGGCCCCAACCCCAAACAGTAAGCTTCAGAGCCCTGCCCCCAGGCCCCTGGGCCCTGCTCCCTCACCCCCACCCCCTCTGCTGATCAGGAACAGGGGCGATGCTGGCTTGAGAACTGCTTTGAAGAAGCGCAATTTGAACTCCCAATTGGAATAAAAATGTTAATCAATTTTATTTGTAGGCTCCACTTTCTATTGGATCAAATGCTTTGTCCTTTTCAGCAGGTCTGTGATGTCGACTTAACAAAACCGTTTCAGAGCCGAGAGAGCTGGGCTCTGAGGGCCTGTGACCCTCTCAAGGTCAACCATGAGGGAACCAGAGCCCGGATGGCGTCTGGCGGGGCCTGGATGCCGCCCACATCGCCCGCGGGTCCCTGGACTGGATCAATCTGGGAGGAGGGCGCCCGGCTGACACCGCCCGCCTGCCGCCTGCAGCCTGGGTAATTGGGCATGAGCAGCACAAATACTTTCTTCAAATGCTGGGAGTGGAAATTTTTCTAATCTGTCAGGCAAATTCTCTCTCCTTTTTTCACATTTTCCCCCCAACAGGAAAAGACTTTTCATTTGGAATCCTTCCGATGCAGATGTGTGAAGACTCTGGCAGCGACATCTCGGCCTGAGCGTCTCCTATTGATTTGAGAAGCACACACAGCGCCTGGAGTTTGCACATCACAAGTTGCATTTTTCAGCGGTCCCCAAGGCAGGGAGCCAGCAGCGGGGCCGCAGCGCCCCCTGGGAGCCCGAGTGGGTACTGAGCTGGGGCCGGGAGGCAGGGTCTCCACAGGCCGGGGAGGGGGGGCAGGGTCCAGTCTCACACGCGCGCGCGCGCGCACACACACACACACACAGATACACACACATACACAGATACAAACAGACACACCCAGATACACACACACACTGATACACACAGACACACACATACACAGATACAGAGACACACACAGACATACACATACACAGATACAAACAGACACACACAGATACACACACACACAGATACACGCACACACACACATACACAGGTACACACATACACACACAGAGATACATAGACACACCCGCAGATACATACACAGGTACACACACACAGATACAGACACACAGAGAGATACACACACAGAGATACACACAGACACACCACACACACAGATACACACAAACACACACACTATACACATAGACACACAGACACACACAGACACATGAGCACACAGAGACACACACTACACATACATACACACAGAGACACACACCCCACACGGTAAACACACACACACATACACAAACACACAGACACACACACACACACACACACACACACACACACACACACACTGTGCATGCCCACTCCAGCTCGGCCTGCCTTCCGTGTGCAGCGTGGGCTGCATTTTTCTGTCCTTCTCTCTTTCGTGAATTGGGTTAATAATGAGTCCAAGGCATTGAGAGCACTGGGAACACACTTTTGGGTGTTTCTGGAGGTGAAAACGGTACAGTCAGTCTGGTGGTTCATCAAGGTCACTCAGAAGTGGCTCAAAAGGAAGACCAGGCAGCGTCCTGCCGGAGCACCAGGCTGACGGGCTCTGCGCTGGTTCACCTGGTCACTGAGTGGGGTGGACTCTACCACAGCAGCTCTGTGTCTGCAGGTCCCTGGGTGGTGCGACACGGTTCCCACCTTGACCACTAACTGAAAGGATTTCGGTGAGCCCACCCTGGGGTGCTGTGGGAGAAAGGGTCTTCTTCCTGAGTGTCCTCCTGGTAGCCCTGTGTCTGATGCTTTGGTTTCCTTGAAAAGCCAGTGGTGCCCAGGCATACAGGGGTCCCCCGAGCGAGCATGGACACCTTGGCCACTGGTCACACATGTTGGGCATCACTGCACTTCCCTCTGTCGTCCCCACAATGTCCACCAGGTACTCACCTCCACTGTCTCTACATTCCCAAGATATCCAGGCTCTGAGAGGCCAGGCCTTGAAGGACATCAAGGAGACCATGGCCAGCTGCCCTGAGCCCCCAACATCTACTGCAGGGTCTGGGAGACCAGGCGCTGACTGTCGTGAGCATGGTAATGCTGTCCTTCTCTAGTAAGAAGACGGAGAGGTCCAGATGTCCTGTGACCTTCTAGCATCTTCTCAGAGCAAAGGCCAACTCCAGGCTACTGTCCCCTCACATCCAGCCTCCTCAGATAGGGTCACAGTCTCACTGGTCAGCATGGAGGGAGGATAAGGCTGGCCAGAGAGAGAGCCCAAAGATCCCATGGCAGAGTGTCTGGGCAGACCAAAGGACGGCAGAGCAGGCCTCCTGGTGAGTGGACCTGGCTGCGTTGGGGACAGGACTGCTCCTCCATCCCCAAAGGCTGGTGTGAACCCATCCCAAGCCCGGGTCCAGTGAGGGGCAGTGTCCAGGAAGGAGACAGGAGGCTGGGGGCTTGGAGTGGGCAAGGGGCTGACAGGATCCCAGGGGTAGGGGTGGGGTGGAGTGGTGTGACATGAGCTCCAGTACGGGGTCCAAGGACCCCTGAGTGTCCACCCAGGAGAGGATGGAGAGGCCACACACATGCACACACACCTGACCATGTACACACACACAGAACCAAGATCCTTGACTGAAGAGCTAAGGCCTTGGCAAAGCCTCCTTCCACCTTTCACACTATGGGCCTCAGTTTCCAGATCTGTTCAATGGGCTGCTGGTATCTCCAGCACAGCCCTCAGAACTGGTGGGGCCCAGGAGGGCAGTGGGTGTCCAGGAGGAAACAGGCAGCAACAGACAGCGAGGAGTGAGTGGGTACATCAGGGAGTATGTGTGAGTGGGTTTATGGGCAGGGATGCGTGTGTGTGACAGATTATATATGCAAGCATGTGTGTGAGAGACAAACAGACAGTGGATACATGAGTGTGTACACATGTGTGCATGGGTGAGTGGGTTCAAGACAGAATCGAAAGGCCCAGCAGGAAAACTGAGGCAGGGGTCTAGTACCCTAAAAGCTTTGCCCTCAGCCAGCACATACTTGTGGTCAGAGCCCAGCCCCCAGAAGCAGAAGGCACAGAGCTGGCACATCTCCCACCATCAGGGCAGGGTCACTGGGTACATATAGTGGGCAGAGCTGGCTAATTCTTGAACCCCACCCCAGAAGGTGAGGTGGCTGAGGGACCCCTGCCTCCAGCTCCAGGCCTCCCAGCAACCTTGATCCAGCCAACCTCAATCCCAGATTTCTAGTTTAAAGTCCCAGAACATCCTAGAACAGCAAATTGTCTCCCTAGGAGATGGCTACTGGCCAGAGACTGGTCAGTCATTGTCAGGTGTCATCATGCCAGCTCTGACACCTGGCGGCCTTGTGGACAGCAGACTGAAGTCCTGCTGGTTCTGCCCCAGCCCTGTGGTCTCTACTGAAGCCTCTGCCAGCCCGTCTCCTTGAGGGCCTGATCCTCTTCCCAGCATGCCGTCCATCTCTGGGCCTGGCCCCTCCTGTGAAGGAGGAGACAAGACCTGGGCTTTAGTCCAGACAGAATCTGCCCCACAGGAACTCAGGCCCTGGGGAAAGGGTGTCAGGTTGACAGTGAGGGACAGAGACCATTTCATGGAGAACATAAGCACAGAAGGGACAGGAGCTTGCCCATGGTCACCTCGCTGCTGAAAAGCAGCCCAGACATGTCCCCTGCCCTCCACTCCATGGCATTGTCCCTGAGGCCTGGAGCCCAGCCAGTTAGTGTCCCTGTCACCACTGACTCCTGGCTGGACACTCGCTGACCAGCCCAGCCACAGCCCTTCACCCAGTGAGACAATCTGTTTGCTCACAGACACCTCCATGCATCTCTGGTGCCTAATTGATGAGGAACAGGTCCTGTGGGTGCCCTTCTCCCCGCAGTTCTAAACAGCGAGATCTGAGTGGTGAGCACTAAAACACCACCCTCTGCACTGTCCTCTCCCTGACAGCCAGGGGGACGTGACGTGTCCAAGCATCAGAGACTTCACAAATGGTAGGTTCTGGAGGGGCCAGGGCATGAGTCAGCCCAGCACATTGTGTCCCTTTGTCCCTTAAGGCTGCAGCAGCCTAGTATCCAGGGGTGGAGAGTGAAGAGCCCTGGAGGGTGATGGTCAGCCCCTCTCCAAGGGGGCACTGGCAGTGGGATGCAGCCACTGACAGGCTCTGACACAGCAGTGTCCCCCTGGGTCCCTTCCCAGCATGGAGTCACCAGCTGTCCCTGGGACTCCAAGCAGAGCCACCAGATGGAATGTCTTAGTGACAGTACCCAGAAGGCCTGGGCATGTGGGGGGAATGAGATGAGCTGGCTGAAAGGGAGTGGTGGGCCACTCAGGCCACAGTCAGCCCCCAGGGTAGCCAGGCCACCAGGCCCAGGTCTTAGTCCCTCACACTCCCCCTCACTACAACACCCACACATGTGCACTTGGTGACAAACCACCTGAGACCCCCACCGTGACAGGGTGCTCATGGTGATTCCACTGATAGTGATGGACTCACCATGGCTGTCCCCCGGGACCTGGGTAGGATTCAGGGGCCTCCTGACTCTGTCCATCTTGCAGCAGTGACCCTGTGCTCAGGCACGCCTACTGACAGCGAGTTTCCAAGGACTTGAGAGAACGCAGTCCCGCCCTCCTTTCATCCGGGCATCCCTCCTGATAACCCAGCACTGGGTGGCTGTGGGTGGGCAGTAGTGCAGCCCTGACCCTGAAGGACTGTGGACGAGGCGTTTCCAAGTAACAGGCTCAGAGTGACGCTGCCACCTGCGTACGTGTGACAGAGTCACTCACCCACATACACCTGCCCCCACTCACGTCGAAATGCTTGTTCATCTATGGTCACAAACACCTGCCCATTTACTCTCCCCAACACATGCACACACCTGACCCTGTACCCACTCTCTCTCACACACAGGCTCAGGCACGAATACATCCAGAAGCACAAACACACACAGACACCCTTGTACACACACATGCCTGCACACCTGTGCACATACCCTCACACTCACAAAGTGACAGGATCCTTGTTTCCGTGAAATGCCCTAGAATTCCTGTGTCTTCCGGTACGAGGCTGTGCGCGTGAGATGGTCTTCACCGTGGGTGGGGCCCAAGCACGGACACCTCTTGTATCTGAGCCCTGGGATCCACCCACAGCACATCGGGTGCAGAGCACCTGCCCCCTGTGACCCAGCGTATCGACTAGGGTGGACCCTGATCCTCAGAGGTTCAGCAGCTTACAGTTGCCCCTCATGACAACTGTCTTCGTCATCGAATGCTGCTGTAGCAGAGGTACCACGGGGAGTGGCCTTGTTGTTGGACCACAGATGAGACTTTGCCTTCTCTCCCCTCAACTTCCTCACCGTCTCTGCCACATGGGAGCTCATTCTGACAGTCGCTTTGACAATCCACCCCACTGAGGGTCTTCCTCTCTTTCACCGGAACTCGCCCTTCCCGACATGATGTCTTTTTCCAAGAACTGGACCGTCCTGACAACATGTTCAAAGTATATGAGACAAAGTCTTCCCTCCTGTGCCTCTAAAGACCATCCTTAGAAGGAGGCTGACGTCTGAGACGGGTTTCTTCAGATTTTTGTCGGTCAATAGTATGTTCAATACTCTCCTCCAACACCACAGCTCAAGATTCTCGTCCTTCCCACTGATCACTTTATGCTGAGCCCCACTTGAAAACGCGTGTCCCTCGGGGCTGTGGGTTGCGCCCAGTGTGGAGGTGTCTAGTGAAGTTCCTTGACTTTTGCTCACTTTGAATCCTGTATCCAGCTCTCCTCATCTGATCTCTGGGTCAGGGGTCCTGAGCCAGCAGCCTATCATCCTGCCCGACAGTCTTGCGTTCACGTCAGAAGCCAGCGGCCTGCTGTCTGGCCTGGCAACCTCAAGTTTGTTGGTCCCTGCAGCGACATAAACCAGAGAAGCCTCCAGTGTAACTCATGGACTTGGAACTTGCCGGCATCAGCAACCACATGAGCCACATCCTGGACATAAATGTCATCCTGCCTTTATTCCTCAAAACCCACTGTAGTTACTCAGGTGAGTTCTAGTACTTTCTTAGACACTGGGGCCTCTGGGAGAGTGTCGGGATCTTTCTGCTGCTGCTCTGAGCTGCTGTCCAGCTCTGGCCCATGGCTGGCTGTGTCTAGGATGCCGTATGTTCTGTGCCGTCCTCATGAGTGTTGACATGTTTGAGTCCCATCTGCTGCCTTTGAACATACTGAATCCTCCACGTGTCAGAGGAGAGGGTTTCCAGTGGTCCAGCTTTCAGAAGTGCATTGCCAGGCCTTTATTCCAAGGCCCATTTGAGTGGACTGCAACCCCCAATCCCTTAGCCTCAGAGCATGTTAACCATTCGCTACATCCAAGGACTTTAGTTGTCATCGCAACACTGGGACTGACTGCAGATGCCCTCCCAGCCTCATAGCCCGTTGGCCAAGGCTGCAGGTCCACTTTCTTCATCTGTGAAGTGGGGCACCCAACCCTTTGCAGGGAGCTGGGGATTAAGCAGAAGTCTTAGGTTGTGTTCTTAGAGAAGCCAGATCTTTGGGGCTTCTGCATGTATGAACATAGATAGGTAGAGACATCCAGGTCAAGGAAATACACGCTGCTGTCGAGTGACAGGCCCCGGAGCTCTGGGTGAATCGTCAAGCTGGAGGTTTCTGCTGACTCCAGCAGCTGCAGGGGCTGATGGCCCCAAGATCAGGTCAGCAAGTCAAATGGCAGGCTGCTGGCTAGCAAGCGGTGGAAGATAGTGAAACCAGAGTAAGACAGCAGGCAGGCCTCAGTTACATTCACAGATCAGAAAATGATGAGGCAGATGCAGCCTCCAGACCTAGCAGAGAGCCAAGGACGTCGTCGCCTTATGTCTATATATTAGATGTAGGCTATATCCCTGAGGAAGTTCTCTTTCCCCTGATTGGCTGCTCACAACAGTTCTCATGATGAGGTGATTACATCACACCAGATCACATCATGGGCAGCCACATCATCACATGACTGCCTGACCAAGGAGTATCGTTGGCTTGGCCAAGTTCACACCAAGTTTAACCCTCACAGGGTGCAGGTACCTGTCTAGGACAGACCATAACTCCCTCATCCCCCAACCCCAATGCCTCCTTGTCCCTTAAGAAGCCTAACACAGACTAGCAGAGGCTCGAACTGACAGCAGAGCCAAGGCTACACTACCCTGACCAGGGTTCCCCCAAAACTTCAGCACAGAAATCCCTGACTGCCCCCAAGAATCTGCTTCCCTCTGTGGAAGCTCAGGAGAGGGAAGAGAGACCACAGAGATCCCTGAGCACACTGACCTTGTGGGCCAGAACTTCCCGTTCCCAGATGCCCTGGTAGCCTACATCTTCTGGGGAACAAAGCCTCCCAGGTCTTGTGCTGGCCCGTGGCCGGCTCTGCACTGGGTTGCTGTAATCCATGAGCTTTCCCCGGCTGGTTGTCACAAGTAGATGGCCAGGCCTTTCCCAGACAGAAGCTCTGCTGAAACCTGACAAGGTCTCACCTGACAAGGTCTCACCTGACAAGGTAGCATCATGCAAGCCTCCACTGACAGGAGGGTGATGCCTCGGTCAGAAATCAAACCCAGGTCTCCTACACGGAAGACAGAGATTCTTCCCCTGAGCCCCCTGCCCTCTCCCAGTCACGGAACGCCCATCTCTGAACAAAAGCATAAGCTGCAGGCGGGGTGGTGAGGGGCTCGGGCTGAGCATGGGCCTGTTTCTCCGGGATGGGTCCACTCATGAGAAGACAGGCCAAGGGAAGCCGGAGGGCGAGTCAGCTTCATTCCTTGTCTACCTATCCCCTGCACCTGGCAGGCGAGGGGGCTCCAGCATTGGCTGAAGTGTGGAAGCTGCCTTTGTTACTGCGCTGTGCCAAGTGAGGGGGTGGTAGGCTCTCAGAGCCGGGCCTGCCTGAGGCCTCTCCCTGCACCTGGTCATGCCTCTGCTCAGGGACATGTTCCCTCTTCAACCCACATGCTCCACAGTAGGCTGATGTATCCCTTGGCCCAGAGTTGGTTGGAAGGAATGGTGTGTCCTAGGCCCCCAGGGCTGGCTGGAGGATTGGTCAGACAGGGTGGTGGATCCTAGCCCCACCCGCAGGGTTGGTTGAGAGTGTGGTGGTAGCCTGGCCCCCAGGGTTGGTCGGAGGGGGCGGTGTGTCCTAGGCCTCCAGGGCTGGGGTCTGAAAGATTGGATTGGTGTTTTCCTACGTCCTCAGTGTTGAGAGTCAGAGAGGGGGTGGTATCCTAGGCGTCAGGGTTTGGATCAGAAGGGTTAGTGGTACCAAGTATGTTCAGTTCCCAAGAAAACCAGGGTGCCATGGAGGGAGCTGATGATGTTGGGGGGGGGTCCCAGGGCAGAGCAAGAATGATGGAGGTGGGGTGTGGTTAGGAGGCAGGTGTCTGTGAGGTTACTCACAAGCAGAAGAGAGGTCAAGGGTTTCAGATGCTGAGGTCTGGCTCTGGGCACCTTGGTCCAGTATCTGGAGTCCTGGTGGTAAGATGGCTACTATTAAAAGGTTAGCGGTTCCAAACCACCAGCCACTCCCCGGGAGAGGGTTTGGTGGTCTAATTTCATAGAGACCAGAGCCTTGGAAATCTGTGAGCAGTTTTCCCTCCTACAAGAACACTGTAACAGCATGGACCTTGAGTGGGTGGGCACTGTGCGATCAGCACCAAGGACACCAGCTCCCTGGGCCTGAGCCTCAGTGGCCGGTCCTGAAATGGGACAGAAGGAACCCCAGAGAGGAAGGAAGAGACCAGAATCAGCACGAAGCCCAATCCTCAGGCTCTCCAGCTTCTCAAGGACCGTTTCCATGGGGCCTGGGACTGAGGCCTCATTTCCAGGGCACGCAGGACAGCTCCTAGGGGGCTGCGGAACCCAGCTGCGTTTGGGGCACAGAGGGGTGGGGTGTGGCAGAAGCACCCAGAGACACAATCAGGGCTTCATTAACATTTTGATTGCACAGTGGCTCCCCTGGGCGTGGACACACACACACACACACACACACACACACACACACACAAGCTAGTAGCAAAGATCATCACAGGAGAGAAGCTGAGAAAAGGAACAAAACACTTATTTTTATTAATGCTAAAAATAGCCATGTCAATAGCCCCTTCTTTCTGGGACCCAGGGCCCACTTCTCATTGCACCTTCTCAGCTCTCATCTTGGGCCTCAGAGTGGATGCCAAGAGG
The DNA here is from genome assembly GCF_000299155.1 of Elephantulus edwardii. Classification (NCBI taxonomy): domain Eukaryota; kingdom Metazoa; phylum Chordata; class Mammalia; order Macroscelidea; family Macroscelididae; genus Elephantulus; species Elephantulus edwardii. The sequence continues at coordinate 2,431,018 of NW_006399753.1, forward strand.
GAGGCCAGGACTCCCCCACCTGTCCCGGCCGCCTGGGGGCCAGCAGGTTGAGCCCTCCTCTGACGGAACCTCAACACAGGGTCTGGGGCACAAGTACACCTGCACCGTCTGCTTGCAGAGGAGCCCAGGACCCGTGGAAGGGCCGGTGTCGAGGGGTAAACCCTTCATGTAATAGAGGGACCAGGAGGCAGCCAACGTGTCCACACTCCAGAAAAATTGAATGCTGACACGCTTAATGGAAGAGCAAGGACTTCTCTCATTGTCTCCAGGGACCCAAAGGAGACTGATGCTGAAGCCCAGCGGGCACTGCCTGCCTATGACCCAGGTCACCGGGACATGTTTCATCAGACTCCACTCCCACCAAGAACACTTCTGCATGGGCAGAGTGACTGTACACTGAGGCAGCATACCTACCTGGTGAGATACGGCTGGTTTTGAGAGCCGGCATCTGACAGGATCACTCCACATCTCTCAGGGTCTGTAGGTGGACCCCAGCTCATAGAGAACCTCAATGGCTGCAGTCTGGTCCCAGCAATGGTCCAGCATGAGATGTGGCCCTGTTATTCCTGAGTCCAGTTGACCTCTGGCGTCTCAGAGGTCCCTTGCTGGCTCCCTGCTGGCCACAGGACGTCTCCTCCACTGCCCTGGTAGATTATGGGATGTCAGCCTTTCCTGGACAGATTGTCACTGCCCCTTGTGTAAGTCCCTCACCTCCAGTCCTTCCAAGCTCAACCACCCACAACCAGTGAGAGTTTGCCCTTCTCCTGAGATCCCCAAGAGGACAGTCCTGGTTGTCCAGGTTTGCAACACTCTGACCTTTAAGTCTCCTACACACTTTCCGTGGGTTCACCACCCACCACGTCACTAACTGTTCTCCAACATCCCTGTTTTCAAACCCTGCACCTTCTTCCTTCTGCTTGGTAGAATGTTCTCCAATTTCCTATTTAATCTTCAAGACCTGGTTAACTGTCACTGCCTTCATTAAGCCCTCCCTGACAGTCAACAGGTATAGCAGGTGTCTTCCATTCTGTGACACCCATCCAGGATGCCTGCACTCCCTCTGTGACCCTTGCTGCTTTGCACGACACTCAGCGGCCAGCTGTTCTTCCAGGTCACTGTGCTTGAAACTTGCCTCAGCCACTCAGAGGTCACTATAATCACCCTCACTGCCACCGTCATCACCGTGACCGCCATCATCGTCACTAACTTCAGTTGCATCATCAACATCTCCACTATCATCACCATCTCCACTACCATCATTGCCACTGACAAAGCACCACCACCACCACCACTGCTGTCACTACCACAGCCATCACCACCATCATCCCCATCACTCTCATTACTACCGCTGCCTGCCACCACCACCACCACCAGGACCATCTCCATCATCACCACCATCACCATCATAAGTACCATTTATGCTGTGCTGTAATCACCACCACCACCATCATCATCCTCACCTCCACAACCACTATCATGGCACCATTATAGTCTCCATGACCACTTCCGTGACCATCACTTCCACCACTATCACCACCCCTAACATCAAGACCAGCACCAACTCCACCACCGTCACTATCATTACAACTACAATCACCATCACAATCATCATTTTCACCAACACCATCATTACCACTTCCGCCATCATCATCGCCACTATCATGACCAACATCACCGCCACTAGCACTGTAATCAACAACATCACTATCATTGTCACCACCACCACCATCACCATCATCTCTACAATCAGCACCACCATCACCGCTAGAATCACCGTTGCCGTAATTATCACTATCCTTTTATAAATAGAGGACATGTATAAGTCATCTTTGCTCTTTGGACATATGTTCTGTTCTGACACATAGTAGATGTTTATTAGATGCTTAATTTATTAGATTATAAAGTGTTGGGCAGGAGGATGAGTGGGGAAATGAATAAACAAGTGGTTGGGTGGCTGGCAGAATGAATGAACAAATGGTCATGTGGATGGAGAAAGGTGGACAAATGAATGAGTCAGTGAGTGAGTGAGCTGCTGTGAGGAAGGGCAGATGGGTGGCTGAGTAAACTCCTCCACACCCACATTGCAGATGCTGAGCTCTTAGTAACAGCAGACATTTCAGTGCCCCATGGAGTCATGATATTAAAATCATGAAGACTGTGTTATCAGTATCCGAGGGAGACTATCTCTGGCACCATCAGCAGCAGGAGGGAGTCCCCCTTTCCTTGAACCCTCAATCTGCTCGGATTTCTGACATTCCTCTCAAAGTCTCAAGTCAGGCACATATCAAATCATGGAGTGCTGGGGGTGAGGCTTCCAGGTACTAGCCAGGCATCTGACTTACCTCTACTCAGTCCCAAGGATCCTGGGATACGGGGGGAGGACAGTGAACTTCAGCATGCCAGCATCAGGACCACTTATCCCAGAGGAGCCTGGGATGTTAGGTGAGAGTGAGCTCCTGGCTGCCAGCATCAGGACCACCAGTCCCAGGGGCTGAGTTCATGGGGAATACACTTAACAGTGGCCACCAGCATCAGGAGCACTCAATTCTGGGGAGCCTGGAGTGCTAAGGTGAGACAGTGAGCTCAGGGTTACCAGCATCAGGACCTGGCTTTCCTTCCTTTCTTCTGTCTTTGAAAGGTCTATTGTCCTCCTGCCCCACTGCTGTCACTCTGGTCCAGCTGCCACATTGCTCACTGAGAAGCAAGCAGACCTTCCTTTCCTGCTGCCCACCTTTCTAGTCTCTTCTCTGTGGTCAACCAAAGATCCCCCATCACATCGCCCAGTGAGCATGCGTATACATACCTATGTGTGCCAATGTTGGTATTTATGCATGCCTCTGTGTGCACATGTGTGTAAGCGGAATAATGTATGTGCACATGTGTGCATATGTCTTTAAGTACCTATGTATGAACATGTGTGCATGGTTGTGTAAACATGAACCTATGAATGTGTGTGTATGTCGTGGTGTCTGAGTATAAAAGAGTCCACATCTATGTGTAATCTTCCGCCTTTGTTTGTAAGGATATGCATTAGTGCATGTGTTTGTGTACAGATATTTGTGCATGTATGTGTGTATGTTTGTGAGCTTCTGCATGCATGTGTCAGTGTGCGCATCCCTGTGTGCAAACATGTAAACATGGGTATGTATGTTTGTGTGTGGTGTGATCATGTGTGTGCATATATGTTTATGTGCATGTCTATGTAAACATGGGTGTGTGTGGTGTGATCATATGTGTGCATATATGTTTATGTGCATGTCTATGTGTATCTATGTGGGTGATGTGATCATGTGTGCACCTCTATGTGTATACCTGTGTTCCTGTGTATATTGGGACCATGAGCAATGTGTTCATGTGTGTACATGTATGTCTGTGTTCAATGTGATCACATGTTCGCCTGTGTGTCTGTGCATGTGCATTATGTCTCTGTGTGTGCTGTGACCACATGCATGTCTGTGTGGGCAATTGTGTGTGTGTATATGTACATGCATGTCTCTGTGTACTATGACTGTGTGTATGACTGTTGTAAATGATGTGATTGTGTGTTTACATGTGTGTCTGCATTTGTTTTCTAACTACATGACCACATATGAGTAACATTGTACTAAATGTGTACACGTATGTCTGTAGGTGCTGTGATGGAGCGAATATATATGGAGATGATACGATCACATATGCATGTTTATGTGTGCACATCTGTGTGGTAATGAGATAATGTGTGTGTGCATATGTGTCTATGATTGTGCTCAGGTCTGTGTGGGTGATGTGTTTGTGTGTGTACATGTGTGTCTCTCTGTGTGTGCTGTGACCATGGAACTATCTGTGTGGGTGATGTCATCATTTGTGTGTATATATGTGAATGTCTGTGACTCTGTGTGTGTCTGTGTGAGTGATGTAATTGTGTGTGCATGTGTGTGTGTGTCTCTCTCTGTGAGTGTTTGGGAGTTGTGATCGTGTGAGCACACATGCCTGTGGGGGCTGTGATCATGCATGTGTGTGCTTTGTGCCCCGTGCCCCCCTGTGTGGGTGATGTCATCATGTGTGCATGCATGTGCGTCTGTGTGTGCTATGACGTGTGTGTGTGTGTGTGTGTGTGCCTGTGTAGGTATTGTTACTGTGTGTGTTCATGTGTCTCTGTCTACATGTATCTGTGTATGTGCTATGACTGCTTGCTCCTCTGTGTGTATCTGTACGTGTGTGCCCGTCTATAGGGGTGGCATGCGCAGATGCATTCTCATGCCAGGCAGGCACCCAGCTTTGCCTTGGCCGCCCGCACAGTTCTCACTGCTGCTGCCTCTGAAAATATCAACTTCTTATCTTGCTAGAATTTTTCCTGACTTGGAGAATTCAATAAAGCAGCTGAGTAACACTTAAAATAATAATGAAGCCCAGTATTTCTGCACCTCCCGGCTGGCTCCGCAGAGCGGGGCTGCCTTCCGTGACGATCAATCTTCATTTTCTTCCACGCCGACAGCTCGCCGGCAGGTCTGCTGGGCTCTGGGGAGCAGGAGCCCTGGGGAGTGCAGGACTCAACCTGTGTGCAGAGGAGGGGCCTCTGAGGCTCTGCTACTCTGACCACTCACCACCGAGTGCCCAGAGCTGACCATCAAGTGCCACCACAGCCTCTTCTGCTCTTAACTCTACTCCATGCCTGTCCCTCTGCCCCACAACTATTTCACTGGGGACCCTATGCACCCACAAAACCCAGCCATGGCTCCTGGGTCCCCCAACACCTCAGCATTGGGTGGATGGGCAAGGCTGTTGTATGCTCCAAGTACCTCTGAGCCACATAAAAACAGCCGATTGTGGGTCAGTCAGTCAGTGTGATTGTCTGTCGTGACCCTACAGTGCAGTCCTGTACCACGGGGTCTCCAGGCTGTGAAGCTCTATGAGAGCTACTCTGGTGGCTCAGTGGTGAAGTATTCAGCTGATGACTGAAGCATCGGTGGTTTGTCCCCCCTGCTGCTCCATAGATGCGGCAGTTTGCTTCCATGTATCCGTCTCTGCTGCGTCCATTCTGATTCATGGTGACCTCGAAAGCAGAGTAGGAATGTCCCTTAGTGCTCCCAAGGCTGCATGCCTTTACAAAAGCAGACTCTCAGGTCTTTCTCTAAGGAGCCAGTGATGGCCTTGAACAGCTGACCTTTGGGTTAGCACTGAGCGCCTTGGGTGGAGACCTCAGCCCTGAGGGGCCCATAGGGCAGTTCTCTATTGCACAGGCCACTGTGCCTCAGAATTGAGTGAACGATGACAAGTTTTGTTTAATCTTAACGAGAGCAGTTCACTGGGTCTCTTCTCCCTCACTGGGAGATGCAGACTACGGGCATCTCTGTCAGCATCTGAGGGTTCACCCACTGCGCCACCAGTCCTCGGGCAAACAGCTGGCGGAAAGGCTTGCTCCTGTGCCAACCTTTTGTTGTTATGTGTCATCAGGTTGCCTGCAACTCATAGCGACCCTATGCACAATAGCTCTGAACCCTGCTCTATCTTGAGCCAGTCTCAGTCTCTGACACATCTACCACTGTTACGCCAGTTACTGTGTCATCTCATCCAGGGTCTTCCACTCCTGTGCTGTCCCTCCACCCTTCCATGCATGATGTCCTTCTCCAAGGACTAGTACCTCTGGGCAACATGCCCAACGTATGAGACAGATCTTCAAAATCCTTGTCTCCAAGGAGCACCCTGGTTTCATTATTTCCAGGATAAACTTGTTTGTTCACTTGGTAGTCTGTGGTATGTTCAGTACTCTTCTCTAGTACCAGAATTCAAAGGCCTCAATTCTCATTCTGTCATCTTTGGTCATTGTCCAGCTCTCTGATGCATAGCAACTACTTGTGAAGACCATGGCCTGAATCAGGCTTACCTTCGTCTCCAGACTAACATCATTGCTCTTCAGCATTTTTGAGAGGTTCCTGATAGCAACCTTTCTCAGAGCAATTCATCTTTTGATTTCCTGACTGTTGGTGAAAGAGTGTTGACTGTGGAGTCTAGAAAGCTGAACTTATTAACAACTTCAATCTCTGCCCCATTATGGTGCTGCCTACTGGCCCAGTTGTGAGAATCTTTGTCTTCTTGATGTTGAGCTTCAATCCATATTGAAGATTGTTGTCCTTGACCTTCTGCAGCAAATGTTTCAGAGGGCAAAATTGAGACCCTGAGACTTCCAGCTGTGTGGTCTGAGCTGGGCAAGGGGAGGAGCTTTGGGAGGGGCTAAAGGTTTGGCCTGGGGTCTCAGGGTGGTCAGTGGCTGACTGGTGGTCTGGGCTAGACTCTGATGAGGAGGGTGGGCTTTTCAGGGCTTCTCTCAGATGGGACCCTGTAGTGACCAGTTATATTTAGGGGCCCAGGCACTCAACAGGGGGACCCCGTGCAAGGTGAGGTCTCCATCCCACACCGTAACCCCTCCCCTGCTCTGTGCACCCCATCAAGTTCAGCAACCTCTCCTGTGAAGTGAGAAGGGGCCATCTCCTCAGCGAGTGCTGACCAAGGAAGGGCCCCCCTCCTAACGGCCGTCCCGGCTTCTCCATCCTGTCAGCAGGTCCTTTGATGGAGCGTATTGGACGCCTCCAAGTCGACTCTCTGTCTAGAGACATCATTAACCCTGCTCCTGACAGCCCGCCGGTGAGAACAGTGTCCATCCCATATCGATCCTGTCTTTGGGGCAAAGCAAGGTCAAGAGGCAGCTACTTAGGGAGGGGAATCAAGGGCACAGAGGGTGGGGGCTCAGGCTGGAGTACAGATCTGCTCCTGCCCATGTCAGCAGCCCATCCCTCCCCTCCCTGACGTCACAGGGGTAGAGACATCAGCAGACGCCTTCCCACAGGGCCTTGATGTTCGGATGGGACAGCCCGCTCATGGGCACCCTATGGGGCCCCTAAACTGGGACCTTCAGAGAAGCAGTCTGTCACACCCTTCTCCCTCACAGTGGCTGGTGGGTTTGAACCACCAACCTTGTGGTTAGCAGTCAAGCACTTAATCACTGTGCCACCAGGGCTCTGTAGAAACCAAACTACCTTCTCCACAACCCACTGCAGTCAGGTTGATGTTGGCTCACAGAGACTCCACAGGACAGAGTGGAACTGCCCAGAAGGGCTTCCCAGGCTCTCCACCCCTGTGGACACAGGCTGCCTCCTCCTCCTACTACTACTACTGAGGGGCAGCACTATGATACGCCACTGGTTGCTGACCTAAAGATTGAAAGTTCAAACCCCAGACAGCCTCTCCCCAGGAGAACAGATGTGATGATCTATCTGTACAAGGATCACAACTAGAAAACCCCACAAGGCAGTTCCCTTGTGTCCTGTTGAGTCACAATCAACAGATGATGGCCAACAACCTGGGGGGCATTTCAGAAGGTGACAGCCTCCGAGCTTGTCAGTCCGACGACCCACCCCCAAAGAACATGGATCTGGGAAATGGTACAGAGTGTCATCGAAGCCAGTACTGACTCACCCTCCCTCACCGTGAGTCCTGCCGGGGAAGCATCTCCTCACCCACCTCACCACCCACACTGTCCGCTCTCCTGCGCACGTCACTGATGAGCCCCAGCGATTGCCCAAGTGGCCGTCTCACACATGGCTTAGCCCTGAATAACAGGGCCCTGATGGGGACAGATATGTCACTGTGGACCCTGGCTGCAGAGGTGCCAGCTTCTCGCTGCGTTGTCTTACCAAGCCGCCTACCCTTCCCTCAAACTCCCCTCACTTCCGGTCTCATTCTCCCCATAAAGCTTTAGGCTTTGCTCTCAGTGGACTCAGAACCCACACTGCTGGGAACATGGGTGTGTCCTCTGGCTGGGAAGGACCAGAAACTGAGGGCAAGAAGGAAGGTTCTGGATACGTAGATGGAGTCTAGACTCTCCAGGGAGCTGGTGGGGAATGAGGGCATGCTGGCCGGCCCTGTCTACCCAGGGCCACACACAGCGGAGTGAGTGGGCTTGCTGCAGGGTGGACCTGGCACACTGTCATCCACGAGGCTCTCCCTGACTGACCGCAGGGGTAGAGATGGGCAGGACAGGACAGTCGGGGCAGCCCCTGCCAGCATCACTGCTGTTACTGCTGTTACCATCGTTGTTTATTTTGTTTTTACTTTCCATACTATCATGTTCACTGTTCCCCTTGTCATGCTCATCATTATGAAGCCTGTGCCCCTTTGCAGGGAGCTGCACCCTGACATCATCTGTGACACTAAAATGAACGAGAAGGCCAAGGCTGTGGCCGCTCCCTGAGTCTTCTCGTCTGTGTGGTCCCGGGAAATTGCCCAGGACTGTTTTGTGGGGCCAGGGTTGCCACCATGAAGCTGGAAAGAACATCTAAGACATGGTCAGAGGGGCCCTGTCCAGGGTCCTGAAAGGCCACAGACTAGTCTGAGCCTGGCTGGTGACAGACCCTTCCTTTCCCCCTGGATGGTGACTTCCAGGCAAGTGTCCTTGGTTGGGTCTCTGCCTGGTTGTCCTTGACCTGAAGGCTGCAGAAGGAAGAGGGAATTCCAGCTTGGGGGGAGGCAGACTCTCTGGGGTGGCAGCTCCTAGAGAAGAATCTCCTAATCTTGAACCCAGACCCTACTGTTTCGTAGAGACCTTGCTGGTTCTCAGTTTACCCATATCAGAGTAGGGGTGCTGAAATGACTCATTTGTGGGGATGCAGTGAATTCGGCGTCTGAGAGGACTCAGGGCTGGCCTCCCACGGCCCTGCTTCCTCTCGGAGCCCCTCCAGCCTGGTCTCCCACCAAGGGGAACATTGGAGAAGCAGCTCTAAAAATACCAGCGTTCAGGCTGTGTGGGCGGCTGCCTGCCTCTCAGCTCCGCGAGGCTGGCGCAGCTCCAGGGGCGGGCGGGAACAGAGCGGTGATTGTCTGCTCTTCAGAGCAGCCCCCGCGGCCCTGGCTCAGCCTCAGAGCCCTGGTGGGGGCAGAGGTGGGGACCGAGGGCCAGAACCTGAGAGGAGGAACCCTGGGGCCAGGGTGACACACAAGCAGGCATCTGAGTGGTCACAGATGAGAGAGGCAGGAGACCCTTAAGAGAGCTCATGTATATCATGTGAAGGTGACATCACGAGGGTCCCACCAGCTACTCTTCTCTGTAACACTCTGATGGCCTGGGAAACATCTTATTGGAGAAGGCCAGGCTCCCAGGCTGTGACATTCTCCATGTCCACTGCTGAGCGCCTCTGGGCAGTAGATGCTCTGACCAGTGCCCACAGGCCTGTGTGCCCTGTGGTGCCAGCCTTCCTATCCTCTATGCATGACCTGCCATGGTGCGTCTACTGAGGCACAGTAGAAGTTTCGGGGGGGTCTCAAGGTAGGAAAGTCTGAGCTCGCGTGGGGAGAAGGGAGCCAGTGTCCAGAGCCTGAGGGCGAGAGAAGATGGGCGGGGCTGCTGGGAAACAGCCTGCAAGCAGGAAGGAGAGGGCAGAGAGCCCCCAGCTGGCTCGGACCGCTCCACCCGCAAAGCCTGGAATATTGAACATCCTGCCCACCAGGCCCAGCAGTCCCCGGCACCGGCGAGGAGCTGCTTTCAAACCCTGAGATACCAGCTGGGACCCGCTGCACAGGTGACAGGCGAGCCTGCCCCGCGAGCGGGGGTCCCCGGGCTCCGAGCGTGCTTGTTCTGAGGTGAGATTTAATAAGAGGACTGGGAGAATAAATTCTATTACACAGTTTTATTTCACTGCCTCCCCTGAGTTGAATAGCAATTGCCAACACGGGGCTCCTGTTATAAATAGACTAGTTCCCAGGCGGGAGGCCTGGGGCTGCCTCCATCCCCTCCCTCCGTGCAGATGGGGAGCCCTGTGCTCCCCTGTCTCAGGAGGTGATCCAGAACCAGGCCCAGTCAAGGCTGCCAGGCCGAGCTTCATGACCTTCAGAGTTTCTGCTCCAGCTCGTCAGGATGCTGCCAGCCCCCCGCCCTGTGCAGCACCGCCTGGCCAGCCCTCCTGCCCACTGTGCACACCCGTCCTTCCAGGATCCTGTGTGGAGGTCCTTAGGGGGCTGAGGCCAGCGTGTGCAGGACAGCAAGGAAAGAGAGGGGGCTCTCTGTGGAGGAAGACAAGGACCTGCCACCTTCCTGCAGTGTTACAATGCAGCTCGCTCTCTCTCTCTCTCTCTCTCTCCCCCCCCTCTCCAGTGCAGAGCACTGATGGGAGTGGTGAGCCTTTGATTGTGGTTGTTCGGTGCTGTCGAGTTGACCTATGAACAGCAGGCCTGACCCTTGCCCTCTCTTGCACCATTTTCACGGTCCTCATCAAGCTCCAGGCCCCTGTTGGAGCTACTGTATCAATCCACCTTGTTGACGGTCTTTCTTTCTCTGACCCTCTACCTTTCCCAGAATGCTTCTTCCACAACAGCATCCTTCCATCAACAGGCCCAGAGCATGTGAGACCAAGGTCCCCGCCTTGCCTCTGTGACACGCTGCTTGCACTTCCTCCAACACTGCTGTTTGTTCTCCACAGTCCACAAGTTACTCACTGTTCTCACCACCACAATTCAAAGGTACCAGTTCCTCTTCAGTCTTCCTTATTCACTGTCCAACTTTCAGATGTGTAGGAAACAATTGAAAAGACCACGACTTGGGTCAGACATACTTTTTAATATCCTTACAGGAGAAGGATGGGCGATTAACTGATTCTGAAAACCCGCCAGAGGACCAGCTGTGGGTCAGTTCCGACTCTGGTACACAACAAGAACTTAGCATTTTAAAGTGGCCCTTGGCAGCATATTTCACCAATGCAGCAAGTCTTTTGATCTCTTGACGACTAGCTACCAGGAGTGTTGGGGATGCAAGTAAAATGAAACCCTTGAGTGCTTCAATCTTTTCTCTATCATGATGTTACCTGTTGGTCCAGTGTTAAGAGTTTTTATTTTCTTGGTGTTGAGAAGTAACCCATATTAAATACTTTGATCTTCTTCAGAAATGTTTCAAGTCTTCTCACTTTCTAAGGCAAGGTTGGTGTCATCTGCATACTGCAAACTGTTGATGAGTCTTCCTCCAATCTTAATGTCATATTTTGTTGTTGTTGTTGACTGCCTTCAAGTCGAGCACGACTCATAGCGACCCTGTGAGCAGAGGCCTGAATCCCCTCTACTGCTATCAACATTTATCAAAGTTCACAGTTTCTGGAGGCATGTTATTTAGGAAGTGGATACCACTCTACCTCCAATTTTTTTTTTAAAAAAGTCATATTAATCTTCATATAATACAGCTTCTCAAATTATTTGGTGTGCATAAGTATTGACTCGTTATGGAGATACAATCTGGATGCACACCTTTCCTGATTTTAAACCATGCAGCATTCCCTTGTTCTGTTCAGACAACAGCTTCTTGATCTGTGTAGAGGTTTTCCATGAGCACAAATAAGTATCCCAGGATTCCTGTTCTTCTCAGTGTTAGCCATAATTTGTTATGATCCATAATGGTTATGCCTTTGCATGATCAGGTAAGCACAAGCAAACATCTTACTGGTATTCTTTGCTTTCAACCAAGTTCTATCCGACATCAGCAGTACCATCCCTCATACACTAGCCTCTTCTGAAGCTAGCTGAAGAGCCACTTACTCAAATCAAGAGGTCTGTTAATGTCCCCCACACGTCAGACATCAAGAACCCCAAGGTGTCCTGGAAAAGCAGAAGGAGGGGAGAAGGTGGCTCCATTCCAGAGGGCAGACCCTCAGGCCTCATTAACAAACTAGCTCATTACTGTCAAGTCAGAGCTGACGCATTGCTGACCCTCCAGTGAGTTTTCAGAGGCTGTAAATCACACAGGAGGAGACTGCCCATTTTATTCCAACGGAGCAGTTGGTGGATTTGAACCTCAAAAGAGAGTTGGAAACAACCTAAGTGCCCATCAACAAACAATTGGATAGAGAAGCTGTGGTATATTCACACAATGGAATACTACGCTGCATTGAAAAACAAGGAACTCATGAAATATTCAAAATGGGTGAGCCTGGAGGACATTATGCTGAGTGAAATATCTCAGTCACAAAAGGACAAATACTGCATAGGGCCACTGTTGTAAAATGGGTTTGACATCGAGGTTGGGGAGGGGGGGGAGACAGAGAAAGATGGGCCAGTCCCTGGAGGATATCAGGGCTGGGAGAGGGTCAGCAAAAAAGAGGAAGACCATCAATGAAATGCTGACATGTTGGTGAAACCTAACAGTGACAGCGCCATTGCCTTTGAGTATGTCTCACAGTGGCCCTGTTGACAGCAGAGCTGAGCCAGGTCCTGCCTTTCCAGACCTTGTGCCTTCCACCCCACCTCTCACACGCTAGAGGCCACTGCAGCAGTCACTGTGTCCACCCATCTGGTTAAGGATATTCCTTTCTTTCACTGACCCTCCACCTTTTCAAGAATCACGTCCAAGGAATAGCCTCTCCTGAGAACATACCTGAAGTCCGTGAGAGGAAGCTGTCATCTTTGCTCCGAGGAGTGCTCCGGCTGCACCTTCTCCAGGACATGTCCGTCTGTCCTTTGGCAGTCCCTGGGATATTGGTTCTCTGCTCCAACATGACAGCTTAAACCTCTCAGTTCTTCTTCTGTCACCTTTATTCATGTTGACATAGGGGCTTCTGAAATGGGCTCAAGCAGAGCAGAGATGTCAGGATGGCACAGGACCAGATGGTGTTCTGTTCTGTTACACGTGGAGGCACTTTGAGTTGGAAAGTTGGCCCCAACTCCACGCCGCCGCCATCACCACAAAAGATCGGCTTGACTCTGAGTGAGCCAAGGGAGATGATCTGGGTGGGCCTGGCCCAATCAGGCGAGCCCTTATCAGGCCTGAGACTGACCCCGAGTTAGTGTGTCTAGCAGCAAAGTCCCTGCCCTGCTGACCTGAAGGGACACACTCACTTGAGTTCTACAGACAGCTCAGGGTGACAGAGCTTAGCCCAGTCATGGAGAGGAGACACAGCCCAGCCACATCATGGCTGCAGCCCAGACCACTGAGCAGAGGTCCACTCTGAAAGCAGGACTGTAAATAGCCTGGTTCCCACTGTCACCTCACCTCTGGCCTGGGGACTTTGGACAAAGGATGGGCAAACACCTGGATAGACTCAAGCCTGAAAGTGTTCCCCTCATGTCCTCTCTGTGCTAACCTCTGTGACAGTCCTCCTAGCCACCACCAGCTCCACCTCAGCCTCAGATGGTGACACTCAAGGACCAGGGCCTGCCAGGACCCTGACCAGCGGTGGGGAAGTCCAGTCTGGGACTGGGGCTGTAAAATTGCCTGAGAGACTGCAGGATTCTGCCCCGCTGTGCCCCAGGGGCTCACTGTGCTTGTCTGCCGGGGGCCTGAGAGAGACACTTGTGAAACTCAAGATGCTGTTCCTGGGAAACAAGGCAGAGTGACCAGCAGAAGGATGAGAGCGGGAGGGGATTGTGGCCAGATGGGATGCATTCTTCTTCCTGGCAGTCTCTCTCTCTGTCATCAGACAGAGCCACCTTGCTTCCTGTCCTGTAAGAAAGCCCCCACCTCCACTTCTTTTCCTGTCTCTTCTCCAACCCAGATACCCTCAGCATGAATGTGGGCAGCTGAACGCCTGGTCCCCGCCAGCATCCTCTCCACACCCTTGGGAGGGCAGGGTCTGAGGGGAAGCAGGCTGTTGGGGCTCCCAGGAGTGAGGCTGACCTGTGGAGGGACAAGGGTAGGGGAAGGGCGGGACAGAAGACTGGGTCTGATGGCCGCTTGGGCATCCCTAGGACATGCCTGGGAAGAAGCAGCCAGAGTCAGACTGCTGTCGGGTACCACCAGGTCATCTGTGACTCATCACAACTCCATGTACAGCAGAGCAGAACCCCGCCCAGCCCCGCACCAGCCTCACATCTCCACTGCACTTGGGCCCATGGCTGGAGCCACTGTGTGGAAGGCGTCCCCTGAGTCTTCCTCTCTCCTGACTCCACTTCACCGTGATGTCCTTCTCCAGTGGCTGGCTCCCCCGATAAGGAGTTCAGAGCACACGAGATGAAGCCGTTTTCTCACTTCTAAGGCATATCTGGCTCTAATTCTTCCAAGACAAATCCGTTCTTTCTTCTGGAAGTCCACAGAAAAGTCAATACTCGTCAGCAACAGCATAATTCAAAGGCATCAATTCCTCTATTGTTTTCTTTAATAAACTAAATACATCTTAGTAAGAGGGAGTGTGTGTCAACTGCTGTCTTGGGCACCCAGGGTGGGATCACTCAGGTCATTTCTCCAGTGACAGAAGACCAGCCCACATGGTGGGACCTGTCCCTCACCTTCCTAACCTCATCTCCAGCTCACTTCACTGTAAGCTTACCCCACCCTCCTCGGATCACAGCAAGTCCCCAAACACCCAGAGCCCAGCCCACTTCCTGGCCTTTGGAACCACTGTTCTGGAACCTTCTTTCCCCTAGAGCGTCAGATCGTTGCTGTTGTTTTCAACAACCTCAGACACACAGGAAACAGGCAGCTTTGAGCACATAGCTCTTCCAGGGTCATGCAGGACCGGGCCTGGCCACTGCCCAGCAATCTGGGCAGCATGTTGGGGTTCTTACCAGCTAAGATGTGAGCTGGGGGCTCGTGGTGAGGTGGTGGGTGTCCGCGGCTATCTCTGGACAACATGTGGACAGCAGAAGGACACACTGCCCAGTCCTGCACCATCTCCACTAGCCTCTGTTGTGGCCACCACATCCTCAGCTCATAGAGGTGAACCTGGTTACTGCTGACCCTCCATTTCACCAGCCACCATGTCTTTTTCTAGTAGCTGGTCTTTCCTGATGGCCAGTCCGGTGTCAGCAAGCCAAAGCCAGCTCCTGGCTGGCACCCTCGCACGGTCATCAGACATCTTCTGGCACTGAGAGTCACCTCATCCTCCTCACTCTCATCCCCCAAGTGTCCCAGTGATGCCTCTTACTACAAAAGGACCCAGCTCAGCGTTCACTGCTGAGGACTGGCGGTCTCTCTCGTCCCCTTCAGCCTCGGACCAGGCCTTTGCCTGCCCTTGCTTCAGTGACCTCGACACAGCCTGCCCAGGTCATAGGTCACCTTACAGAAAAGCCCTCCTGCCCTCAGCCCCATCACTGTGAACTGATTAAACCAACAGAACATTCCTCACCGTCTCCCCCGCTCACTGCACTGCTCCTGTGAAATCTCAGCGAAGCCTTCAGCCTGTTCTCAGACTTAAAGAAGAACCCCAAAGCCCCTGTAGTCGAGTCGGTCCTTGCTCACAGCCACCTTCCACTGGGCTTCTGAGTCCCAGGTCCTTCCAGGACGAGACTGGCCATCTCTCTCTCCTGGAGAGGTCGCTGGGTTCAGACTGACTACTGTAGGTCAGCAACACAACGTGTGACTCACCCGAGTGCCTTTTTCTTACATTAAGAAAGGCTAAATGATTACTAATCATGTAAAATAATCAATAACAGATTTAAGGATAAAATGGAAATAGGAGTTCAGAGCTGTTGTACACAAGGTCACTATAAATGGCAGGTGACTCAATGGCACATAAAAACAATAACACACTATGACAGGTTTGGAAGCAGGAGAGGCATCCACTTCCCAAACAACATGCCTCTGGAAACTCTCTGAACTTTGATAAATGTCAGTAGTTGTAGAGGGGCTTCAGGCCTTTTGTTCATAGGGTCGCTATGAGTTGTGCTCGACTCGAAGGCAGTCAACAACAATAACAATAATAAATAAGTCTAAACAAGAAGTCTATGCGGCTGGTCCATGCGGCTGGTCCGTGCAGCTGCCCACAAGTCCTCAGAGGCACCGTCAGAGTCCGATGACTGTGGCCAGTCCTGATATATGCCCTCTCCTTGGCCCTGGGCGGTTGGCTCTGTTGATGTCATTTGGCATGTGTCCCTCACGCAGGATCCACGGAGACACTGTTCTGTTAATCTGTCTGCACCCCATCAGGCGGCCCCAGCTCCGATCTGCCCCATTACTCACGTGGTTGACTTGGATTCCTTATTTATGGGGGTGGCTGACAGCTTCTCCTCTGTGAAGTTACGGTGTCGTCTGTGTGATTAATAAGGACTTTGTGAGTGTGTGGTGCGACTGTGACGCTGTGTCCAGGCAGGCTGGCCTCAGGTTACGCACGGCTGCCCCACATACAGCCAACTCCACAAAAACAAACAGATGTCCTGGAGAAGGTGCAGCCAGTGGTCCCTGCAGGCGGGGATGGCGGAGCATCCCCTCACATGTTCTGTGCTTGTTGCTAGGAGAGGCTATTCCTTGGAAAGGCACATCGTACTTGGAAAGGTGGAGGGTCCGTGAAAGAGAAGATGACCCTCAACCAGATAGACTGACATGGTGACTGACGCAGTGAGCTCAAGTGTGGCAGAGACGGTGAAGGTGCAGGACAGGACAGGGTTCAGCTCTGTGGTTCATGGAGTCGCTATGAGTCATAATCAGCTCCAAAGCTACAACAAGAATGTCCGAAAAACCTATTATATTAAAGTTCAAGGTGCGTGCAGTGTGCACACCTCAGTTCCTTAGAAGATGGGATGGCCAGGGTTCACCTTGTGTACTTTAAAGGTCCAGTCCCTGCAGAGGACATCAGGCTTGGAAAAGCAGAGAGTGAGCAGAGGAGACCCTCGAGGACCCAGATTGGCACAGAGACTGGGAGGCTCATAGCAGAGACTGGGAGGAGGGGCAGGAGTGGGCAGTGCCTCCTTGTCCTGTACGGGGGTCACTGTGAGACAGAACTGACCCGATGGCACCTACCTGCCACCACCAAGGGTTCATAACAAGAAATGAGGGATGCTTTGCAGCATGCATCAAAACATTTCTTATTAATGGGCTATCACGTTAGAGATGTCTTAGCATATCTGGTGTTGTTTCTTTTATGCAGAGACGAATACATACACTAAAACAAATATCCAGCTAACTGACGTCAGATAGGAATCCTACCTAACTGTTCTGAATTACAATTAAATTTAAGACTAAATTTAAAGACAGACTTAGGAGCAGAATCGTTTTGTAATTGAGGGACTGACAGATATAGAAATATCATATTACTTTCAAACATCCCAATTACCCATTCCTGTATATTCATATGAGCTCTTGTTTTCTTATTCCCTCCGTAGTGAGTCATAATACTTTGCTAACGTACCCACATTGTCCTGAATTTGGCCAGTGGGACCCGTTCAGGCTGGCTTCATGATTTTTTGCTCTCCTCCCTCCAGATTTTTGTCATATTGGTTTTTCCTCTACATTTCTGCGTGTCTAAATCTTCTTCATCTTGCAAAAGCTCCCTTACCTCTAAGTCACGGGTGGCATTGTGTCCCTGTCCCAGTACATTTCTTCAGCAGGGCCACGATTCTCAGTGTTTTGGATGGAGTTAATGGCATGCCTCAGGATCTGATACACCAACCAGTGGTAGAAGGATAGGGGGGAGGTGGGCTTGTAGCACCCTTAATCCCTCCACAGGCCTGGCCGCATGTAAAGGGAGTCTCCCTGAAGTATGACCAACATCATTTTTTTCCCTTGTTGTGAACCATCAGGTTAGATCTGACCAGCACAGGAGGAGATTGCCCTCACCTCTCCAGTGGAGCATCTGGTGGATTAGAACCACGTGCCTTCAGGATTGCAGCACACCAGCGCCGTATTTTATGTTACAAAAGGTAATGGGAGAGAGGTGTGAGCAGAGACAGAGGAACTTGTCACCATCAGGAAGAGGAGCTGGGAGCAGAGTGTGTCCTTTGTACCCAGGTCCCTGTGCTGGGAATGTCCTGGACACAGAAGGAGTGATGTCGAGACACGTGGAGCTCTTTAAGGACTATCAGGGCCCACAAACACTGAAAGGAGACGAGGACCTTCCTCCAGAGGCAGCAGAGAGTGAAGCCTTCGGTAGAGCCGGCACTCTGAACTCTAACCTCCAAAACGATGAAAAAGTAGATCTATGTTTGTTAAAATCGCCCCCTTGTGATATCTGTTCCAGACAACTAAGAAACTCTAGAAGCCCGTTTTTCTCTTTTTCATCCCATGCCCTCACTCCTCCCATCCCTAGTGACAGTTCACTCTGAAATTGTTCTAGACCCAAGTGACCACCAACCCAGTTCAGTGTCTATGCATTTGCCTGTCATGCACGGGGTCAGCAGTGGCGGTCCTTTGTGTTCGGCTTTCTGCACTCAACCTTGTGTTTCCAAGGGTCATCTATGTTGAGGCACATGTTTCACTCTTTTGTATAGACTGACCAGCCATGTCCACTGTGTGCTGAGCACCTAATGGACTCTTGAGTTGGTTCCATTGTTACCTACTGTCAGTAATGCTTCTGTTAACATCAGCGTGAGAACATCTCCGCTCCTGCTTTCAAGTCCCTTACGTATACAGGAGTGGAATTGCTGGACCACATGATAACTAGATTTCATTTTCTGATAAACTACCGAACTGATTTTCACAGGGGCTATACCACCTTAAATTCCCACCAGCAATAGGCAAAGATTCTGATTTCTCTACATCCCTATCACCAACATTTTCTCCTTTTTCAGAAAGCCAGTCCCTCACAGTAGCTTCTATATGCATTTCCCTAGTGATGGATGAGGGAGCTCGGTGGTCTTGTGATTACGGCATTCAGTTGCCAACCTGAAAGGTCAGCAGTTCAAACCCATGAGTTACTCTGTGGGGCAAAGCGGAGGCAGGCTGCTTCCATGAAGAGTCATAACCTCAGAAACTCTGAGGCCGCCCTACTCGATCCTATGAGGTTGTTGTGAGTCAGAATTTGGCTCCACAACGATGGAGTTTTAATGACAGATGACATTAAACATTTAATTGAATTTAATTCATTTAAGGAGCCACAGTGTCACAGTGGTTCATGAGCTCAGCTACTGACTTAAAGATTGATGCTTCGAACACCAGCTACTTCACCAGAGAAGACACAGCAACCTGTTTCTGTAAAGATTATGGCCTAGAAAACCCTACTAGCAGTTGTACTCTGTCCTGCAGGGTCTCTAAGAGTTAGCCTTTGGTTGGGTTGGGTTTTGTACTGGTCATCCAGCCGTGTCTGATGTCCTATATCAGCAGGGGCAGATGAAAGGGACCTTCTGAAAGCTCACCCCCTGCTTGTCCACCAAGGCTCACTTTGTCCAAGGCAGGGACCCTGACAAGGCCCCTCAGGGCAGCTACATGGGCTTCCCCATAGAAAGGTGGCTGAAGGCCAGGGCAGCACCCCGGAGGGCTGGGCGCAGGTCGCGTCATCTTAGCACTTCAATTCATGTGGTGGTGATGATACTGAAACCCTGGTGGTCCAGGCTCAAGGAGTTGGAACATGGAGACCAACTCTCAGCACAGGATTTCCACAGGAGGATGGAGATAGACTGGTGCAGGCAACTCAGAAAAATACAATCAATCACAAGATCGCATGTACATAGATAGATGGATGGAGATGTAGGCATATTGCAACACATCTCTCAGGGTGATGTCATTAAGCTTCTCGAAGTTAATCCCAGCACAGAGCAAGCCTGTGCACAATAAAAGGAATGAAATGCTTTGCAGGCCTGCACCATCCGCACACTCTGCTGTGATTAAGGCCCTAGCTGCAGCCACAGCGTCAGTCCGTCTCATTGAAGGCCCTCCTCTTTTCCTCTGACCGTCCGCTTAACCAAACACGATGCCTCTCCAGGGATTGCTCCCTCCTGATAACACAACACCCTCGCGTCTAAGACACATCCTGGCTATGCTTTCTCCAAATCTTGCAGGCAAAGTGGAGTTTATAGTGGGTCCCTGGGCTGTGACACTGCTAATGTGCTTGACTGTTAATGAAAGACTGCAAGTTCAAGTCCACCCAGGGCAACGTTGGAAGAAAGGCCTGGTAATTTGTTTGCAAAATTGAAGCCCTTGAGAACCCTGAGGGCTGCATAACCCACTGGTCAACTGATTGGCTGGATGGCCAGGGGAATGGGATGTCTGCAGAGGCCAGAACCATTTTTATTTTGTTGTGCATTGAGTATGACCTTCTGTCCAGGATACGAGACAGCGGGAGATGGCAGTCAAACTCTGAGCTCTTACACCTGTGACCCGTTAATCTCCACAGCAGCCTGAGAGCAGCAGGGGCTCCTCCCATCACCCCATTGTACAGTACATGAGACTGAGGGGCAGAGAAACCAGCTGTCAGCAAGGTTTGCCACGTAGAAGCTATCGGGGCCCAGCTGCGCTCCAGCCTCTACCTGCATGCCGTCCCCTGTGTTGGAACTCCTCGTCCTTCTCTGTAGCCGGAGGCCCGTCACTCACCCCTCCCGCACTCAGCATGATGCTGCCCACAGAGCGGTCCCCACAGTGCACACGACACGCACAAATGGACGAAACCTCCCCTGTGAAGGTGCAGGAAGGCCGTGGGAACCAGGAAATCCAATTAGATTTGGACAAAGCCTCAGATGGGGCCCCCAAGCACCCCCTCCCTGGGGTCCTGCACCCCCACTGTCACTGCAAGAAGCAACATAACAAGAGCAGCTTGAAGCCCTTACACTCAAACAAACATCAGCTTAACAAGAAGCAAACTATAAGCTAATCCCTGTGAGATCCAAGGAGCCCAGGGATGCTTGGCACCGACATGCTGCGTGGAGACAGAGCCACATTGCAGGACACTGGGGAGCACCGAAGTCTACTCTGCACAGTCCCCAGAACAGCTGGCCTGAACCCCACATGGGGTGATCGAGCCAGTCACTGGAGCAGCTGGGCCAGTGCCCCCCACATGAGATGGGGTGATTGAGCCTGTCCCTGGAACAGCTGGGCCAGTGTCCTCCACATGAGATGGGGTGATCGAGTCAGTCCCCAGAACAGCTGGCCTGAACCCCACATGGGGTGATCAAGTCAGTCCTCGGAGCATCTAGGCCAGTGTCCCCCATATGAGATGGGGCAATCGGTCCAGTCCCCAGACCACCTGGGCCAGTGTCCCTCACACAAAGTGAGGTGATGGGGCCCAGGGTCCAGTCTGAGGATTGCACATCAGTTCCAGAGAATGGCCCAGAGTCCTGTCAGGTGTCCCGACTTCATTTATAAAACTGCTGGTGCAGAGTGGAGTCCCACCCTCTGCCTGGGACCTGGGGGATTCAAACCCTGTACCTGTAGAGTCCCGTCTGCAGAGCAGGGACAAGACTGCTGCGGGCAGTGAGCGAGGGCAGGCGGTGGTCACAGTCAATAGTTTCTTGGTTTAGATGATAAAGTACAAGGTGACCGTACCCAAAGGGACCCCAAGCCTTGGCCTTGTGGGTGACTCCCTGGAGGGCGACAGTTGGGTGCAGACACACAGAAGGTGCTCAGAGAGCAGGTCCCCCCGTGTGCCATCTGCTGACATTCCGAGCACACGGAGGTTCCCACCTTCTGAAAATGCCAGGAAAGGCAGCCTCGGCCTCAGATGCAGACAAGCTGATTGGGAGGGGGCTGCGTGGTCGTGGCCAGAGGACAGAGAGCCAGGACAAGCTGCGGGGTGGAGGGGGGAGGCATCTCCCGGCAGAGACAAAAACGAAACAGCAAAACATTAGAATGAAATGCAATGAAAGAGACATAAGACAAAATATTATAAAATAATAGGAAGATAAATACAATAAATGAAAGATTGTAAAAAACATCATGTGCATGCAAACCCCACAATTATATTAATGGTAAAAGTGCTTTTTATGAGAAGCCCGTTGCCACCCAGCTCATTTCTGACACCTAGTTACCTTCTGCCAAATCCCTGAGCTGTACATCTCTGTGGAGGCAAACATCCACCTGCCTCCCACGCAGCCACTGGTGGCCTCGAACTACCTACCTTTGGGTTAGCAGTCCACTATGTGACAGGGACAAACACCCATCCATCCCTGCCCCCAGGAAGGCCCTGGCACAGCCCTGAGTGAAGAAGGAGAGGGTTTGAGCGGGTGAGAGTAAAGCCTGGGGAGGGGACATCACAGCCACATAGCTCTCTGTGGGCCAGTGTCCACGTGAGAGAAGGCTGACCTGGCACCGGGGACCTGGGAGCCAGGGGTGCTCTGTGGCAAGCCCAGGGCGCTCTGGTGGCTCTGGGTCCTCCGCCTGACCCATTGTTGGGGTCAGTTGTTGGTGAAGAGTCAGCAAGTGGGCTGGAACTCACAGCAATCCACATAAAACCGGGTCCGCCGGGACCAGCACAATCACCATCGCTGCTGAAGCCCACAGGGCTCCAAACAGCGGCCCTTGGACGTGTTCACGGCCTGTAGGCCCTGTTCGTCCTCCCCAGCACATGTGGAACATAGCATGAGGGGACCCGCACAGCGGACACCACGGCGTTTCATTCCCCTCACTGGGGTCATTTCCAGTCCCCCAAAGTCTCCACGGGGTGCTGCAGGACAGAGTGACTTGGTCACCTCCTATCTGAGTGGGAACACAGACCATAATTAAGCTGGGCCTGGAGACGCAGGCAGGGCCTGTGACCCGTGGATGGAGAGGCTTTGAACCACCAGCACCCCCAAACAGCTTTCTGTGGCCAGTGCCTCCAGCTCTGACCCAGGTGGGCAGCCAGAGGGGGCACTTCACACTTGGACACAGAAATGCCACACACTGCCTCTCCTTGTCTTCAGGCCCCGGACCGCTCCTGTCCCCCGTGGCCACCTTCCCTCCCATGCCCTGGCCACTCCTGTACCCCATCCAGACGTCTTCCCTCCCCAGGCCCTGACCCACTCCTGTCCCTCGTCTGTTCCGACACCTTAACTCCCCAGACCTTGGCCTGCTCCTGTCCCCATCTGGATGCTTTCCCTCCCCAGCACCTGGACTGCTCCTGTCCCTCATCTGGACACCTTCCCACCCTGCAGGTTTGTCAGGCTCCTTCACACCTGCCCTTGACCACTTGCTTACTGAGGGAGGGGAGGTCCCCAGCCAGAGAGCATCACAGGAGGAGATGCCTTATGCAGAGGTGAGCGTGCTTGGCTGCAATTTCTTTTTCACAACCTGGAGATTGCAGCCGATGCCAGCCGTACGGTGATAAGCAGCCTCGAAGCGTTTCTCTGGGGGCAGCCGGGCTCCGACACACTTAGCAAAATAGAAAAAGCAAGATGCTAGTGCGTGCCCAGCCCCTGCACCCAGACAATCGCGGCTGATGTGGGGCGAGCACCGCCTTGCATGACTCCTGATGCACCTTCTTCTTCTGCTCCGTGGGACGGGGTTTCTCCCCATTGCTGGGATCACACAGAGCTTCACGATCCTGGGGGTGCCGCGTGCTGCCCCAGGAGGCTCTCTGCACATGCTCAGTAAACATTACTTTTAATGGTCGCAATATCCCCTCAACTGGGTACGCTACGCTTTGCTTAACTAGTCTCCCTGTTCAAATATTTGGGCGGTTTCTAATTATTTTTCTAAAAATATGTCTATTTTTGGATTTAGGATTACTTCCTCAGATTGCACCCCAGAAATGAAATGACGTGTCTAAAGGGGGCTCTGGGAGCTTGAGAACCATTTTGACAATGGCCTGTGCCCAGCGGCCGCCCCACTGCACCCTCCACGGCTCCGAAACAGGCCTGTTCTCGGTCCAAACACGCACGTTGAACATTATGGGCTGCTAAGCAGACCCCCTGGCCGCCGAATCAGCACTTTAATGTGATCCCTTCCTGGCCGGTGTAGGGGGTACACTGCCCACCTGGGCTTGTCCGCTAATCACACCGACACATTCTGAAAGCCTGCTAGTGTGGGCATTGGACGCAGGGCTGTGGATCGTGGCAAGTGACCACCCCACGGGCTGAGGACACAGGCTGAGCCCTCGCAAGGCCAGGTCTGCTGAGAATGCTGCCTTTCCATTTGGAGGTGATGTTACATTTTGTTGTGCTGGTGGTGCAGTGCATTACTTATTAGGCTGCTAACTTAGAGGCTGACGGTTCGAATCCACGGGTCACTGGAAGGGAAAAAGCGGGCTGTCTCCTACAAAGAGGGATCGGCCTGGGAGGGAGGCCTGCTCCAAATCAGACCTGGCTCGACAGCTGGGCGCTCGGCTTCAGGCTGCTTCAGGGTCTCTTACTATTATTTTCCAATCAACTATTTTTTTAAAAAAATAATTATTTTATTTTAGACACTTTAAAAAAGAACATGTTCTTAAATATATCATTTGCTTCATTTAATACAATTTCCAAAATAGTTCTCTTTCCAAATCCTGGGTAACATAAAGTTTCTTTGGGAATCTCTGTTAGACGCTTCTAGACATTTTTCTTCATAGCATTCACTGCAATCCCCACAAAGCACAACCAGAGTTCTCCTAGAGGAAGGGGTAGTGAACATCATCTCACATGCTGTCAGGGAGAAGTGGTCCTTGGGAAAAGACATCCTGCTTGAAACGGTAGGTTAGCGAAGGAGGGAGACCACACCACAAGGTGGATTGACTCCATCAGTGCGGGACAGCCCACACTGTAAAGATTGTAGGGACGGTGGAGGATGGGGCAAGGCTCAGACTCAGGAGGTCCCTGTTGCTGACTCAACAGCACCTACCGTCGCAAATGCACTCTCCCCACTCCTCTTGTGGCTCTCATTCCCATCAGTCCTTCCTCCCGCCCTGCCCTTCCTCTGAGCTCTATCCTTGGGCACGGGCTGCTCTTTTGACTTTTGTAGCACTTGCTGGTGTGACTTTTACGGGGGTTTGTGTGCTAGAACCTGCTCCTGTCTCACTTTATGATCTAGCTGTTGTGTCTGTGAACTAACTGTTCCCTCCTCCCTGGAGTTCTGAGAACATCTGGTTCTGCTAAGATCTCTGGCTCCTGGTTCTGAGCATAGCCCATCATACAGTAATCTCCATCTGGGGTTTCCTGGGTCCCCAGAACCAGGTGAAAAGCTCATAGTTTGCTGATAGCCGAGCAAGGTGCCCCTTACATTCTGGGCCCTCGAAAACAGAGAGGGTTTCAGCCCAACGTGCTTAGTTCAGCTTATGAGCTGAATCCCTACTATGTAGCAGGCGCCATGCCACACAGCCAGTATCCAGTGTCAGAATCCTCTCACCTACCTTCGTGGCCAGGGAACCAGGACAGCTGTGTTCCCTCAGCCAGGACAGAGGAGGGTTCTGGTCTCTGCATCATGGATTCCACATCTTGGAGATGTTTCAGATCCAGTCGCTCTGTCAGGATAGCTTCTCAAGTCCTCTCAGGCTCTAGTGCTCTTTGACCATCCTCACAGCTTTAGGTCGGTGTTAGAAAGCTCTCTCAGTCCTGCTAATTGTGGCATGCCCTGTCGCCCAGCAAGCTGGCCCAAACCCCGCCCTGCCTCTGGTTCTGTGGGCCCACAGCCCCAGTCCGCTGTCTCACAACAGTTTCTTGATCTCTCACTGCTGAGATGCCTCAGTCTCAGTCTCTGTGTTCCATGCATGACCCTCTCTGGCCCTTGGTAGCAAGATTCCTGTCTGAGAGCTGGGCAATGAATAAAGATGGCAGAAGAATCAATGTCTTTGAGTTGTGGTATTGGAGAAGAGCACTGATTATCCCATGGACGGCCAAGAGAATGAACAGGAGTCTTGGGTGAGGTGCAGCCGGAGTGATCCTTGGAGGCAATGATGATACTGCTTCGTCTCTCATACTTACGCCTCTGGAACTCTATGAACTTCATAAATGCCGATGGTCATGATGCTGAGAGGCTATTCTTTGTAAACAGATACCATGTTTAGAAGGAAGGAGGGTCAGCAAAAGAGAAGAAGACCCTCATTGAGATGGGTTGATACAGTGACTGCAGCAATGGACTCAAGAGTGTCAGAGACAATGCGGACGGCACAGGACAGGACAAGGTTCCTGTGTTCATAGGGTCACTGTGAGTCGTACTTGATAATACCGGACAACAACAACCTCTAACCTATTCTATTTAAGGCTGGAGAGATGGGAAGGCTGACCAATGCCCTCGTTAGTACACAACACATCTTGCCTGCATGGTGCCACCCACTTCATTCCCATCAGCAGCATGGCCCCAGCCATGTGGGGAAAGCTCAAGCCCATGGGCCAGGAAAGCCATCAGGCCCCTGCACCACAGAGGTCATCCCTTCATGCAGACCCTCTACTTCACCAAACACGATGTCCTTTTCCAAGGATAGATTCCTCCTGGCCACATGTCCAAAGCACAATGAGACAAAGTGTCCCCATCCTCAATTGTAAGGCGTTCTCTGGATGCACTTCCTCCAAGATAGATTTGTTCTTTTGTCAGTTCTTGGTACTAAGTCAGCTCCCATTTGCACAGACAAGGAAACTGAGGCTCAGGGAGATCAGGAGGCCCGTCCAAGGCCACCGCATATGATGGCATTGGGTCGTATTGGTGGACAGGTCTTTGCATCCCCCTACACTATGTGGTCACACACCATATTTTGTCTCAAACTGGCCAGAACATTTTCCTATCCTGGAATCCCTCCCAAGATGACAGGGATGGGTCTGGAGGCTAGGGTTGGGTTGTGTCCACCTCCCCGCATCCCACCTTCTGTCTCACAGCCACTGACTGTGGCCCAGGGGCACCACCAAGGACACGGTGCCTCAGGTCACCCCCCTCAGAGCCCACGAACAGCTGCAGCAGGGCCCAGCATCATCGTCATGTCAGCTGCACCGGCGAAGGGGGACATTTCCTTCCACAGAGATGACCATAACACCTGAGAGAACCCAGGCGTGGTTAGACAGGACAATCCAGGACAGCGGGCCTTTGCTGTCTTCACAAGAGTGGGTGCTATGGGCTCTGTGACGTCCCAAGTTATGTTTGTGTCCCTGTCCTGTGCCTGGGGACAGAACCTGTTTGTAAATTCAGGCGCCTCTGGTTTTGCTGCATTTTGCAGGCTCTGTGGTTTTTCACAAATTGCAGGCCGTGGCCACCCTGCATGAGGCAAGGCTGTTGGTGTCACCTTTCAGCAGCCTGTATTTGCTTCCTGTCCCTGTGGTATTTGGGCTGTTCTCACAATATATCTGATCTTCTGATCCTGCTGTGGCACATGTAATAAACTACGTGCGGTGTGGACATAACTTTCCTATGCACTGAGAACTCCTGAAAATCATGAGGGGTGCATCATGAGGGGCGCCTCTTAGCACTGTTTGCTTTATTGCAGTTGTGTGGACCTGACCCTGCCCCACCTCCAGGGTCGGCCACAGGGGGTTCTTTTGGTTGTTTATGAGGTCAGATGGGAGCAGGTTGGATGCTAAAGCTAATTCTTTTTAGGGGAAGGCCGTTCCCTGGAGTGACACCCCATTCCGTCTTCCAGAACTGTTAGACAGTAAATTTCTGCTCCTACCAGGAGCCCCTCACTGGGCCCTCTGCTATTGCACCAGCAGTGGGTGAGACGGTCAGCTTCAGATGGAGGGCCAGAGCCTCCTGTGGCCTAGTTGTGGGGTCCTAGCTGCCTGGAGCCCATCAGCTCCTGGGGGCTGGGGTACGAGTGAGGGCAGAGAGGGTGAGGGGGTGTGCCCATACCTCATTTGGGCAGTTAGCAGCTAAAGAGGGTGTAAAAGTGACTTACGAGTGGAAATCAGGTGTCGGGACATAAACATGCCAGGCCCATGATTGATATCAGCAGGCAAATAGCTTTTATAATTGGTATGTTTTTTATTAAATTTTAAAGGCTGGGTATTTATGTCGGAGAGCTGCGAGCTTGTTGAGCCCGGGGTGCCAGCCTCACCTGGGCTACCGCTGGCAACGGCCCAGGATTTAAGTGCGCCCCTGATTGGGGGAGGGGGTTGTCCCTGGTGCTGATGGATGTATCAGTGTGGCATCTGAGAGGCAGGAAGCGCACAGGGGAGGCAGGCAGGGGCCTCTGAGCATCGTGGAGCTCAGGCAGGCTGCCCAGTGCTGTAACCGCAATGCCAGCTAGAACCACACAGAGCAAAGCCCACAGTGTCCAGAGTGCTGGCAGAGAGGCCCACTGAGGCCACTGGGCCCCTGCTGTGCTGACACTCACAGGAGCCCAGGGCCTGATGCCTGAGGGGCAGCGCGGACCTCACTGGTCCACACACAGGACAGTGCTAAGGGCCGGCAGCAGAGCCCACCAGGGTCCTGGCAGAGCACAGAGCCTCCAGGGGGCAGGGGGCACCCTGAGGGACGAGCAGTGAGTAAAGGAAAGGCTGTTTGACGGGCCTCACTTTCTTCATCTGTAAAATAGGCTAATAATCCTCACTCACTGTTAGGACGTGGGGTAGAAAAGTAGGAGAGGAACAGCAGTGTGTCCCAGCACATTCTCCTCACTGCTGTCCTGTCAAATCTGTCACTTTCACCCAAAGGTCAGCCACCTAAATGAACCCCACTGCTGCGAAGTCAGATCTGATTGGAGAGGCCGCACAGACACGGGACAGGACACAGGTGATGCCCTTCTGAGGGGCAGGTGGCTCTGGGGCTGCAGCTGACTGAAGGTACACCTAGTCTGGAGGATACAGATTCTGGAGGTGCAGATGGTCCTGAGGGCACAGGTGGTTCTGGGGTATGGGTGGTTCTAGGGGTACAGTTGGCCCTGAGGGATGCAGGGACCTCCAATGATAGAAGTGGGGCCAAGCGTCCAACCCCAGGAGGCAGTGGAGGCTAAGCCGATGTGCTGCTGGACCCTGAGGCTGCACAGGCCTCTCTGCACTTGCTAATCACCCCGCTCCCCCACTTCACTCTCCTCAGCCGATGCCAGTGGGAGATAGCTCAGGAGCTAATAGCCGAGGCCAGTGCTAATGCCACAGGATCGATGGACAAGGCTCGCTGGCCATGCTGAGATAGGATCACAGGCAGGATTTAGTCACAAATGAGCCATGGGCTTCAGATCCCCCTGCTCCCCGCAATTGACTTGCCCTGGGGAAACCATGTGTGAGACAGAAGGGGGGACTCTCTCAGCAAGTTCTATGCAGTGGTCTCACTGCCCCCCTCCAGCCTGGCCCCCTGTCCACTTGGGCTGCCGGAAGACTGGTTCCTCCAGCCTGGCCACCTCCAGCCCTTACTGGCTTCTTCCTGTCATTCTCTCCCCTCCAGCTCCTGTCCCGCCTCCTATACCTGAGATTCTCTTCTTCTTCCACCTCCTTCCTTCCCTCCTCCCCACATGGCCTATTTCCATCCCTTCTCTGCTCTCAGTCGCACTTTTTAAAAAGATTGGGGTGGGGGGGTTGTCCTGAATGAGTTACAGACTCAGAGAATTGCAGAAATATCCACACAGGTCCCTGCGCCCTCTCCAGCTTCCTGCAGCTGTTACACCCTGAGCACATTCAGTGTGCCATCACAGGCCTGCTCACTTCCACCCCTGTGGACTCTCAAGTGTGCATGTGCATATGTGTGAGCACACACACGTGTACACAGACGTGCATGGCTGCATGCACACATGCATGTATATAACCAAATTAGTGCCTTGTGTGCATGCATGTCTGCTTGAGTGTTCACGTGTGTGTGTGTTCACGTATACATTGGTGTCAGTAGACATGGTTGTGTGCATGCAGTCCCATGTGTACATGCGTGTCCATGTGTGTGGATGAGTGTGCTTACATGAGCATGCAGGTGTGTTCATATGTATTTGTACCCTCTTCTGTGAAGGCATGCACTCACATGTGCATGTGTACTGTGCATTTCCAGGGTGCATGTATATGCATGTAATTGCACACGTTTTTATGCTGTGTGTGTTCACATGTGTCTTGTTCACATGTGTGGGTGCGTTTGCATGTGTATCTATGTGTGTGTGCATGTGTGGGTGTGTGTGCACACTTATGCACTGTGAGCGTGTGTGTATCATGTGTGTATGTTTTATGCCATGCTGTTCATCACATGCACAATCAACGCCGCCATCGCAATCAGACACTGCAGTGCTGGAACCACACACCCACCACGCTGCCCTTTTCAAGTGGCACCACCCTCCCCGCCGCGTGGCTCACCCCTGGCAGCCACTCACCTGTTCTCCATCTCTGTAATTGGGTCACTTAGAGAACGTGATATAAATGGAGTCACACAGTTGTGACATTTTGAGATTGGCTTTCCTACCCCTCAGCATGGCACCCTTACATGCTGGCGGTCGAGCCTCGTTCCACAGCGACCCCGTGTGTCAGTGTAGAACTGAGGTTCCAGCACTTCCGGGGCTAAGTAAGAAGGCAGTCAGCAAGCCTTAATACCCAGGCGCCTCTAAGTGGACATGTCCATCTGGCATCCTGACTCAGGACAACTTGAGGAGCTTTTCAATGGTTACTGGGGGCCCTACGAGAGAGGTGGGGCATCTAGGAGGAGGGATCCAAGACTCGGAGCAGCAGGGGGCAGAATGGAGGGGTCTGGTCAAGGCCTGTGATGGCAGTGGCCAGCGGTCCATTGCTGGGTGAGCAGGACCTCCAGGGAGGTGGTGTCAGCTCCGTGCTGTCTTGTGCCCCTCTGAGGATTTTATAGGGCACCATGGCAGAGCCGCCTTCTCCACGGGGGCCAACCACACTGAGCTCATGGAGTGACGGTGACACAGCATCCCCAGGGTACCACCTGGTCCCACCAGGACCCAGGCTGAGATAAAAGGAAAAAACAATGATAACAGCAAACAAAGCCCTACAGGGGTGTCTGTGAGAAGACCCCTTCCTGGGACTCAGCCCTGCAGGGGGTGTCTAGCTCTGCCCTTCACAGCACTCAGCCTCACAGAGGGTCCTAACTCTCCCCCTCTCTGGAACTCAGCCCCACAGGAGGTCCTAGGTCTCCTCCTCCTCCAAATGCAGCCCTGTAGGAGACATAGCTTCCCCTCCCTTAGAACTCAGCTTGCAGGGGGTCCAAGCTCTGCTCCTGGGGATCCGGCCCTGCAGGACCTGACTATCAGAATGCCCAGAGTCCTTGGACTGTGTCTCGAGGCAACACAAGGCAGGGTGACCCCTTTTTTGCCAAGGAGTCACAAAACCCAAGAGGAAGGGGCCTGGCCCAACCCTGACCAATTTCCTGACCCAGCATGGACAGAGAGCCCTTGGCATCTGGTCCTTTGCTCCAGAGCCAGCACCATTCACGAGGACCCTGGTCTCAGTTTCTCCAAGTGTAGAATGGGAAGGTCTCTGGGTGAGTCAAGCAATTTAATGAGCCGATACCTAGAAGGCGATCATTGGACCTTGCCCAGAGGCACTGCGGAAGAAAGGCCTGGCAGCCACTTCTGCAAAGATCACAACCAGGAAATCTTCAGGGCACAGAGATCAGCTTAGAAATGTGAGGGCCTCCTGGCTCACAAATCAGCCACAAGAAGGGCCAGTAAACACCCACGGGGTCCAAACATGCCCTGGGGGATGGTGCTGACCCTCCCGGGGAACCACGGGCACTTGGACAGCTAATAGTGTGGAGCCTGAGCGGGTCAGGCACCAGGCACCTCGCTGCAGGGGTGCCCTGCTGCAGCCCCAACCTTCCTGCACCTCCACGTGACACCTGCTGCTTCTGTAGTTCCCTCTTTCACAGAGCACAGTCAGGTTGCCCTCCTGGTCTCCTAAGGGGCATGGCAAGGGCTCTTGAGGGGGCCCAGCACACTGGGTGCACTGGTAGTAGGGTGCACAGATGGTGGAGATGAGAACGGGGCACCAGGCCTCCTACTGTCCCATCCTCTCCATCCACAGCCCCTCACAGGGCCCCACAGACATCCACCCTCACCAGTCTCCCCACACCCACATCAGCTCATGGTGCAAGCAGGGCCCACAGCCTTGCAGGGAGCAGTCAGTAGCCACCTCCCCAGTCCTCTAACAGTTCACAAAGGGCCAGCAGCGACTCCACACTGAATCCACATCCCTGTGAGGGACAACTGTCCAGAATCTGGGGTCCCACCCTGCAGAGGCCCCTTGTGGACGCTGGGTGGGTGCGGGGCCACCTGCAGACGCAGCGAGTGCTCCCAGATCTGTTTGCTCAACAGAGACTCTGCCAGACACATCCCAGCTCCGGTTCCTTTTGGAACCAGACCCACTGGATTTCTCTCCCTTCCTTGGCAGAAGGAAAAGCGATTTCTAATTTAAAATGTAACGCGCCGTCATTCCCATCAGCACACACTCGGCTCAGATGGTGTTTGGGAAATTAGCACCCTCACCCTCCACACGCAGGCACGCAGCCCAGGGGACAGGCCCTCCCACTCGGCGGTCACGTGGGACGGCGCTGAGCACCCCTGCTCCAGAGACTCATTGGGGGCACACGCCCGGCCAACTGTGACCTCGTCTGTGACCCTTTTTGTGACATCATGATGACCAGGCTTTACTCACTCACTCATTGCTGTTAGGTGAGAACCAACTCCTCGCTGACCTTCCAGTGCATTTTCAGAGGCTGTAAATTACAAGGGAGGATATTTTTCTCCTGAGGAGCAAGTTGGTGGATTCGAACCACCCGCCTTTGGGTTGGCAGCACAACTTCCTATGCAGTGGGCCACCAGAGCTCCCTACAACAGAGCTTAGGCTACCACAGGAGGAGGCCTGGTGACTGGGGAAGGGCCGAGACAAGCTAAGGATTAGGACAGCAAGGTTTGCTCCCAGGTAAACCACAGTGCAGACACCCCACCGAAGCAGGGAGCCTCCCTGACCTTCCGTTTCCTCGTCAGCCTCACAGAACTTCTCCCAGGCAGTGCGTGGAACGCACCCTGCCACACAGGGTCGGGCGGTCAGTCGTCTCCCTGTCCCAGCCGGCTCTCAGGGGACAGAGTAAACTGCACAATTCAGCAGAAAGAAGTGGGTTCAGGTTAGCAGAGGCGCTCCATTTGACCGGTCAGTCTGACCACAGTGGACAGACGAGGACATTAATTCAGTATCCCCACGGGCATCTGGAACGGTGACAGGAGCATGTGCCCACTCTCACACCCTCATGCCTGAATGAATGACAAGTCCACAGCAGACTGGGCAGAGGTGACCCCCCACCTGACCTGAGCCGGTCACGTTGATTCTAGTGTTTCATGCTGATATGGGTCAATGCAGGTCCCAAGGACACAGCTGTGTCCCCAACGTGGTCCTTCTGTGACTCATAAAAGGAGCTTCTCCAATAGCCCAAGTGGAGGGGACAGAGGCCGGTACCCAGAGCAGACAGCTGGCTCCCAGCATCCAGCAGTGTTGGAGGGTATGCAGTAGCAGGGGTCAAGAAAAGATCCTGGGCTTTCCCAGTCACCCTCATCCACACCCCCACCCCTAGTCCATCCCCAGTCGTCTTTCTCTCTTTGCTGTACAGACTCCAGGGTGTCCTTGCATCCTCCTGAGATGGCCTCTTGACCTCTCCTAAGCCCAGGACTCTGGGCCAGGCCCTTCCCTGCTTTGAGTCCTCCAAACCCCACCCCACATCTCCTCAAACTTCCCAGGGCCTCCCCAAACCTGTGAAGAGTCTCTGGTTCTCAGTGGACAGAGCTGGGGACAGAGGGCCCACTGGCTCTCCAGCAGAGGAGCCCCAACCCTTTTCCTCCTCTCTGGGAAGCCCCATTTCCTCTCCTGGGAGTGCTCACCTGGACAGAAAAGACCACCGCCAGTCCACATGTTGGGCAGCAGGGACTTCCCTGTGGCTGTGACGGTGGAAGAAGCCATGTTTCAGTAGCAGCAGGTCTTTCTTGATGGACAGGTTCCATCAGCGCTTCTAGACTAAGACAAGCCTGGGTGGGAGTCTTCCTAGTGATCTGCTTCCCAAACCATTGCTGAAGACTCTGTGGACCACAGAAGTTTCCAGAAAGTGATGCTAAAGCCATCTCTGAAGGCCCCATGGATTGCAGGAGAAGGTACCAGAAGGTGAGGCTAAAGCCATTGTAGAAGGCCCCGTGGATCACAGGAGAAGGTTCCAGAAGGTGAGGCTGCTGGTTGGACGGCACTCAAAACACACAATGGCCGCACCAGTGGATGAGAACCTCTCCTGGACTGGGCAGCATGTTGTCAGACTGGGCATGTGACAACACCCCTACATGGAGATAAGGGCTCAGTGGCGCTGACCTTTGCCTCTCAGGACAGGGTGACAAAAATACGAACTGACCAGTGGGCAGCTAGAAGCTGCTTTGCCCTGGGCAAGCTGCTGTGGGCATGTTCTTTCTTTTCCAGATCTTTCTACTAGAAGATACATGCCACAGCCAAGTGGACCTGGCCCTGCAGGGCTGCAGTGAACAAGCAGGGCATTTCTCTGACATAAAGAACCAGGACAACCACAGTGAAGTCCAGTCAGGGCCTGGCCTGTGCTGATGTCAAACACTGGCCCCAGGAAAACGGAAATGAATTGAAGAGATTGGACTTAACTGGGTTGAAGAAAGGAAATCTAATTGAACGAATGGAACCCTATAAGTGGAATAGAAATAAATCAAATTGGCTCAACTTTATGAGAATTGAATCAAAGGAGTTGGAAGAGATTGAGTCAGAGGTCTGAGCAGAGTGGGGTCAGGGGAACTGGAGGAAGGTGTGGCGGATGAGGAGTTTGAGACGCGCTGTGTGGCATGTGTACATTTAGTGTGTCTGGAGGAGCCCACATCAGGGCGTCCTCTGCTGAAACGCACTGTGCTCTGCAGTAGGGTGAGAAAGCATTTATGGAGTTCCTCCTGCATGCAGGCCCTGGGCCAAGTCATCAGATGGAAGGGAGGCCAGAACCTCAGGGCATTTCAAGGACAATACTGATGGCTGAGGATGGGCCCTTGGAGAGGCCCAGGAGTCGGCCTTGCAGTGAGACGCCCCCCATGAGGTGAAGCATGTTTGGGGGTCTGGACAGGAGCCTGCCAAAGGCCACAGAGACGGGAGCAGGGAGAGCTGGTGGAAGGCAATGCGATGCTCACTGACCACGGGACAGTGACTGCTCATCTCCTCAGTGTCCCATGTACTAAACGGGCATATGCAGTCTGACGGATAGAGTGCTGGACACTGAACATCTTCTTAGGACTATGGCCAGGGAGTGAAGACCCCAGATCCCTTTCCTCCACAGAAAGTCACCTAGGTCCTGACAGCACTTCTAGGGGTGAATGTGAGGTTCCGAGAGGTGCTGGGATTTTCAAAAGTGACTGTGGGACTCTTGACCATTTTTGTCTCCAAGAAGTTCAAAGCCAAAGCCTGACAAAGGCACTGTGTGGGGCTCAGGGGCCCTCAGCCACGGCCACAGACTTCTCCAGGGCTCAGCTCCATGCCATCTCCTCCAGAGAGCCCTCCAGGCAGGCTTGCACAAGCTCACCCAGCTTGTGGTCCCCTATTCAAACATCCTACAAACTTCTGCTTCCTGGCCAGCCCTCTCCAGGCCCTGATGGGCCATGTCTATCCTGAGGCCGGGCCAGCATGCAGGCCTCCAGACACAAGCTGGGATCGAATGGGCTTTTACTCCAGCCTTTTTCTGTAGTTTGTTTTCATGTTAAGCCTTTCAAGGACTTTACCAGACAATTCAGCTAAGGACACCTCTGCCTAATAGCATAATTACAATGAGGTTTGCCAGACACACGTGCAGTCCCAGCAACAAAAGCTTCTGAGTGTGCGGTGTCTTGTCTCCACAGTTTCCCCAACCAGAGTCGAGTTCAAGGATTTTTTGTCAATTAGTCTAAGAATACCTCACTGTGTTGGCAAGTTCCTCACAGCACCTCACAGAGCACAGAGCCTCAGGAGGAAGCCGCCTGAGACCCCGGCTCTCCACTCCAGCCTGTTCACATCCATTTAGGGCATAAGGACGTGTAGGTGGTGGGTGGACAGCAGTGGAGTGGAAGGTTTCCGCAGGCAGTCTGAACACTTCTAGGTGAGGTGTGACCCAAGTGAGATGTGCTCCAGGTGAGGTGTGCTCTGGGTGAGGTGTGTTTTCCAGGTGAGGTGTGCTCCAGGTGGTATGTGGTCCAAGTGAGGTGTGCTCCAGGTGAAGTGTGCTCTCCAGATGAGGTGTGCTCCAGGTGGGATGTGCTCC
>NW_006399753.1:2466838-2471745 GCF_000299155.1 Elephantulus edwardii
TGGGATGTGCTCCGCGTGAGGTGTGCTCCAGGTGAGGTGTGCTCCAGGTGAGGTGTGCTCTCCGGGTGAGGTGTGCTCCAGGTGAGGTGTGCTCCACGTGAGGTGTGCTCTCCAGGTGAAGTGTGCTCTTCAGGTGAAGTGTGCTCTTCAGGTGAGGTGTGCTCTCCAGTTGAAGTGTGCTCTCCAGGTGAGGTGTGCTCCAGGTGAGGTGTGCTCTCCAGGTGAGGTGTGCTCTCCAGGTGAGGTGTGCTCTCCAGGTGAGGTGTGCTCCAGGTGGGATGTGCTCCAGGTGAGGTGTGAACTAAGTGATGTGTGCCAGGTAAGACATGCTCTATGGGGTGTGTTCTAGGCCAGGTGCTCTCCAAGTGAGGTGTGTTGCGGGTGAGGTACAATCCAGGTGAGCTGTGTGGTGAGGCTTCTTCACACTGACAGGGATGTGAAGGGTGGTGAAGTGTCACCCCACAGAAGCTCGTGCATCAGGGACAGCGCTGGGTCAGGACCCCACCATCCCGCTCCCCTCTCACAGGTGCCCGTGAGGTGGAACACCTCGCCCTCTTTATGACTCAGCTTTCCTGTCAAGAAGATGAGGCTGATGGCAGCCTGTGCTTGTCAGAAACACACAGCCGTCAGTAAGCCGCGTTGAACCTCCAGAAACAGACGGCCCGGGAGCCACAGCAAGAACTCACCCCCGACGGTCGTGAGGTTGGGGTGACCAGCAGCCCAACTGTCCATGTCCTGAGTAAGGAGGTGAGAGTGCAGCCCTTCATTAAGTCCAGTGGCAGCCGCTTACCTCCCAGGTGAGAAGCTGGGTTCAATAAGGTGCTGTGTGAACAAGCACAGTTGTTCCATGAAGAGCGACCGCCGGAGTTCTCCAGGCTCACTCGAGTTCCACCCACTCAGCGCCCATGTGTCAGGGCAAAACTGAGGGTTCAGAAGTGGACATCCAGGCCTCTGGTCCACCCCAGGTGGACACTAACTCCCAACC
The DNA here is from genome assembly GCF_000299155.1 of Elephantulus edwardii. Taxonomy (NCBI): domain Eukaryota; kingdom Metazoa; phylum Chordata; class Mammalia; order Macroscelidea; family Macroscelididae; genus Elephantulus; species Elephantulus edwardii. Next base: position 2,467,824 of record NW_006399753.1, read on the forward strand.
ATGTGCTAGTGGCCATGTGTGTCAACTGTGCATTCTCTGTTACTGTGGATTCTAATGAAAGTGTAATAAAAGTGACCATGGTAATGATAATGTTAGAGAGCGCTGGTGGCCTAGTGGCAAGAAGCTGCACTGTAATCCCTAAGGCGTGTGGTTCAAGGCCTCCTGAAACCTGTCCTATCCTGTGCCATCCTGGTCATTTCTGACACACAAGGGCCCGTTGTTGAAGCCACAGTGTTAGCCCCTCTCACTGGGCTCCTCTTCACTGACGCTCCGTCTTTCCGAGTATGAAATACTAACACCTTGTTCTTCCCAGAACCTTTTGCATGAGTAGAACTCACTAACATTGTCTTTTAAAACCCTAAGAACACAGAAATCAATCAATCACCCTCCTTCCAACCCCTCCCCCAGCAGAGCTGCTCTCCTTACAGGCCCCTTGTTTCCCCACTCCCAAGCCTTGGCCTGCTCGCCTTTCGTTTTAATAAACCTTCTCCAAAAATCCCTGCACTTTCCATCAAATGCATGTCCATGTCTTTACAGAAACTCTTATAAGCTCTTTATTTAATAAAGAAATTAAGCCTTCATCTGTCACATTTGCTGCAAACATATTTCCCGGGCCGTGTCTCGTTTTGCCTTTTGATTTGGGGTTTAATTTTGATATGCCGGAGACTTTCATTTTCGAGCAGTCAAATCTGTCCACATTGCCTCCCCTGATTCCTGTATTAGTTCTAAACTTAGGAAATCTTCTCTCTCCGGGCATGATGAATATTAAATTCTTCTTAATTCTCGCATTTCTGTGCCCTGATTTTTTTTTTAATATACTTCACACTAATCCCCACAGAGCCGGGTTTAATGAGCGGGTGGTGGTGAGGACCTGCCATCTGTCCAGTCCTTCTAGGAAGGGACACAGTCACAGAGCAGTGTCCCAGGCCTTCCGCCTGGGTCCACAGACTACCTCAGTGCTGGAGGCCATCAGGGACACTGTTGAAGAGAAGGAAGTGTCCAGTCCCCTCACTCTGTCCCCTCAAACACCTTACATGACATTATAATACTTTACACTAACCCAAAATCCTCTGATACAAGATCTACACCCACTCACTGTGCACCGTACACCCTCTCACACTGTCCGCACACACCCTAACATAGGTACACCCCATCACATTGTCCCTACACCCTCTCACACTGTCCCTACACCCTCTCACACTGTCATACAGCCCCTCACACTGTCCCTACACCCTCTCACACTGTCATACACCCCCTCACACTGTGCCTACACCCTCTCACACTGTCCCTACACCTTCTCACATTGTCCCTATACCCTCTCACACTGTCCGCACACACCCTAACATAGGTACACCCCATCACATTGTCCCTACACCCTCTCACACTGTCCCTACACCTTCTCACATTGTCCCTACACCCTCTCACACTGTCCGCACACACCCTAACATAGGTACACCCCATCACATTGTCCCTACACCCTCTCACACTGTCCCTACACCCTCTCACACTGTCATATACCCCCCACACTGTCCCTACACCCTCTCGCACTTTCCCTACACCTTCTCACACTGTCCCTATACCCTCTTACACTGTCGTACACCTTCTCACACTGTCCCTACACCCTCTCACACTGTCTCTATACCCTCTCACACTGTCGTACACCCCCTCACGCTGTGCCTACACTTCCCACAGTGTTCATACACCCTCTCCCACTGTTCAAACATCCCCTCACACTGTCCCTACACCCTCTCACATTTCCCTTGCCATCTCATTCCCACTGACAGAATCTTGAAATTTGCCTCCCAAAGGGCACATGTGTAAAATCTAAAAAAACTAACGTGTACTTAGGAGAAATTGATTGTTGATACTGTTTTTTTTTTCAGTACAACTCCAGCTCATCCTCCTTGCTGCCCTCCAGCCTCAGTTTCCTCCACAGCTGCTGGCCCCTCTCTTGAGTCCTGGGCTGGGTGTTGCAGCACCACCAAAGTCCCTCTTCTTCACCTGTGCCCACCACCTTCCTGAGAACAGATTCCTGGGTACTGGCCGTTGCAGGATCTGCAGATGGGTTTTCTAAGGCAATGGGTGGGTGACAGTCCCCACAGTCAGAGATGACTATATTACCAGCTCTGCTAGATCCTGAACAGTGCCCATACAGTTGCTGTACTGGTCAGTCATGGAGGCGTTGTGTTTAACATCACACATTTCCCCAACCCCTAGAGCCACACCTGAGCCTTGGCCAGAAGTCCATGCTCGGTAAAGATGTGTCAGTGATGGAAGGCGAAATGACCACTGTCCCTCAGGGAGGCAGAGAGACAGGGAGGGAAGAGGAAAGAGGGGAGGGAGACCGGAAGGAGGGTGGGTGAAGAAGGGGAGGGCGTGGCTGTGGTGAGTCCTGGGCTGAGCTGATCGTGTGCTCCCAGCAGTGGGGAGGAGGTCGTGGTATGATCGTGTGCTCCCAGCAGTGCGGAGGAGGTCGTGGTACTGCTGGGCCCGGGGAGAGTTCCTGCAGATCTGGGGATTCTGAGACTCTTGCTGGGTTGGAGGGTCTGCTTGCCCCACTGGCTGCCTGGTTCCTCACTGAGAACGTTTTCACACATAGGGCACTCACCACTCAATGCCTCTGCTGAGTCCTGGGCTGGGTGTAAATACTCAAGGTTACTGTGAACAGGTGCCTGGGATACTTGGGGTCAGCGTGTCCAGTGTGGGGCCAGAGCAAGGTGGTAGGTAGAGGGGCTGGTGCATGAACACTTTGCCTGGGGTATCTCTGCCTCCAGTTTGCCAGATCCTAGACCATCCTGCATGGAGCCCAATGTTGTCCCGATGGGAATTCAGTAACCCTGAAAGGTGCCCAGGTGCTCAGCCAGGTGCTCAGGGCTCCTGCTGTCTGGTCCCTTTCTAGCTTTGTCCTCACTAGAGCAGAGTCCTGCAGAGAGGAGGTGGGAGGACAGACAAGGGGATGCTGGCCTAGTCAGTCTTGTGGGAGGTCCTGGCCAGTGCTACATTGGCCCATCCCCCAGGTGCTTCCCTGGGCAGTGGTGACCACCACGCTTATCAGGGGGCTATGTGGGCACTGACCATGCCTGACCAAGCTTTGAAGAGTCCTTTTGAGAAATAATATCAGGATACCTAAGTTCATGGCCCCACCTGAAACAAAGTGACCAAAATGCCTGTGGGTGCATCATTCCAGTCCCTTTCAGTATCCAGCAGAGGGCATGGAGGTGTCCAGGGTACATGAAGCCAGCAAGGCCCTAGACTTTCAGCTGCGGACCTGGTCCAAGCCTGGCTCATCATGTGCAGTCATCAGCTCTGGACAGGAGGGGAAGCTCAGAGCAGGTGAGAGGCGTCTGCCCCTCCAGGCCCCCAGCTCTGAGTCCTTTCCTCTAGTCCATACCTACTCCAAATGCACAAACAGGTAAACTGAGGCACATAGAGCTTGTCACACCACCAGTGACCTGGTGGAGTAGGTATACGGCCCCGGACCCCAGCTGAGCCCTGGGAGGATGAGGCAAGCCCAGCACTGTCCTGGGAAACACTGGGTCCAGGGCACAGAGTAAGGAGATGAGTGGACATGGTCAGCCGCAGAGATACTGAGAGTTTGGCTCCAAATGCCGCAGCACAACTAGGACCTCAATGAGCCTGTCACATGGGGGCTGGTGTCCATAGCAAGTGAAAGCTGTGTGTCCACTCCAAGGTAGGCAGGGAGCTGTGCAACAGCTCAAAAGAGTAAAAATACCTTGGGAGTTACCAAAATGAGCAGAGACAGGACAAGCACGTGTCGTTGGAGGAATGGCTCTGACACAGAACAAGGGTCTGGAGGCGCAACAGTCACAGAACACTGTTTGTCACAGTGTGTTGTCTGTGAGGCCCTGGAGATAAGGGGTGACCGGCGTGGGCAGGGGTGACCGGCGTGGGCAGGGGTGAC
>NW_006399753.1:2471981-2479934 GCF_000299155.1 Elephantulus edwardii
TGGTCAGGGGTGACGGGCGTGGGCAGGGATGACGGGAGCAGCATTCTAGAAAAACCCCAGCTCAGTGGCTCATATCATGGACATCCTCTCGCTCAGCCCCACCTAACGCCCCCTCCCTCAACCTAGAAGGAGTCTCAGGGGAGTTGGGAGCCTGAGAGCAGGTATACAAGTGTTAGCAGGATCAAGTGGGCCTGGTGCTTGGGCCCCCCCAACATGCACCCATTAGCCAATCCCCACTTGCACCCTGTCTTCTGTCCACACCTGTGGTCTTGTCCACCCCTGCACCCTGTCCCCTGTCCACATCAGCACCGAGTCCCCTGTCCATATCTACACCCTGTCCCCTGCTCACATCTGTGGTCCTGTCCACCCCAGCAATGCCCAGATGGACTGTCTGAAATGGCAGGGATATTAGGAACAAAACATGAGGCAAGACCTCCACCTTGAGCGTCCAGGTCCAGACACTGTGGTCCTAGCGACCAGCCCCTCCACTCACTCCTAGGCCAGACACCAGGCTCATCTGCAGGATGGAGGGTGTTACATGATACATGCTCCACCTTCATCTGTATTTCATGAGCTGCTGCCCTGGGCAGTCTGAACCGCATCCTGCACCTTGGGTCTACACTTGAAGGGGGTAGAAAAGTGCTTAGAAGACAGAGTTACACAGAGTTCAGGACCAGGGTGTGAACCTGGCTTGGGGACCACCAGGGAGGGCCCTCCATGCAGAGACAGGGCCAGCCGCCGCCCCCAGCGCCAGCAACAGCTGCACCTTTCACTGCTCCTCTGCAATGATCAAGTCTTTCCAGCTCGGAGCCATGATCACACCTGAGCTACTGAGCCTTTGAACCGCAATCAAAACAGAGTCTCCGACCCCCAACAGTGACCAGCGGCTATGTAGTGGCCATCCTGAGCAGCAGCGGCCCTGAGTGGACCCAACAGCAGCAGGGTGCCATCAGGTGTCCCTGCCAGGTACTCCCAGCCCACCCGTCCAGTCCTGCAGTCTCAGGGGACAGTCACAGGATACAGGACCACGCTGAGCACCAAAGGAGCAGAAGGTGGGCTTGTGATGGGCAGGTCTGGGGAGGCCATTAAGGCTGAAGAATGTTCAGAGTAGGACAGGACAGTGATTGTGTGGACAGCACAGGACAGGACAGTGACATGGTATGGATAGTGCAGGACTGGTTGGTGATTGTGCAGATGGCACAGGACTGGACAGTAAGTGGTTCTGCTGGACATGAGTCAGAACTGGCCGATAGTACCATGTCTCCTGTGTACCCAGACAATGGAGTGGGGCCCCCACCATGCACTCCAGATTTCTCTACCACCCACACTCCCTTTTGAGCCTACACTCTGAGTCCACCTTGGACACCCTGACTGCCCCTTGTTGTCCACCTGCAGGCCTCTATCTGGCTATACCCGCTGCCTAGGACAGGCCATGTGGCCTCATTAAGACAGTCGTTCCTGGGGTGAGTACCGAGACCCCATTCTATAGTGTGAGACAAGGCCGAGTTCCCATCCTCACTCTGAGTGAGCCCTGGCCTTGGGGTCCCCTCGTAGCAAATGAGATGTAGGTAAACACCTCTCCCCAGAGAGCAGGGTCCTCCTCAAGCCTTCCTAGGCCTCCCATATTGTGAACAGAGCATCTGTGATCAAACACCCTCTGCGGGATGAAGTCAGGGGAATGTGTCTCTCTGCGTCACTTCAGTCATAGGTGATCCCTGAAGACAATGAGCAGAAGGAACTGTACACAAGACGTCTGCCAGCTGAAGGTATGGTCGCTCTCAGGGCAGAAGTTAGCCATGTGGAAAAGCCCCCCATGTCTACAAGAAACCAGCAATGACATGAGCAATGGAGAGACGGTGGGGTCCGGCTTCTCACTGTTGGAGTGGTGGCCACAGACAGGCAGAGACGGAGGTGACCACAACCCATCTGTGACCCAGGACCCAGACTCAAGCATCAGAGTGAACCCATGTTTACCTTGATGTAGACGCAGATGGTCCAGGTGGCAATATGTCCCCACGTGTGTCCATATATGCTTAGAACACACATGCAGACACATCTCCTTAGTGGACCACAGACAGTCCAGGTCAAGATACTTTCTGATGTGTTTGCATACGGGTTAGCATGCACGCGTGCACACGCACGCGCGTGCACACACACACACACGTTTCCTCAGTGTAGACACACACGGTCCAGGTGTAAATATTTCCCATGGATGTATAAACACAGTTATCATGTGCACACACACATATGTCTCCTTAGTGGTGACACAGATGGTCCATATGGCAGCATTTCCTAATGTGTGCACATGCATGGGTTAGAATGCCCTCCCTCAGCTCCTTCATGTAGATACACATGGCCCAGGTGGAGTTCTCTTCTTACATAGGTGCAAACAGGGGTTATCATGCGTACACACATTTCCTCAGCATAGACACAGAAGGGCCCACACAGAAATATTTACCGCCCATGTGTCCAAACATGGGTCAAGATGTGCATGGTCACACACAAGCTCCTTCATGTAGACACAGCCAGCCATGTGGAAATATTCCCATGTGTATTTATAAACACAGGTTATCATGGACACACACCAGGTTCCCAAGCACAGACACAGAAGGGTCTGCGTGGAAGTATTTCCACATCAACATGTGTTATTATACACACACACACACACACACACACACACACACATACACACAGTCATTTCCTCAGCAAAGACACACTGGGTCCATGTTGGAAATATTTCCCCATAAACATGTATTATGACACACATGCACACACACACACACATCTCCTTAATGTAGACACTGAGAGCCATGTGGAAATATTTCCTCATGTGTTTATAAGCACGGGTTATCCTGTCCCACCCCAATCTCCTCAGCACAGACACAGAAGGGTCCACGTGGGAAATATTTGCCCACGTGTGTAGTTTCCTCACTGTCAACTGACAGGTCCCAGAAGCAATGTCAACCCGCTAGCACTGAGCACCCAGGTCTGGTTTCTATCATCTTCCCCAGCGACCACTTTGCAGTGTCAGACTCTGGCCTCCTTGTGGACATGCTCATCCAGCCCCGGGCAGTGGAAAGCCCAGCACCTCCTGATATCCTGCGGTGCAGAAGCTTAGACCGAGGGAAAGCACACGCCATGTCATTGGACCAGCCTGGCTCACAGCAGCCTGCAGGACAGAGAGGGGCCATGGGCGGCTCCCACAGCTGTCACCGCACAGAAGCAGGTCCCCACAGACTGACTGCTCAGTTAGCAGCCCTCTGCCCAACACACTGTACAGGCCAGGGCGGCCGGCCATAAAGGAGGAAGTGCTTAAAGCAGCCAGAGTGAGGTAGCCCTGTTAGAGGACACGGGCCACTACAGGGCACCTGCCAGTCAAAGCCTGGACAGGTCAGGCAGCACAAAGAAGGATGTGCTGGCAGGTTGTACCCCAGAAGGTGGTCTGGGAGCCAGCACCCCATATTCCTGTTGCAGATGCTGCACGCAGAGGTGTAGACCCAAAGATGTAGACTCATGTCCATGGCAGAGCCCCTGTCCTCTGTCTCTGTGACATTGGGCAGGCCACCACACTCTGGGTCTGCGACCTTGGACGGGCCACCAGCCTCTGGTCCTGTGTCCTCGACAGGCCCTGCCCTCTGTCTTTGTGACCTTGGACAGACACCAGCCTCTGGCTCTGTGTCCTGACAGGCCCTTCCCTCTGGCTCTGTGACCTGGGACAGGCCCTTCCCTCTGGCTCTGTGACCTGGGACAGGCCCTGCCCTCTGGCTCTGTGTCCTCAGACAGGCCCTGCCCTCTGGCTCTGTGTCCTCAGACAGGCCACCAGCCTCCCTGAGCTGCCGTTTCTTTTCTATAAAAGGCAACGGTGTTGTCAGCTGGCATCTGAGGGATCAACTTGGTGACGTGGCCAGGACCATACCCGCCCAGGAACCAACTCAGCACGTGATTCCTTGATGAGGAGTCAGGGACATCGGAGACGAGGCCCCAGCCTCCAGCGTCCAACACAGAAGAATCACTTAAAATATAAAAATAACAATTTTTACAGTTATTAAAGTAATAAGCATTGACTGCAAAAAACATAAAATGAAGAACTAAGACAATACCTAAAGGAATGATGAAGTGGAAGGAAATTACCAGCAATTTCATCCCCTGGAGCTATTAGAACACTGGTAAATGGGTTTTTAAGCTCCGAGCTCTATATTAGCTGTGTTCAGAGAGGCCGAGCGGGGGTGCAGGAGGAAGGGGAGCTGTACACAGTGGCACTATCCAGGACAGGAGCCAGCCCCTTCACCCAGACCAGCACCTACCACAGACACAACTCCACGTTAGTGACCACCACGCGGTGACCCCTCAGAGGGCTGCCCTAGCAGACACTGACCCCTCAGAGGGCTGCCCCAGTGGTCAGTGACCTCTCAGAGGGCTGCACTGCAGTCACTGACCCCTCAGAGAACTGTCCAGTGATCACTGACCCCTCAGGGGGCTGCCCCAGAAGACACTGACCCTTCAGGGGGCTGCCCCAGTGGTCACTGACCCTCCCAGAGAGCTCCCCCAGCGGTCACTGATCCCGCAGTCTATGAACAGTGAGCATGCTTGTGCATTTACACATTCGCATGGACAAAGCGCAGAGCCGCGGGCGGCCCCTCCCTCGGCCCCTGTGTGTCCACGTCTGTGACGCATCCTCAGCAGAGTCGTGAGGCGTCACCAAACACTGACATCCTCTGTCGCACAGGGCACATCCCCTCTGGAATCTTCCATTGCAGCTGTTGTCGGGTCGACTCGTGTGTCTACACACATCTCGTGCTGACAAATAGATAAACGGGGGCTGTGACGGCGGACTGGAGAGCAGCAGAGACTGCAGATGACTCAGGACGGGGCAGGGTCCTGCTGCTGTCCGTGGGTCCCTGGGGTCAGTGGCAGGCACCCACAGCAAGTGACTAAGTGCACAGAACTGTGAAGACAATAACTGATGGCTGTCAGGCGCCCCCTGCAGGACTTTACCTGAACAGGTGCTCTCATCACCCCACCAGGTGGGTTCAAATTACTGACCTCTCTGGAGGCCTAGTGGTAAGAAGCTGTGCTGCAATCTCAGTGCCACATAGTCTGAGTCCACAGCTGCGCCACAGGAGAAGGATGGGCAGTCTCCTCCTGGGTGATTTATGCCAGGTGGTCAGCTATGGGTCAGTGCTAACTCAACAGTGCACAACAACAACTGTTAGCAGACCCTTGGCTGATGCCCTGAGTCACCTCAAGCAGGTGCTTTCTGAGGCTGTAAATCTTTATGGCAGGACATCGTCCACCTTCCTCCCCAGGAGCAGCTGGTGGGTTAGAACTGCAGACGTTTTGGTTAACAGCACAACATGAACTCACTATGTTACCGGGGTTCCTTGGTGACAGAGCCCTGATGGACCCAGAGGGCAGTCACTTGCCTGTCCTATCCTGACCCCTGTCTCACTCACATGCCAGCCATTCTCTGCAAGCAGCCTGTCCACCTCAGGAGCCAGAACTCAGGGTCAGGCAGACCTGGGAAGCAGGCTCTGTAAATAGGACACAAGTTCCCGGGCACCTGGACATCGTGGCCTGGGGTGTTCAGGGTCACCACGACGACCCAAGGACTGATCGGCGTGCTGGTGCCACTGGACTGCACGTGTGAGCCCCACCTCCACTGGCCAGCCCCAGCCTTTGCTCCATCCTGGGAACTCAGGCCTAGAAGCAGGAAAGGCCAGTGGAGAGAGGACCACCACCAAAGCCCCTGACCTCAATCAGGAAGTATCAAGGAGCAGACTGTCCAGAAATCAGCAAGTGGGTGCTTGCTTCCCTAACAGGCTGCCCCTCACCATACAGCCCACCTGAGGGACACACCTGGAGCTCCCTGATCACCTGGTCTATCTTATTGACCCTCTCCTGAACACCACCCCCTCTGCCCCCACTGAAGATTAAAGACCACCTGGTCTATCTTATTGACCTTCTCCTGAACACCACCCCTCCCCCGCCCCAAACACACACTGAAGAAGATTAAAGACTGCAGCCTTCAATACAGCTTATATCTTAACATCAAGAAAACAAAAATCCTCACCACTGGACCAACAGGCAACATGACAAATGGAGAAAGACTGAAGTGGTCAATGACTTCATTTTACTTGAATCCACAATAAACACCAATGTTAGCAGCAGTCAAGAGATCAAAAAATGTCTTACGCTGGGGAAATCTGTTGTCAAGGACTTCTTGATGATGTTGAAGATCAAGTCAGTTTAAAGACAGGTGTGCCTGATACTTGCCATGGGATAATCAGTTGTTTCCTATTAATCTGAAAGGTCGACAGTGAATAAGAAAAACTGAAGATCTACTGATGTCTTTGAGTTGGAGAAGAGTCTTGAAGATGTGTATTGGAGAACACTAAATGCTGCATTCATGGCCTAAAGAAAAAGCAAGTCTATCCTGGAGGAAGTGCAACCAGCGTGCTCCTCAGCGACAAAGATGGTGAAACTTATCTCACCTGCTTTGGGCATGTTGTCAGGAGGCCAGTCGTCAGTCATGCTGAGAAAGGTCAGAGAAGAGAAGAGCTTCCAGGGAATTCATTAAGACAGTTACACCAACAAAAGGTTTGGGTATGGTGCGGACCATGAGGATGGTTCAGGCCGGCGCAAGGTTCTGATTTGTTGTTCACAGGGTTGCTATGATTTGTAGTTGATTCAGTGGTGCCCAACATCAGCAAATAAAGATCTTTCTGGTATCCTCCTTTTTCAGTCAAGCACCATCTGATGACATCTTCTGAATCAAAACTGAATTTCTGAAATTTCCCTGTGGATGTACTGTTTTGGCTATTTTAAACATATGCTTCAGCAAGATTTTATTTGAATGTCCTTTTGAGCTAGCATTGAGAAGAATAAGATAACATCTTTTTCACACAAAGTGATGAAGAGCAAGGATGTCCATTTAAGACTAAGGTGCACCTGCCTCAAACACTTTCAATTGTTTGGTATGCATGTGAGAGTTGGCAATGATGAGGAAGATCGAAGAAGAACCAATGTCTTTGAATTGTGGCGTTTGTAAACAGTGCTGGACATCTGTCTTGGAGCACATGACCCCAGGGTGCTTCTTCGAGGGAGGACAATGAGGCTTTGTCTTACATACTTTGGGGCATGTTATTGAGAGGGTCCAGTCCTGAAAACAGCTAATGTTGCTGGGAGAGGCTGTTCCCTGGAGAGGAACATCATGCTTGGAAAGGTGGAGGGTCAGAGAAAGAGGAAGATGGATGTACAAGACCAGATGGAAAGACAATGACTGCAGACACAATGGCTGCAGACGCAGGCTTGACTATGTCAGATGGCACAGAATGATGGGATGGTACAGAACAGGACAGGGTCCAGATTCATTGTTGTTCATTGGCTCACTGCGAGTTGTGCTTGACTTGAGGACACAGAAACAGTCCTGAAAAGGGACATCATGCTTAGAAGAGTGGAGAGTCAGCAAAGAAGATGGTCTTTAACGAGAACTGTGTGGTGACAGCAACAATGGACTTGAACATGGCTGAGATTGGAAGGACCGCGCAGGACCAGGAAAGGCTTGGTTTTGCATCCACAGGGTGGCTATGAACTGGAGTCAACTTAAGTCACTGACAACAACAACAACAGCAACAACAGGGGCTGAGGCCTCCTCGTGGTGCCCTGCTCACCGAAAGGCTGGCGGTTGGAATCCATGGCGACGGGCAGTCTCCTCCTGCAAAGCTTCACAGACTGCCAACGGGGAGGGCTGTCACCAGCTGGAATAGAAGCAGTGAGCTTGGCTTCATTTCTATGGTTGTTATGAATTGCAGTCAACTCAAAGATGGTGGGTTTGGGTTACTTTACAACCCTCTCCATGCTTAGAGTGAAGTGACAGAGGCACAGAGGGCCTGAGTCAGGGCCCAGGAAATGTCCACAGCAGAGGTGGGGTTTGGCCATGACGCTGGGTCAGTG